>NW_006289416.1:2065838-2083281 GCF_000327345.1 Myotis davidii
GAGGGCCAATGATATCTTCTGTGCAGATAATCCAACAAGTTCAAATCCAATTCCCCTCTTTATGCTACCTTGTTTTCATGCAGCCAGAACTTTCTGCATTTACTTATGTGAAGATGCCATCTTTTTCTCCTCCAAGGGAAAAACTTGAGGATTAAATAATACTGTGGGTTGGTTTTATGGAAGACTTTTTCCTTTTCTTTAGAATGAAGTCCTCCCACCCCCACTTTTCTTGTTTCTTACTGCAAATGTTACTTTTTCCCCTTTTAACTAAATTGTGTTTTGCCCATTATTTTTTCTGGTTGGTAAAATTTGTATTGCTAAAGTGGGATTCAACTTAATGGTTATTGTTTTGTGGTTAGAATTGCATGGAATAAGCCACCTTCTTACATAAAGTAAATGGATTTCATGGTTCAGCAACTAACACCAAACTAATTTAATGTGACAGGAGACCACAAAATTTAAAAGCAAAAATCCAGATGAGTATATAATCATTGACTTTTTTTGAGTTGGAAGAGGCCACAGAAACTGCTGTGTCTTCACATCACCAAAGTCTTCTAGTAGAAATATGCTTATCCAACTTTTGACTAATTGTCTCTACTTGCATTTTCTCATAAGACCAGTAATTTTATGTAATTCTAGTTATTATAAGTTTCTTTCTGTTTCAAGTACTAGTGGCCCGCTTATCTCTCCATACTATTTGTTGGGCAGCTACTAACTTCTCTCTTACTTAGACTGTTGCAATACTCTTCTAACTTTTCTGCTTGTTCCCATCTATTTCACCCTGTCCCACAACCACTCCCAATCCATATTCCACACTAATTCTAATATGCTTGGGGCTGCCAACGGATATCTGCCTACCACTTCTCTCATCTCATCTGGTGGGAACACTTGCCACTCCCTGGCAATGTGACCTTGAACATTTACTGAATCTCCCTTAACCTCAGGATTTTATTTTTAAAATTTATTTAAATTCTTTATTGTTGAAAGTATTACATATGTCTCCTTTTCCCTCCCTTGACCTCTCCCTGCCTGCTCCCGCCCCCCCGCACAGGCCCTCCCCCCCCTACTGTCTGTGTCCATTGGTTATGTTTATATGCATACATATAAGTCCTTTGGTTGATCTCTTACCCACCCACCCTCCCACCCTCCCCTGCCTTCCCTCTGAGTTAACCTCAGTATTCTAGGTTAGAAAGGATGACAATGCCTCTCCCACCTCTCAGAATGGTTTCACAGGTTAAAATGTATGCATACTAGTAAAAGCCACTGTTAAAAATGACGCACAAGATTTCATGCTAACTGGGACAATGTCCCAGAGGTCCATATCTCTTCTGTGGAACTATCACAGGAAATGCCTAATCGTATCCAACACAACCTCCTGAATTTTAAAGCCTCACTTGTGTGTCTAAGTTCTGTCCCTTTCAACTCTCTCTCCTTAAATCTCTGCAGCCTCTTCACTGCTCCTATTCATTTGTTTGTAATTGATGCTGTAATTGTTACTGTTTCTTCTCCTTGAGAGCAGCGCTTTTTTTTTTCGATTTTCTGTTCTTTCCAGGTCTCAGGGTAGTGCCTGTCAGGATGCAGTTGTTTTCATTTTCTCAACACTCTGGCACCTTCCCTCGAGGCCAGTCTATTCTTGAACGTTAGTTTTGGTTCCCAGTGAGTGTCCCATTGATCCTGGTGCTGTAAGCGAATCCACTGGACCCAGTCTCTGTCCTGAGACAGTCCCTGAACACACAGGATAAGCCAATTAGGTGAGAATCAGAGAAAGTCACTTCGTATTAGATGTGAGAGTGGAAAAGGTCCACTGTGAGGAAAATGGGCAGCTATTATGCCCCTCCCACTATCTACTTTTATTGTTATATTTTTAAGTTCTCAGATGGCAATTGATTTTCCAAGAAAACAAGAGAAATTGGCACTGAAAAATACGTATGTTTTCTTTTGAATAGTGCCCGAAGCAGTACGAGACTTCAGACCCTATGGGGTTTTCTCCTTCCCTCACATTCAGTAATGATGAGTGTGTCTATGTTATGTTAAGATTACAGAAAGTATCCAGGAAAAATGATCCAAGACGTGCTGCTAAATCTATCATGTGTGCTGTCCACCAGTGGGAACGAGACCGGGACGCTGCCCTGTGATTTAGATCCCATCACGGAATAGCTATGGTGCGAACACTCCTGCTTTGCTATAGCCGCTGTTTTGGGTGCTGATGAAGATTCGGTTTTCAGTTGTTGTTAGCAACTGAATGGACACTCCCTTTCTCTCTCAGCCACTAACTGCACCAAACACTGGAACTGCATCTATGAATGTGAACATTTTCCCAACTGTGTGTAACTGAATATGCTTAATCTTAAGTAGATCTCTGATATTTCTGTTCTTTTTCTATACAGTGAAGATCCCATTCTTCAGCATGGTTATTCTCTAGCTCAGGGATTTGCTCAAAGGACTGGTAGGATATAGTTTCTATTTTTAGTCTTTATCTCAAAATCCTTGGAAGGCTTGGGAAGAAGTCTTTTTATTTCAGTTACACTGGATATCCTATTTAATTGCCCCTGTAGACATTGGGAGAATGTTTCTTCTTCTGAGCTTCTTTGAATTTGCTAGGTTTGCCGTTCCCTGCTGTTTCCCATGTATTGTTGCATCCTCTGTTTTCATACGATTTGATGTTTATATTGATATTTTTTCTTTGAAAATATTTGAAAATATATATGGCAAAATTATGCAGAATAAGAAAATATAGAGCTCATTCCACCTCATTAGATTTATTTTAACCCTAAAAGCTATTTCTCAGCAGTGCATGTGAAAGTATATCACTGCTCATCAATGTTATTGTATATGTAGTATAACCTATGGTAGCTGTAATTAGAATATACATTCCACCTTGAGTTTTGCCTGTGACAAGTATATACTTTTTTATGTATAAGTTGTATTCTAACTTTATTCTCCTACTTGTCACATTTTCTTACTTTATCACAGAGCATTTAGTAATGTGCTCAATAAATGCAAACTCATTTAAATAATTGTTAAGAAGGAAAAATGGTGTCATAGGGGGAAATCAAAATATATTTCAAACTAAACTAGAGCTGAATTTTGGGTTAATTAATGATTTTAAATGAGTTCTCATTTGCTTATATTTCTTAATGCATATTGTTAAGAGCATATTCTTTTCCAAGTAAAAAGTGAAATACTCATATGCTTGTAGAAAAAAAGAATGTTGGGTATTCCTTTTCCCCTTTTCTCCCTCTAAAGTCCTGGCTTTGGTGTCTGACATAAAGCCTCCCTCATCCAACACTAACCATCTGTAGCATCTCTATAGACCTGAATCTGAGAGCAGTTAGCAGGGAAGTTTTGACTGGGCTTGGGGCACTTAAAGGTTGATGACCTACCTGATAATATGGGAAGGAGCAGCCAAGATTGAGCAAGTAGGAAAAACAGGCTGCAGAAGCGAGTCAGAGAGAGAAAAATAACAGTGAGATTCAGTTCTTTTTAATATTGCATAACCTGATAAACACACACATGTTTTCCCCAGAACATAAAATTCATCCTGCAAATAATCCATGGACTCTCAGCTAGAGTTTTGCAAGAAAAAAGAGAGAAAGAAAGAAGAGTGGGAGGGTGGGAAGGAAGACGGTGGGGAGGGAAGAAGGAAGAAGAGAGGGATGGCTATTTCCATTCTAAGATACAATCTTAGTCATTTTGGGTAAGTTTTTTCTTTTATTTGCATAACATGAGTACAAGGTTCTCATTTTAAAATGTAAGGAAAGATTGATTTGCATAATTGAAACATTTCTTAAAACATAATTTAGAATTTGGCAGGAATATAGACTTAAAAGGGGGGCAACTTTATCCTCAGAATTTATATATTTTAAAGTATACATGGTGAAATGTTACTATCATTTAAAAAGTTTCTTATGGAGAATTTCAGCCAAAGACATCCCTGATAGTTTTTCTTTTATAACATGGACAGTATTAAATATATTGACTGTAAACAAAAAGGCAGGTATTTCTTCAACAAAAAGGTTTTATATGGGGGAGGCAGTGGAGAGAATTGTAATCCAGAACATGCAGCCATGGTAAGCCATGTGTGATTTTGCTAGAACAAAGGAGAGCAAATTCTTATGTAGAGAGGAAGAGGAAGTTAAGAGTCTCATAAATACTAGTAGAGTTCTATAGGGCATGATAACTCCCCCTACAGGCCTCTAGATTCTAATCTTACTTGAGGTCTGTTTTTTGTGTGTGTGTTTACAAACATCATCATTTTAATACTGCATTTGAAAGATAGAAAGAATGAAATTTAGAATTATTATCTTGGTCAAATTACATTATATTATCTGAGTTTAAAAAATTCCGCTTATCTGTTCCAGGTATATTGTAGATGATTATAGAGAAGTTGCCTTTTTGGCTGAACTTCAGCACTTTGTTTATTGATCAGGTAAACATTGCATGCTCTTAATCCCTATTAGTGACTGACTACTCACACATTACAATGGAGACTTTTAAATAACAATAGGGTTTATAATTAAAAAGTAAATTCTAATGTATCAACTTTAAAATTTGCTGACATTTTCAAATCAGGACTACAAGTATCTACTGTTAACTTATTTAGGAAATGAGCCTTTAGTTTGTGATATTATTCAGACAAAAAGAAAAATAAATGGTAAAGATAACTTTTAATTTGATATTTATTAGCCAGGGCAGGCTCTACCATAACTGAAATATTAAGCTATTACCTTCTGCAATATGATGTTAAGTGAGGATTTTGAAGTATTCAGTATTGTTGGGGATAAGATCACCTATAAATCCATGCAGTCTTTATTAAAGCTGGCTTGACCGGTAAACTTTCCATATAATTACTTTGTGGGGAGGGGAGGAGAAAGAGAGAGAGAGAGAGAGAGAGAGAGAGAGAGAGAGAGAGAGAGTGAGATTATTTTAATTCTGGAGATAGAACAGTAAGAAAAAAGGAAAAGCTGCAAGAGAGGGGGAGGGGGAATTCCATCTTAAGGCACTAATATGCTTTTCTCTTCTTTTTCCCATTCTCCTGGGCTTTCCTTAGACGCCCCTTTGCCTGACTGCGCAGTGAGGAGCAGGTCGAGGAGGAGGAGGAGGAGGAGGAGGAGGAGGAGGGGGGAGGAAATGAGGAAGAGAGATAGAGAAGAGAGAGAATGAATGGGGATGAGAGAACTTTTTATGAGGGTTGTGATAAAAACAATAAGACAGGCCCCATTTGCTGTAGACTGTTGTCTTTTCATTAAGGGACGCAGCAGTCTTTTTGACTTTTTTTTTTCATCCTCAAATATTGCTTGTGGAATTTTACCTTTGGTTTGCCCATGGAAAACGTCCTAGACCAGTGATGGCGAACCTATGACACGGGTGTCAGAGATGACACGTGAACTCATTTTTTTGGTTGATTTTTCTTTGTTAAATGGCATTTAAATATATAAAATAAATATGAAAAAAATAAGTCTTTGTTTTACTATGGTTGCAAACCTCAAAAAATTTTTATATGTGACACCGCACCAGAGTTAAGTTAGGGTTTTTCAAAATGCTGACACGCCAAGCTCAAAAGGTTCGCCATCACTATCCTAGACAGCAATATTATGTAGAAAATACGAGTAGGAGTAAAGTGAAAAGTGAGTATAATTTTCAACATATAAAAGACCTACCTGACAGGCAGACCTAAAAAAGTACTTTAGCTATTTAAGGATAAGCTTTCCCTCGGCAGGTATAGGACTGAAAATAATTATAATTATTGTTATTTGTTTTAGATAGATTAATCACTTTACAAAGCAACTTTTTACAAATCCATTGCTCTTTAATAATAACAAAGCAATACTGTACAGTGGTAAAGTCTTGATATCAGAAAAGTCAGCTTTGAGATCTGATTTTGATGTTACTGGGCCACGTGATCTTGGACATGCCTTTTTAATCCATCTGAATCTTTGTCATTTGTAAAATAGAATTAACATGCTTGCCCTGATTGTCTCCCATAGTTTTCTTGAAAAGCAAATGAGGTGATAAATGTTTATTATTTAGAAAATGGCTGTTTTAAGTGAATGTATGGGATTACTATGATTTTCCATTTCTAACAATAATATAAATGGAAATACTTGCGTAAAAATAATCAATGCAAGAATAATTTTCTCAACTTTATTAGATTTATAAAACATTGTAATAATATCGTTGTGAGTTCAACTATGATCCCTAATACATGTTAGTGTTCTAAGGAATATTAAACATCCTATCTATTCTCACAGCTAGATAACATGAAGTTATTAACTTCAGTTTAGGTGCTTATTAATCAAAGAGTAGTGGACCCCAGCTATCACTATATGGGACCATAAATTTAGTTCTGTAAACTCTGCGGCCAGTAGCCCCTGCTGTTGGGCTGTGTAAGACCCTGGTTCTTTTCTTTCAAGGAGCTCTGGGCACATTGCTCCCCCTTGTCTGTGTGCCCCAGCTGGGGCTTCACCGGGCTGCTCATTAAAACACAGCTTCCTGGGCCCTTTTGCCAGTGTGGTTTGGGGATTATGCTTTTGGAATAAGACTTTCAGGTGCTACTGATGCACACTGATAACTAAATATCACTATTTCTTCGTCACTGCATGCACATCTCGTTTGATTGCGCTTCACGGGTGTTGTGTTTTACAAATTGAAGGCAAGACCCTCCAGCAGCAAAAAGATAATGACTCATTCATTGTATTGTGATACTTGCTTTATTATTGTAGTCTAGAGCCAAGCACACATCTCCAAGGTATGCCTACAGACACTATGTCTGGCAATTCACTAAGTGTAATTCTTACAAATTTTAAACAAGGAAAACTCAGGGGAAAAGCGACTGCCATGTTACTATTGTTTGGTGCTTTTGTTTTAGGTCTTTTTGCCAGCAGTTGTGGCTAGCTTTTTCATTTTTTCCAGGATAAACAGTAGTATTTTGGGGGTTAAAATTTAAAAATACAATGATGAAATTGAAGGATTCAAACTTCTTTCTCACCTTTCATTCACTGAGAGCCTGTGCATGTTACCTGATAAATTATGCTACCCATTTGGGCAGAGAGTTTTGTAGTGCGAACTGTAATAAACACTGGTTTGGCTTAACCTATAGCTAAAATAAATGGTCGAAATTTTTATTCTGACCATTGACCATTTGGGTATAACAGTAACTGTATAACTTGATTCCTGATTTGTACATGATTTACACAACCTGATATTAGTCTAGATTCCTGGTAATGTCAAGAATTCAAAGTAATTTAGAAGGTGTTTTTGTTTGGTTGTTTGTTTTATTTTGCTGTTTTTTAAATACCCAAGAGGAGTTATCTGGTGATAGATGATGGAAAAGAGGACATCCAGGGCTTTCAGAAATGGTAAACTTTGGGAGGCAGCGGTAGACAAGAGTGTAAGAGTTTTTGTTCTGCAGCAATAGCTCTTAAAAATGTTTTCCCTAAGCAGGCAACAGGATCAGGACACACTGGAGCTTGTCAGAAATGCAAATTTTCAGTCCTTACCCCAGATTGACGGAATCAGGAACTCTGGGAGTGAACCCAGCAATCTGTGCATGAGCAAGCAGTCCAGGTGGCTCTCATGCATGCTCGAGCTAGAGAACTGCAGCTCTAAAGCAGAGTTCGGGAACCCTGAGATCAGCTTAACTGGGTGGTCTTTCAGTATCTCTAACCTCAAACAGCTTCTGCTAGTCCAGCCTGGAGCAGCCCACATGAAAGGATGCACGGATGTGCTGGGGTCCAACCCCAACAGGTCCAGGGGTCCCCAAAGGTGTGGACGGAGTCGGCGAAGAAGGAATGACATGGAGACAGCGTTCAGTTGATCAGCAGCCTTGCCAGGGTCTCTAGCCACAATCTCCAGCCAAGTTCTGTGTCCATGTTCTCCACTTCTTCTCAATCTAAAAATCTATACAGAGTCTTCTTTCTTTGGCCTCAGTATGGCACATCTTCTCAATCTAAGTTCTGTACTATCCACCTTCTTACCCTACTTATCCTCTATAGGGGGGTTTGCAGCACCCTGGTGGAGTCCTATCCGTCCCGAGTGTGGGGGTTCTCAATGGGGGGGCTTACCTATGGGAATCCTGTTCCAGGGGTTCCCAAAGGTGTGGACGGAGTCAGCGAAGACTATCCACCCTCTTCCTACGGTGGAGTCCTATCCGTCCCGAGTGCGGGGCGCTTACCTAGGGGTCCCTGTTCGGGCGCCAGATGCTGGGGTCCAACCCCAGCAGGTCCAGGGGTCCCCAAAGGTGTGGACGGAGTCGGCGAAGAAGGAAGGACTCGGAGGCAGCATTCAGTTGATCAGCAGCCTTGCCAGGATCTCTAGCCAGGATCTCCAGCCAGGATCGCCAGGTTCTCCAGCCAGGTTCGGTCGCCAGGTTCTGTAGCCGGGTTCTTCAGCCAGGTTCTGTCTAGGTTCTCCAGCCAAGTACTGTAGCCAGGTTCTGTCCAGGATCTTTTGCCATGTTCTCTCCAGCAAAGTTCTTCTGTCTCTAGATTCTGTGTAGGTTCTGTCTTCTCAGTTCTGTAAAGATTATGTACTTAAGCATGATTGTTCATAGTGTGATTAATTACCCGCCTTGCACTTAGTTAAGAGGTTTTGTTCCCTCCCTAACTTCAGGGGAAAATCCCTACCTGGGGGAACAACCTTTCTCGGAGAGGTGACCTTGGTTAAAACACAGCACCAAGAAGGTGAGCAAACATATTAAGAACAGTATGCCATATATGCCAGGTCCCTTGAAACAGCAAGGATGGACCGGCTCCCAGCACGGATGCCTCCATGGACACTGCAAGAGCCAACCTGAGAATTTGCTCCTATTGGTCTAGATCAGCGCCCCTCTGGTCCAGCCTGCTCAGAAGCACTGCCTGCCATCACCTGCCACTAGCCACTAACAGATGCTATAGCAGCTGGTTAGAAAGCTCAGCCTGTCCTTTCTCTGTTCAGAACAACAGCAGGAAAACTGTCCTTTACCATACACTTAAGGCAAAACTTGCATGTTTTTAACAGTAATCTAGGTCAGCTTGTCTCTAGCTGAAATCAACCTTATCAGCCACCTATGAACAGCTTGTCAAAATCTTTGATGGTCTCCTCTAAACCCACATCTGCATCCTTCTTTGCTGCCTGTAGGTTCTGTCTTCTGAGTTCTGTCTCTAGGATCTTTATCTAAGTTCTGTGTCCTGGGGCAGATCCTGAGTGTGAGGGTATCCTGTGCCTTTCCTTAGTAAAGGCTTTGGTAATGATGTTCTCGGACCATTCTGAGGTTCGACATATCTAGCTTTTGGCCCCAATCAAGTTGCTACTTAAATTATATATATATATATAATTGGTTTCAGAGAGGAAAGGAGGAGAAGAGAGAGATAGAAACATCAATGATGAGAGAGAATCATTGATTGGCTGCCTCCTGCATGCCCCCGCCCCACTGGGTATTGAGCCTGCAACCCAGGCATGTGTCCTGACCAGGAACCAAACCATGACCTCTTGGATCATAGGTCAGTGCTCAACCACTGAGCCATGCCAGCTGGGCTCAAGTTGCTACTTTGTCTGCATGATAATTAGACTGTACTTGCACACACACAATTATGCACAGAAGGGGATATGGCAGATCTTGGGAAATACAGGGCACTTACCCATTAGGCGCTCCAGCTATATACACAACTTGAAGGTTTCTTTCCTCCCCCGTCCCCCTCTTTCCAATAGCTAGCTTTTTCTATGCCACCTGCTTCTCCAGCTGCCTTTTTAAATAGGGCCTACACCTGCAATTTGAAACAAAAAAAGTTAAGCATCAATATTTTGGGATTAATTGTGCTGAGTCACAATGCTGGCTTTATTTCCAACAGCCTTAACAAAGGATTATTGAGAAAAGATGGGGGGAAAGCTTTCTTGAACATCATAGCATAGAGGAAAAAAAACCCTAAAACACTCAACATCAAATATTATGATTACATTTTTTGTCTACTCATTTGATGTTTAACTTTGGACAAGTAGCTTTCTGACCCTCAGTTTCCCCACCTGTTAAATGGGATAATAATATCTATTTTTTTTTACAAGGCTTTGTGTGCTAGATATAATTACTAGAAGGTGAAGACACACAAGTAGGTGCTTACTGTCAACTGTCATTTGTAACTCTTGTTATTTTTAGGATTTCCTGTTGGTAGTATACTAAATTTATTTGCAATATAGGAAAGATAAGTAGTTTTTAAAGATAGATATATATCCTTTTTAAGAATTCGACATTGAAGTGAGTTATCAAAAAATGTTTTGAAATTATCTTCCCTAAAAGTCTTTAATATAGGTCACATTTGATTTGGAATAGTCTGGCTTGTTTTAGATGACTAAACTAAAAATATTCCCTTTTTGGAGATTTAGTGACTTATCTCTGGCCTAATAGACACATAGGAAATTGATTTAAGTGACACAGATGGAAGCAAAGGGATAACAGTTGCTCTCCATTTACCAATTTCCAGTGTTTGTGAAGTGGTTTCTATATTTATGTTTTAGTGGCAGCAATAACCGCTTTCAACTTCCATCCCCCTAATCATATTCCATCCCTTTCAAAACATTTTCTCTACCAGCTATTAAGTTAATAGACATTTCAGGCCTGTTAGACTCAGAGTTGGCAAACAATTTGTCCTGGATAGAGAGGGGCAGGCATGTGTAATTTCAGGTTAGTATATCTACTAAACAAATGCAGTTTCCTTTTCGCTGTATTTGTCTTCAACTTCTAAAGTTATTTCTAATAATGAAAAAAATTATTACAGTTTTTTTTTGTATTCCTGAAAAAAAGCAGAGGTGACTGTGATATGATAATATATATATATATATATATATATATTGGTTTTCATCCTGTTTCTGTCATAGAGCTCCTAAAACTCTTGAAATTTCCTAACTGAGGAGAGCAATAAAGGTGTCTTGTTATGTTAATGAGGTGACTTTTAGAAATCACCAAAGGATAGGGGCTGGTTGCCTGGGGAGCCAATCATGTAATTGGAGAGTTGGAAATTCCAGTCCCATCTTTGGACCTCAGGAGGAGAGGAGCTGGAGAGTGAATCAGTGTCCAAGGACCAATGGTTTAATCAGCCATGCCTATGTCTGAAGACTCCTTAAATCTCAAAGGACAGGATTCAGAGCTTCTGAACTGGTGAACACACCATGGAGATTCAGGAAAAGTAACATGCTTAGAGAGGGCTGCCAGAGGCATGTCTGATTGCTATCTTAGGCCCAATCCCTCTGGGGAGCGGGCCTAAGTCAGCAGGTGGTCATCCCCCAAGGGGTCCCAGACTGCGAGAGGGCACAGGCCGGGCTGCAGGACCCCTCCCCCACCCCCCCCAGTGCACAAATTTTTGTGCACTGGGCCTCTAGTAATTATTATGAATGCCAATAAAGTGTTACCTTTGTGTTGTTTTTAGTTTATTATTCTTTATACTAGAATTATACAAAGACTCTGAAAGAGTACATGTTTAAGCTGATATTTTCTTTTATAACACAGGGTATGTAGACCATCATTGGGTAGTAGACCATCATTTGATACACAACACATATCTGAATACATACATTATAACTAATATCATTCCATATGCTCCATTTTCTTTTTACAATTTACGCCTTAAGCTATTTATTCATAAAACAAAAGCACACACTATATTAGAGTACTTGATAAACGATCTGTAAAACAACTTTATTCACTCATAAATCCTGCTTACTAGCCAGATAAATATGTCCTGAAAAAAAGTAGAATTAAGGAAATGTTTACCTCTAGCTGATTAATTTCAATTTTAAATACCACTGGCTTGTAAGATATGGTAAGATTGAGCTACAAATTACTAGTTTATCCTTATGTATCTTAAAATTTTATTAACTAGAAACATGATAATGAGTGTGTTACAGAATTTACCTGGCGACCGGAAAATACACAAGGAGTACTTGGAGATTCAGGAAAAACCCATTTATTTTCAGATGTACTAGTACTGTGACTCAGGGGAGTCAATTCTCCAAAGCCTGAGTGAGTAAATATGGAAGAAGCTTTCCCTTTATACCCTTTGGGTTTTTTGTCCCCCAAATAAGGCAGGCTTCCGGACCTTTTGAGGGCTTTGCGAAAAGCCCCATGTGTTGGGATGGGGCATGGCCTTGGGTCAGCGCTGATAACCCCCTCTGGGGGGGGGGAGGGTGGTTCATGGTTTATGGCCATGGGGGGGATGGTTCATAGTTTATGGCCTCTGTAAAATGGGAGTATTCTGGGAAACATGTTCTGCAAGACAGGACAGGCATCAATGAAGTTAATTATCAGCGAGAGAGAGAGAGTGAGAGTGTGCATTAGAAGTCAGGTTACTGGCACAGATTCAGATTGCTAGCCACCCCCCCGCCACACACACACACAAATGTCTTATATTCCCCTTCAAATGAAATTTACTAATTTTAGCTCTAACAATTCCAGATTTGTGACAGTTTTACCCCACTGAAAAACATTAGGACTTATGGCTGTGCTACACCTGTAAGAGTAATCAAGAACAATTAATATCTGAGAAAAAAATATTTAGGGACTTTAACATATTATCTTACAATATACAAATGGATGTTGATAATTTCAAATAAATTTTATCTGTTCAAAAAAGGTGATGATAGGATAAAAAAAGTTCATTGCTTAAGTAAAGTGTGGCTCCTAAGTACATAAAAGTAATAAATTAATATTTTAAAATGTTATGTAGACTTTAGTAATTTTAAATGGTCTTTTTTTTAAAGCATCAACAAAATGAAAGACAGACTACTAAATAGTAAAAAATGATACATCCAATAAGGAGTTAATATCCAAAAATATATAAAGAACTTCAATAAGAGCTTAATGCCAAAATATATAAGAACTCATACAGCTTTACATCAAAAAGCAAAACAATCCAATTAAAAAATGGGCAAAGGACCTAAATAGGCATTTCTCTAAGAGGACATACAGATGCCACATACATATGAAAAGATGCTCAACATCACAAATAATCAGGGAAATACAAATTAAAACTACAATGAGGTATAACCTCACACCAATCAGAATGGCTATAATCAATGAATCTACAGAAAACAAGTGTTGGTGAGGCTATGGAGAAAATGGAACCATTGTACACTGTTGGTAGGATTGTAAATTAGTGCAGCTACTATGGAAAATAGTATGGAGGTCCCTCAAAAAATTGAAAATAGATCTGCCATATGATCCAGCAATTCCACTTCTGGTTATATCTCAGGAAAAACAAATAAACCACAAATTTGAAACGATATATGCCCCCTTATGTTCATTGTAGTGTTACTAGTAATAACCAAGATATTGAAGCAACCTAGATGTTCTACCAAAGATGTGAACTATTTATAGATATAGAGATATAAATATATGGGAAAAAGTAGGTTAACAGTTGTTCATATGGAAAAGGACATAATAACAATAATTAATAAATAATATAAGAATATGCTCTGTTTCAGAACTATAAACCTACTTTTGCCCACCCCTGTATATATAATGAAATATTATTTAGCAATAAAAAAAGAATGAAATCTTGCCATTCATGACAACATAGATGGTCCAAAAGGGTATTGTGCTGAGTGAAATAAGTCAGACAAAGAAAGACAAATACTGTATGATCACTCTTATATGTGAACTCTAAAAAGTAAATAAATAAAACAAAGTAAATGAATATGCAAAACAGAAACAGATCCATAGATATAGAGAACAAGCTGATGGTTGTCAAAGGGAATG
Organism: Myotis davidii; assembly: GCF_000327345.1. Classification (NCBI taxonomy): domain Eukaryota; kingdom Metazoa; phylum Chordata; class Mammalia; order Chiroptera; family Vespertilionidae; genus Myotis; species Myotis davidii. The sequence continues at coordinate 2,079,562 of NW_006289416.1, forward strand.
AGGTTGGAGGATGGGAAAAAATAAAATAAAATGGTTTCTTTGTTGTTTTTTGTTTTAAAATTAAGTGTGTAAATAATAAAACCTATATAATAAAACCCTAATATGCAAATCGACCAAATGGCAGAACGACCGGTTGCTATGAAGCGCACGGACCACCAGGGGGCAGACGCTCAATGCAGGAGCTGACCCTTGGTGGTCAGTGTGCTCCCAATGGGGGAGCACCACTCAGCCAGAAGCTGGGCTCATGGCTGGCAAGCGCAGCATTGGTGGTGGGAGCCTCTCCTGCCTCTGAGGCAGTGCTAAAGAGCGGGAAGCAGGCCTTAGCTGCAGTCAGACATCCCCTGAGAGGTCCTGGACTGCGAGAAGTCGCAGGCTGAGCTAAGGGACACCCCACTTCAGTGCACGAATGTTGTGCACTGGGCCTCTAGTATCAAATAATTTTAAGAAAATCAGCTTTCTGAAACCAAACTAAGGAAATATAGTCTTTTCATGACTTATAGGTCCTGGTTATTGAGTAAGGTATACTAATAATAATGATTACAACCACTTGTTATACTTTTTCCCACTATGTATTGTGTTAAACATTTTAATGATTTATTTCCTCCTCTCTATTAATCTATGATGGATTACTTTATCATACCCATTTGGCACAGAGGCTAGGAGGAATGAAGTGACCTGACTTGGTCATATAGCTAGTAAGTAGCAAAGGGATCCAAACTCAGAGAGAGAGATGTGTGTGTGTGTGGGGGGGGTGGGGGGGGGGATGAGAGATCAATTTGTTGTTCCACTTATTTATGTAAATCATGAGCATCTGTCTGGAGGTCATGCACTGACTTCTCCCAATAAGACAGACATTAGAAATCATAATTTAAAAAATGAGACAAAAATCTTAATTTTATTTTAACTTGCTACTTCATTTAAATAAGCTTATCTTGATTTCTTTTAAGAGATTATAATACCTACCTTCCTACTTTTTTAGAAAAAAGCAATCTAAAAAGAAAAAAGATAAGATTAAATAAAAGTGCTCATTTTACACACATCTTTTGCTGGAACATTTTTTAAAAACAGCAACACCTTTGTTGGAACACTTTGAAGTTATACATAAAATTCAAATGAAAGACTGTAATTTCTTGATAAATAAATAAGACTCTTCCTTCTTTTATTTCATGTTATTTAATACTATTCTCTGACTAGCCTGGGGAAGATTTTATTTCTACTGCAAACTCCTGGTGTATTTAAGCTTGGCTGGGCCTAATGAAGATATTCCCCATGTGTAGCTCATCTTCACTTGCTGGAGCTGAGCATGCTTTATTGTCAACAGATGAGAACTGAACCCCCACAAGGCAATTTATGAAATCCCTGAAGAGAAAAGAAATCTTGAAATGTCACTATTGACATCAGAACCTTACTAATTTCTCTGATTACCAACATCTTGATTTCTAAAAATATATTTGTTCCCACCTGCTTAAAATATCTGCTTAACTGGGAGAGGAATTTATATTACAAAGAAGGAATATTTTAATAATAAAACTGAAGTTTTCATTTAGGAGCTACATTTCATGAATAATTAATTAAACTATTTTGAAAAGCTATTGAAGCCAGAGATTTGGGGGCTTTTCATATAGGGTTGTGTTTTTTTTTCTTCAAATTCTTCTCCAAGAAAATCTTTCCATTTACCAGTGCATTTTTCTGTGGTGTGGTTTTATTGTTTAGATGTTGTCATACTTAGATTGAAGGAAGTTCTTTTCAAAATGCCAGTGAAATGGGAATGGGTAAAAAGTATATTTTTAAATTCTTACCATCTCAAACCTTCAATAGATTCCTGTTTTCTCCTGATTAAAGAATAGTAGGCATTTGACAATTTATACTTATTAAATTTTCAACAATGTATTGGCAACAGCAAAATCCATGTCATCTAGTAAATTGGTACTTTTTGAGGCTGATGGGGCTCCCCCATCAGATAAAAGTCTGGTTTGAGATAGAAGCAGAGGACATATAGAAAATGAAATCATTTCCTGATGCATTTTGGGGATTGAGTAGACATGACTTGCTAATTGAATATGAAGGGAGAGGGAAGAAACAGGGTGACTTGTGTGTTTCTGGTTGTCACAGTTGCTCGCTGGTGCCATATTCTGAGAGAGAGAAGCTTGAAGTTGGGAACAAATGGAGGCCAGGAATCCAATGTTTTATCTTGGTCATTCTAAGATTAAAAAATCCTTGAAACACCCAAGTTAAGGTGCCAAATAGGTAGTTTGAAATGTGAGGCTGGATTTCAGAACTGAGACTGGGTCTGGGGATATAAATGTGGGAATCATAAAACATAAAGATGATATATAAATTCATGAGCCTGAGTAAGATCATCTTAGACTATACAAATATTATAGAGAGATCAGTAGGTTATAAATTTTTTCTGTCTAATCTTAGCCTTTAAATGTAAGCAGCTGATCAGCCAAGATAAGATATCTAGCAGCATCCTCTTTTGTTAGCTGTGCTCGGGAAGTTATTTTTAAGTATAATATGACATGAGGCCAAATTCCTTTTCTTCCTGGTGCTTCTGAAACTTGGCTAATGGTCTCAGAATAAACAATACTCTAGTAAATGGTTTATATATTGAGGACCTCTAGATCCTTGGTCACCTTTTGAGAAAATTCTGATATATTTTCACTCGTTCTGGTTTTAAGAATCCAATCAAGCTATGATTGGAAGAATCATACAGCATCCAAAGGGAATGTGGGTAAGCTCTGCTGGGGAATAACCAGCTCTTTCACTAACATACCATAATGATGTGAAGTAGGAGACTTTTGTCCATGGATCTCAAGTTGTGCCACTTGTAATTGTCTATAAATGGCTTTGGAGATGCCCATCTGGGTTGCTTATGGCAATTTCTGGTACCAGGTCTCATTTTTGTATGACATATGACCTAAGAGGGATCAGGCTCCCTTTCCCTTGTTCCATATTTGCCAAAATGTGAGAGTTTTGCCCCATTGAGAGTTTTTAACCCCAAACTCACAAACAACAACAACATATCAGTAACAACAGTGAACCTAACACATTATTCCCCTTTGTCATACAAAATGCCTTAAAATTTATTTGTAGGTTAGATAAAGAGGGCCTAATAATTAAGCAATTTGTAGATGTGAATTGATCAAGGCCAGACTGTTTCCGTATTTCAGTGAATTACTGTCTACAGATAGTCAGAAACTTCTTCTACCCCAGGGAGATGACACTTTAACCTGAGGATAGCTGCTTCTGGTAGCATACCTTAACAAAGAGTAGAGGTCAGCTTGACCATGAGATGACATAAGAGCCAATTCTAGTGAGCCCAGCTGGTGTGGTTCAGTGGTTGAGCATCGACCTATAAACCAGGAGGTCATAGTTTGATTCCTAGTCAGAGCATATGCCTGGGTTGCAGGCTCAATCCCAAGAGTGGGGTATGCAGGAGGCAGCCAATCAATGATTTTCTCTCCTCATTGATGTTTCTATCTCTCTATACCTCTCCCTTCCTCTCTGAAATCAATAAAAGTATTTTTAAAAAACATTAAAAAATAATTCTAGTGAGCATCTCTGAAGGTTGCTGCTGTTGAGAAGGACCAGGTCATTTAAGTTGCCAGTCATAATTTAAGGCACTGCTATGGGCCATGTGGCTGTTTCTTCAATGGCCTTCAAATTAAATAGATTTTTTTGAATTAATGCCATGGAAGTCATTAAAAACATGTGATA
>NW_006289416.1:2085025-2099337 GCF_000327345.1 Myotis davidii
TTCTCCCCAAATTATACCTATTATGTAGTTGTGATGCTTCACTATGTTTCTTTCTTTGCCTCATTTCATTTGTTTTAACTGGCATTTCCTCTATTCTAAACATAGTCTACTTTCTGCATGATCATCCTTATTCTTGCATTTCTAGGTCTTAACAGTGTTGGTCTCCCGATTAGTCATCTTCTAATGGACTCTGAAATAGTTCCTACCTGCTACTCCATTTCCTCACTAATGCTATGCATATGTGATTCTTCCCATTAATACGAGGACCTCAGAAGACTTCTGCTCTTTATTTCCCATTACCACCTGTGTTGATTTTAACCAGCTCTTTGACTTTGGGTGGATCTATTGGCATATCCAGGCATGGCTAACTTAAAAATGTGTGATAACTGTAACTCTTACTTCTATATGGTACTAATATAGCAGTAACCATGATGAACTGTAGTTATATTTGGTAATTTTCCATAGCCAGTGGACTATAAGTTCCTGAAGAGATGTTTTATTTCCCAAAGGAAATCATAGCTATCATTGTAATCACCCCACAACCCATCTCTGGTCAAAACTGCACTTAAATTTTTTTGAGTAAATGACCCTTAGCGTTAAGACACTTCATCAGCTCACATCATTACTTTTCTAAATCCTTAGGGCTGTTTCTTAAGGTCATGGCTCATATTCTATATGTTTCTTTGTGCTTTTACTGTGCTTGGAAAGCCTTCATAAGATCTACAGAATGGCATATTCTCTACAGACATGATTTGAACAACAGTGCAACATATCGTCTATTTAGGGACATGGTTTCCTAACTGTATTCGATATTGCTCCACAATTAATATAGGATTATTCATGATTAAAGTGAAATGTAAAAAATATATCTAGTTACCAGTATGTTATGTGTATGTATATTTTTATTGTACACCTTGGTTTAGAAGTCTCTGGATGACAAGAACCCTGAATTCATAGATTTCTTTTATAGGAACAGCCTGTCAATTGTAGAATACCCTGTGGCTTTTTAAAGCCCCATATGCTAATTCCCATTGCTCTTATTTTATTTATTTATATAATGTGGTACCTTATTCCTTAGAACAACAAGCAGTCTGCATCTCTCAAATCAGTTGTGATCAGCAACAGAGAGGCTTTCTGCTAAGTTATGGACCTATGACAAAATGAATGTATTTCAATATTGTAACTGAAAAAAAAATGAAAAATAGATTTCCAGTCTTCTTAATACCATTTTGAACCAGATTTCCCAAGGTCTGAGGGAGGCATTTCAAGAACTAAGTCAACCTGAGTATGGTGGTTGTTCACCAGTTAATGATCTCAAATAATCATGGAACAGGCCTCATTGTCTCACCGTTACTTTAGCATTTTTTAAGTTAAAAGCTGCATGCTGCTGATATTATCTTGGAGTCCAAATATGAAAGTGAAAGTGAAAAAAAGAAAAGGGAATTCTAGTGGCCTAATGGCTAGATCAAAGGAGTAGTTATTAGTGTCAGTAAGGCTGGTTCTATTTCTGGCTCAGCCCTCCCTTCCTGGCTAGGTACAAGCTGCCTCAGCTTTCATTATTACTTATTTTATTGAATTGTATTGTTTTTTTAAAGTGATTATTTCCATGGCAACAAGGCGCTGTTCCAGACATCAGGGAGGCATGACAGTCACAGTGGAGTTGGGAATGAGCAAAAATAAAGGGAGAAGAGAGAGGAGTGGGGGTATGAAGAATTTTGAGGGCAAAGGTGTGGGATGGACCTGGAAAAGCACCAAAGTCATTTTAATTTAAATGTCAGTTCATGGAAATTTTTTATTTGCTCTTGTTTACCAGGTCAAGCAAATATTGTAGCTGTTTTTATTTTTCTCACAGTAAAAAAAAAATACAGGCGATACTGCTGATGAAATAAGATCAAACCTCCAAACAACAATAGGTAGTCTTTCTTGATCTGGCTGTCATACTTATCTTTTTATGGGAATCCAAGTGGTCATGATATTAGCTCTGTCAGTATAAGGGAATATTTAGAGAATACTTGACCTTGAGGCAGCTCTGACATTAGAAAATACTCCCACTGTTGCTGTTATGGTTCAACTTGTTTTCCAAAGATGAAGGGATAAAATTATTTTGATGAACAAGACATGGTAAATAAAAATTGATTAGTCCCTACCATTCCATTCTGTCATCAAGGTGGACTATAAAGTTTCTATAGGAAAACAAAGGTAGTTCACAGATCTGTAATAATAATAATAATAATAATAATAATAATAATAATAATAATAATAATAATAATGATGATGTAAAAAATAAACCTAGTTACCATTATATTTTATATATGTATAAATATAAATATATAATATGTGTTTTTTATAATACAGATTCAACTTCTTGAGCATTTGTAAGATTCAGGCACTGCTCTAATCAATTCTTTTTTTATTTTTTAAATATATTTTTATGCTAGCTCCATGTAGGCTGTAGAACTTGAGGGATGAGGAGGATTTTACCAAGTAAAGAGAACGTGGTGAGAGAGAAGAGCAGATATTTCAGGCAGGGGGAACAGTATGACCAAAAACACAGAAATAAGAGTGAATCAGGTTTGTCAGGGGAAAGAGCCAATTGATTTCAGAGAGAGGAAGGGAAAGGGAGAGAGAGATAGAAACATCTATGATGAGAGAGAATCATGGATCGACTGCCTCCTGCATGCCCCATACTGGGGATTGAGCCCGCAACCCAAGCGTGTGCCCTTGACTGGAATCAAATCCGGGACCCTTCAGTCTGCAGGCTGATGCTCTATCTACTGAGACAAACCAGGTAGGGCTCTAATCAATTTTAATACATTTATTTATTAACTTCTCTAATAGGCGAGATTTTTAGAAATCATACTTAGTATGTAAAACTAATTACCTTCCTAATGAAAATTTAGCTCTTAATATGTCCTCTGTGGACCCCAAGAAACTCAGATAAAGCTGATATGAGGTAGGTTAGATACTTTTCAATATTTGTCAGGTACACTATTAAATCACATATTTGATTCTGTCTTGAGTAGTCATCTTAGTAGAAGGTCCATTTCTTTTTTTTTTCTAATCCTCACCCAAGGATATTTTCATTGATTTTATAGAGAGAGAGAAAGAGAGAGGAAAAGACAAAGAGAAATACCGATGTGAGAGAAACACATCGATTGGTTACCTCCTGCACGTGCCCTGACCAGGGCCTGGGACAGGGAGGAGCCTGTAACTGAGGTATGTGCCCTTGACTGGAATTGAGCCCACAGGCCAATGCTCTGTCCACTGAGTCAAACCATCTAGAGCAGGAAGCCTCATTTCTGTTGATCAAAACCATTTTGGGGTATACAAATTGTTTCTTCTTTCAAGAAATAATTTTATGGCATTACCATAGTTTTTGGCAGCTTTTTTTTTTTACTTTGCACATCTTATTAGGATAGTGAAAGTGCATTTTGCACTAATCTTTTCCAATTCAGTGAGTTCCAGAGAACTGATCTAGAGTTATTTTATTTATTAAATAGGAGCCATTGCAATAATCGCAGCTAACCTTATTCTCAAACTTGTGAATTTAGATGCACAGGAAGTGGAAGTTCAAATGGAAATGGAAGAATTTAGCTTCTTCCCTCCAGTATTATAATGTATAGCTTTTCTCCATTTGGTTACTTAAGAAGGACATATGGTCACATTACATGGGTTTAAAAACAAGGAAGTATAATAATCCTTTATATTTGAACACTTTGCATTCTATATAGCATAGTCCCAAAGCAAGTGCACTTGAACTTCATGAGTAAACATTCCTTTGGAGTACATATTTTCTTTTTTTATGATTGGGGGTGCTTAGCTTTGTACAAATCCATACATAGTTAATTTTATGACTAACCCATTTAGAACCCAAGTCTTTTACCTCCCAGTCTATTGTTATTTCCAGCACAGTTTCCTACCCTTGAACCAGAGAAAGATATCTTACATCTAAATTTTATTATGATTATATTTTCAAAATTTAATTATATAAAGTAAAAGAAAATGAATGTTAATGAAAACCATGAAAGTCTTATTAATATACTGAATATTTTAGTATAAGTTCATATTATTGTACTTGTTAATAAATATGCTTGCACAGTAGTTGAATTTTAAAAGTTAAAACTGCAAAAGGTAATGAGCTTTCAATTAGATGAATATTAGAACATTATTCCCCAGGTAATATTTTAATGGGTTTTTTTTGTGTGTGGTTTTGTACTATCTGGAAGATGATGCAGAAATTCCTAGGACATTTAGTCTTTGTAGAGGGAGAGAGTGAAGCTAATTAACCTCTGATTTCTTGGCTGAACTCTGTTAGTGGGCGGATCTGCCATTTGACCGTTATTAGGCAAAATAATGTGGTGCAAAGACATGGCCAGGCATCCTCTATTAATTCTAAATGCTGTATCTGAAGTACAACTAGCTTTATGCATGTTTCTTGGTTTCCAAAGTATTTACATGTAGTTGCTTTAGCCTTGAAATAATTCAGCATATTGCTATTTAACCTACATTGCTGAAATATAGCATGAAATTCATGTTTGATTTAAAGAACTTCAGGAGACCCATTCAATAATCTTCTTTAAATTCTATGTTATTTTAGGTACTATGCTGAAGAGAGAATTGTATATATGTGAGGTAGCATAAAATAGAAAACAAATGATAGAGAAAAGGTTTCATGTTTTAGATAGCCCTTTTAAAAAACATCTATTAACTTTCTTATTTTTGAGGGTTAGCAGGTAAATACACATATTTTATATCAATATATAATACATATATTTTACATATATTTATATTCTATATGTACTATATTTATATTATAATATATATGTATGTATATACATACATATAATGGGGAGATATATAGAGTAAAGTTCAGTGAGTGGGACTGCAAAATGGAATCCAGGTGGATCTCACTGCAGAACAGGCTCAGTCACTCCATTCCACTGGGTGAGATAAGAACAATCAGAAAACGACATAAATGCTAGAAATTTAGAGTAGGAAGAGATCCCTTCATAATGAAGAGATCCAAAAAAGATTTCATAAAAATGGTGGTGCTTTAACGGGACTTTGGAGACTGAATAGGATTTGACATATACATGCTAGTGTTAAAAATAACATCAGATCAATTAAATTTTAATCAAGAGTTTATTGTGCATAACAGAACAGTTCATGATCTGGGATTTTTCGAACTAAAGGTGGAATGAAGCTCAAAGATGCATTGCCATAGGACAGTTTACAAAGCAAAAAAATGCAGAAGCTGTTTAATCTTTATAATGATTGGTTATCACATTGGAGGTGTCCTAATGGCAGAGAATTAGTTAAAGACGATTATATCATATCATGTTAGGAAAATGATTTGTTTTGTTCATTGTTATTAGAGGCATTTGCAAGAAATAACCCAAGTTAACTTTTGCTTGTGTTGCAGAATAAGTTAGATTAGGTTTTGCTTATTACATGGCTTAACAGGTTGTCTGTATGAGGGATTCTCAAGTCAGATCTCCACTTATTTTATTTTATATTAGTGAGTGAAGAAGGTTAAACACCAAAGGAATAGGAAATGATTGGTTCTTATCTGTTAGAATATGAAATGAAAAGCAAGACAGAATGTTAGAAAGGAAGTGAGAAATACATGATGGAAGACTTAAAGTATGATATAATAAAAAGGCATTAATAGCCCACTAATCTAAATGCTTTCACTTTATCACATGAAAGATTACTTTTGAAGGGAAAAATCATATTCATCAAAAATGCTTATGGACTGACTCTTGCAAGATATACTTCCTGTAGCTTCTAGCAATTGGAGATATCATTGTGATCATATGTTATAGCATAAATGCACCTCTGAATATAATCAGATTGGTCTTTCATTTTTGTATCTATCATTTTTTGGATCTATCATTTTTCTATCTATCTATCTATCTATCTATCTATCTATCTATCTATCTATCTATCTATCTATCTAGCTTGCTAGCTGTCATCACTTTGAAAGCAATTGTTGGCCCACCCTAATAGGTACAAGAATGGCTACATAAGGTCTCAAACTTCTAGGTCTTAGAAAACAGAAACAATAATTTTAACTTAGGAAAACTTTTCAGTAAGCTACATGTCAATCATTTAAAATGGATATATAACCTGGCCAGCGTGGCTTAGTGGTCAAGTGTCAACCTATGAATCAGGAGGTCACGGTTTGATTCCCGGTCAGAGCACATTCCCGGGATGTGAGCTTGATTCCCAATATTGGGGTCTGCAAGAGGCAGCTGATCAATGATTCTCTCTCATCATTGATGCTTCTATCTCTCTCTCCCTAAAAAAAACACATGAGTAGTATTTATTACCTGAGAAATTGTACACGATATACTGGTTTGAAATTAATGATTAGTGGTGGGAAATTAATTGAAAAAATAAATTAGTATTCTTGATTGTTGATTAAAGCTCCTTCAATGTTAACTAGGGTGTGCCTCACACTTCTATTTAAATTAAGTGACTGGTAAGGAAAGTTGCATGTGTATGTAGCAGAGTAGAACTGAACTGGTAACTAGATCACTAAGTTGCCTTCTAGAATATATCTTAAGAGAGGCTGAATCCTGATGCCAAAACAAGGATTAAAGAAAGACATATCTCACCAGTGTGGGGTCTGAGCAGAGGAGATAACATTGGTAAGCTGGTACACAAGCAAGGAGTTGAGATCTTGGAAAACATATTAATGTTATGGCAAAGCTTAAATGGGGTAGACAAATAGGAAGTGAAAGGTTGTAAAGATGAAGAGATAGTTCATGGTGAATATCTGTTAGATTCAATTCTACTGTCAATGATATCCCTTAACACTCAGCGTAGTGTGCTTCTTGAAACGGGGTGCAGGTCAGCTTGTAAAGGTTATTGTAATTTTGAAAGGGTATTTTATTATGTTTTAGTGGAAAGTAGAACAAGAATGATTTTCAGAATTTATATTCCTTTTACTTTCTAATGAATACTATTTGGGAAATAATGAAGGATTGTGTGTTTGTGATGTATTATATTACCTGTTAGATTATAACTTTTAATATTCATGAGTATAATTTCACTTAAGATTTTCATCTATCTCGTTCTATTCCTGGAAGACATTTGTGTAAGGGATATAACACATCAACAATAATATTTTACTTGTAATCTTTCTGTGAGATTGCATCTGGGTTTTGAACATAAAATTGGTGCTTGCCACATGTACTGGATTTTAGAGCCCTCTTCTTTCATTTAAATATTTTTATTAGATCTCAATGGTAAAATATATGCCTTAATTACTTCAGTTGAGTGAGATTTAGTTGTATTTTTGGAACATAGGCTTAGCAACTTAGTCAATATAATTCTTGAATGCTCAAAGTGCTCAATATAAGGAAAGTATTGAAGAAATGGAGTACTTTATTTTTATTTTTTTAAATCCTCATCCAAGGATATGTTTTTCATTATTCCATAGAGGGAAGAAGGGAGAGGGAGAAAGACAGAGAGAAACATGGATGTGAGAAGCATTAATAGGTTGCCTCTCATATATGCCTAAACCAGCTATTGAACCCACAACCTTGGTATGTACCCTGACCAGGAATCATACCTGTGACCCTTCAGTTTTTAGATGATGCTCTATCCAACTGAGCCACACTGGCCAGGGCAGAAATGGAGCACTTTACCTCTCCCCTAAAGGAAGTCTCAGTTCAGTTATCATGCCCTATCAAAGTCATTGCATAACAAATGAAAGTTATTTCCATCTAAGCTGCAATTGTGGGGCACAGACTGTTGTGGTGCACACATTGAGGGAGAGAATAATTGCTGTAAATTGGAATTCAAGAAAAAAAAAAAGAATTTGGCTGGGCCTTGAAAGATGGGTAGACTCTGAATTGATATAGGGATAGTCCAAGGAATGTTCTTTATCCAATATCTAAGACTAAACCAAATCAAGTTAGCTTCACTAAAAAATTATTTATTAGCCCAAGCCAGTTTGGCTCAGTGGATAGAGCATTGGCCTGCAGACTGAAAGGTCCCAAGTTCGATTCCAGTTAAGTGCACATGCCTGGGTTGCGGGCTCGATCCCCAGTAGGGGGCATGCAGGAGGCAGCCGATCAATCATTGGTGTTTCTATCTCTCTTCCTCTCCCTTCCTCTCTGAAATCAATAAAAATAAAAATAAATTGATGTGTGTTTTTTAAAACTATATTGTTTCCACTAAGACCAAAGGAGACAAGGAACCACTGGATTTTCTCATGGGTAGAACTAAAAAGCTTTTGGGAAGAAACCAGCTATGCCTGTCCCCTCTCCTCTTCTCTTCTCTCTTCACTCTTGTTCTCACTGACATCATTTGGTTCTTGTTCTGCTTCTAAGTGCCTGCAACCTCACCTCTTTGTTTAATAATTAGCACAAGTAGCCCCAGGGGCTTCCGTGTCTCCTGATTCTTCATGATTGTCCAGATCCAAGAGCAACTAGTTATTAATTCAGTCTTGGTACTTATGACTGTCTTGGTGTAATTCTTAAGAAAGAAAATCTGACTAATTAGGTGATGGTATGGATGGACAGTTAGTCCAATAAACTGTGAAGACTCGGGACATGAGATCACATGATATGAGCATGGACTTGGGAACCCACTCATTTTGGAGAGATTTTGTGGATGTGTCAGTGTCAAAGAACTTTCAGAAAAGGAGATGCTGGCTGAGGAGGCATCCCAAGTGCAGAAGTACATAGTAAGAATGGCATGGTTTCTATGGGACTGTGAGACAGCCCAGCTTTTGGGAGAGAGAATCGGTGTTAGGGAGGAGTAAGAAGTAAAAATGGAAAATAAGACTTGACAGCAAGTTAAAGTTCAGCAGAAGATAGGATATTAGCACTGATGTAATGCATGCTATGTTTCAAGAGTCTTAGGTGTTTTCATATCATGTAGATGCTGCCTCAACTCCTACTCCGTCCACAAGCATGTGAGGAGCTGGTGTTTGTGTTGTATTTGTGTTGGTTTTGTTTTGAATTATCATTCAATCTGTAGATTCATGGAAAGTAATCCTTGGTTTTGTCTCAGGTATAAGACTAATTTACCAATATTATAGGACTACGCTTCCCTCAATTCCATTTCCTGAGTATATGCTTTAGAGATTTAAGTTAATTACACTGCATGATTTTGTGATTAAGACGTTATACTGTATTTCCTTGCTCCTATTAATTTGCCTTTCAAACTTTGCACTTGCCTTTAAACTTTATGTTGAAAGGTATCTAGAGTACATATTCATTATAAAACATTCAAACAGGATAAAACTAAATGTGAAATATAAAATGCAAAATGTGAAAGTCACTGTACTTATCTTTTTCCTGGGCTCCCAATTTTGTGCTCTTCCCAATTCTACTGTCTTTCCTATAGATTTATTTATCCATCCTCTTATAAGTGCATACTCAATAAAATTTAAAGAATTATACTATTAGTATTAATGCATTAGTAAACTTTCTTTACATATTGCATGCATATGCAATTATACTTACATATAATGGGTATCAAATAATAGATTTGTGAATCAAAGGACATGTGCTCTTTAAATTTTGATACAGCCCAGGTGCCTTCCACAAAGCTTGCACTCACTCACACTCCCACCAACAGTGATATTATCTGTGTTCTTCCCCCTCACCAGTTTATAAAGAATGTTTTCTTGACCTCCTTTCAAAGTGAATCATGATTGTGTTTGTATTACCCCAGTGGTATGGATTATATATTTCATAAGAAAGTAATAATGTACATGTCACAACATAGAGACAATGTAAAAGAAATTGTACAAGCAATTGAAGATGAAGTTAATTTTTAAATCCTGGGGAATGTAATATTCTTCAGCAGAACTTGTTTACCTCTTAAAAGCACATGTTTATTATTCCCAACTCATTGAGATAAAAATATACTTCATATTTTCTTTAACAAGGAAAACATGGCCAATGACTAAAGGTTTTAGAGCGTTTATAAATACTTGACATTTTTCAAGAAATTTATTTGCATGAGAAAAATTAGCTCGGAGTCTGGGAATAATTAACTTGGAGGAATGTGCCAGTTCTTTTCTATTCAGAAGTTGATTCTCTTCTTGAGAAGATTAAAATGGTAGTAAATGCTCTCTCCAGTTGCAAAAGATACTAATAGAACACATCATTCAACTTCTCTTATCCTCTTCTTTGCGCAGATCTGGAGGGAGCACCACCCACAAATGCAGCCATCGCCATCATGCCTGAACCGTGTGTGTGTGTGTGTGTGCATGTGTGTGTGTCTAATAAATAACAAATACCACAAATAACTCTCTGAAATCATGAAAATGCATGGGTTCCATGGCAGAATCCAGAATCTAGACCTTTGAAGGTTCAGTTTGCTGGGAAAAGTGCCTCCCATTGATTCACTAGGTGGAGTCAGAATTTATGGAATCAGAAGACTCTGACTGCAAGTGACCTAATCTATAAGTAATCTAGATAACCATTTGTCAAGAAAATTGTATTTTCAGTGTGCTCCAGATGGTTGTGGGTTAATCTTCTAGTGCCTTGATATGCAGTGGCAAGTTTCAAATACCTAAAATCCCAGGCACTGCTTTGTGTCCAAAAGCACCTAATTAATTTGTTAAACAAAATTTGCTTCACCTCTACCTAGTATTAAAGAAGAGAAATATAGCCAACTAAGAATCACTGATCAATTGCTCAGAATCATTCTTCAAATAAGCCTACCTTTTTAATAAGACTGTCCTTTAAGACTAAAGACTGTTTATTCTTCTGACTTAAAAAGTTTCCTGTTGACACTAGTTATATCTTGGCTAAAACAAATATTTTCTAAATTAGTGGGCATTCCTTAATAAGAAAGGACAAAGATCACAGTCCCCAGGTAGGAGCAGTAGAGTTCCTATCAACTGATATTGTGGTAATGATACAACTTTGGTTTCCATTGAAATGAAAATAACCATTGCCCTAACCGGTTTGACTCAGTGGATAGAGTGTCAGCCTGCAGACTGAAGGGTCCCAGGTTTGATTCCAGTCAAGGGCATGTACCTGGGTTGCAGGCACAACCGCAGGAGGGGGTGTGCAGGAGGCAGCTGATCGGTGTTTCTCTCTCATCGATGTTTCTAACTCTCTATCCCTCTGCCTTCCTCTCTGTAAAAAAAAAATCAATAAAATATATTAAAAAAAGAAACTTAAAATAACCATTTATAGCAGTGTGAAGTTATATGAGATAAAGCACAGGGAGAATGGACATCGAATTCAGCTCTTTTTAGTAGATTATAATATGGACTTGTGGTTTACATCATGGAAAATGTAATCAGATTGAAAGCTCTCGAGACGGTAGAGAACGAGTTATGGAACTCTAGTACGTGCCAAAAGCAATTACTGGATATACTGAAAAATAATTTTAGTAAGCTGCGTAGGAGAACACAATGACATTAACATCTGGTTATTGCCTTGACCCACATACAGTATTTGAAATAATGACATTATATATGCCAGGTGTTATTTATGCTTGTGATGGTTTTTAGACAATTTGATATTTTATGTGATCAAATAGGATTCAGAATTTGAAATGTTGGTTTTCATACTCTTCTGAAAGTTATTTTATTTTAGAATCTACAGATTTTCATTTTTTATATTAATATATCAAATATAAATGTATTATAAAATAAAACCACCCATGTTTGCCAAATTTCCACATGACAACATTTATTTATTTATTTCAATTTTTAAATTACAGTTGACTAATATTAGTTTTAGGTATACAATCAAGCAATTAGACTTTTATTAAAAAATTTTAATTTATTGATTTCAGAGAGGAAGAGAGAGGGAGAGACAGATAGAAACATCAATGATGAGAGAGAATCATTGATCAGCTGCCTCCTGCACGCCCCCTACTGGGGATCGTGCCTGCAACCTGGGCATGTGCCCTTGGCCTGAATTGAACCTGGGACCCTTCAGTTTGCAGGCCGACACTCTATCCACTGAGCCAAACCGAGTAGGGTGCACTTAGACTTTTACATACCTTATGAAGTGATCACCCTAATAAATCTAGTATGCATCTGGCACCACATATAGTTATTATAATATCGACCATACTCCTTTGCTATAATTTACATTCCTGTGAGTATTTTGTAACTACCAATTTGTACTTCTACACCCCTCACCTTTTTCATACAGCTCCTGAGAGAAACCATCCTCTGGCAACTATCAAAATGTTCACTTTGTTTGTTCATTAATTTTGTTCTTTAGATTCCATATATAAGTGAAACCATATGATACTTGTCTTTCTCTGTTTGACTTATTTCACTCAACATAATACCCGTTAGCTCCACTGTGTTGTCACAAATGGCAAGATCTCATGCTTTTTTATGGCCAAGTAATCTGCCATTGTATGTATGTACCACATCTTTATCCATTCATCTGTTGGTTGCCTCCATATTCTGGCTGCTGTAAACAATGCTGCAATGAACATATGTGGCATATGTCTTTTCAAATTAGTGTTTTGGGTTTCTTCTGATAAATACCCAGAAATGGAATAACTGGATTTTTCTTTGTCTCTTGTTGTAGAGTTTGTTTCAAAGTCCGTTTTGTCTGATATAAGTATTGCTGCACAGCTTTTATTTAAATGTACATATTTATGAAATATCCTTTTCCATCCCTTTATTTTCAGTCTCTGTGTCATTTGATCTGAAGTGAATCTCTTATAGACAGCATCTGTTAACATTCTGATTTTCTCTTCCACTCATCCACCCTGTGTCTTTTGATTGGAACATTAAATCCATTTGCACTTAAAGTAATTTTTGATAGATATGTACTTAGAGCCATTTTATCGTTCATATTTTTTCTTTTTTTTCTCTTTTTTTAAGAAAATACCTTAACATTTCTTAAAAGCCAGTACAACAGATTACTGTACAAAGCAACACAAGATCTAATCAAGCACCAGAGAAATGATGTGATCAAGAGTTGTAGTAAGCCCTGACCGGTGTGGCTCAGTGGATAGAACGTCGGCCTGCAGACTGAAGGGTCCCAGGTTCCATTCCGGTCAAGGGCATGTACCTTGGTTGCGGGCACATCCCCAGTAGGGGGCGTGCAGGAGGCAGCTGATCGATGTTTCTCTCTCATTGATGTTTCTAACTCTCTACCCCTCTCCCTTCCTCTCTGTAAAAAATCAATAAAATATATTTTTTAAAAAAAGAGTTGTAGTAAACACAAGATATATGAGGCTGCCACTGGTATAACCTGGCATTCTGTTTTACAGCAAGTTTTTTTTATAAGTAGAAAGAGTATACTCTAAAATAAAAATAAAAAGTATATTTGACAAGATATATGTTAAATATTTGCAATGACTTCTCTACTCCCCATTCTTGTAAGAAATGCAGATCGAGGGAGTCTTTTTCTTTGGATGAGATGGGTAAAGGGAGACAAATTGAAGAAAGAGGCTAATAAATAATTTTACATAAGAAAAGTGTAAATAGAAAATTCTGTGTGTGTATATTGGAGAGGTGAAAAGAAGAAAAGGAGAAGATAGGAATGAGAGCAAGAAAGACAGACCAATGACTGTGTATGTATGCATGTGCACATGTGGGGTGTGTGTGTGTGTGTGTGTGTGGGTGTGTGTGTGTGTGTTTTGATGCTGATGCCATGGTGGGCAAGGCTGGCCAAGGGCTGGGCAGTGTGTGTAATCCGGGGAGTCACGAAGTGGTCTAGTTACGCTTCAGTCACTCTTGGGATTTCTTTTCTGACCCACGTCAGCACCCTGGCAGTCTCGTGTTCCCCTCATCCTTCACCTTCTTATTTTCTCCCCTCCATGGCCCATTGAACATTAACCTCTGCTTTCTGTTGATTTTGCTGCTCATCTGGCCTTTCCTGTTCATTATCACTGCCTGTCTGTAGTTCCTGCCTTAGGCAGGCATTTATCGTTTCCCCTTAGACTATTACTGTAGCCATTTTCTTTCCTCTTCCCCTATAATCAATTTTAACACTATTATTAGAGTGATCTTGCCAAAATTTAAATGCACCTTTCTTCAGATTGCTTACTCGGTGGCTCCCTACTGTCCATACTAAAAAGGATAAAGCCCAAACTCCTTAGCCTGGCAGGTGACCTGACTCTGGGTTCTTTTTTGACCATCTCCCACACACTCCCTATGCTGCAGCCATACACAATTACATGTGTTATTTTTCGCATTTCTTATATTTGTTCTTTAATCTGTACCTTTTCAAAGTGATGTTTGAAAAGGTACAGATCTGCCTCCTCCTCACCATAGCCTCAGTTCCTGTTTCTTCAAGGCTCAGCCTTAACAGCACTGGGAAGCTCTCCTTTATGTCGATACATGTACCTATCCACTT
>NW_006289416.1:2099424-2118808 GCF_000327345.1 Myotis davidii
TATATTATTTCAAAATCATTACTTAAGCAAATATTAATTATCAGTATCATGGAATCACTCAACTGAGTCCCTTAAAAGGTCATATCCTGCCCGAACCGGTTTGGCTCAGTGGATAGAGCGTCGGCCTGCGGACTGAAGGGTCCCAGGGTCGATTCCGGTCAAGGGCATGTACCTTGGTTGCGGGCAGATCCCCAGTGGGGGGCCTGCAGGAGGCAGCTGATCGATCTCTCTCATCGATGTTTCTAACTCTCTATCCCTCTCCTTTCTTCTCTGTAAAAAAAAAAAATCAATAAAATATATTAAAAAAAAAAAAAAAGGTCATATCCTGGTTCTCTATGGCCACCATTTTTCATAGTACCTACTAGTGGTAAACAAATGGTAAATGCTTTTTGAGTGAATGAAGTCATGATTAATTCATGTTTGTATTTATTTACACATGTGTAATAGGTCACTATTAATATTACTTACCAGCCATTTCATGCCTGATTATGTATGCCTTGTGGCCCAAAAAGTCTAAGCTCTTTAAGAAATAAACCACAAATTACATTTCTCTTTATCTATGCCCACCCCCATCTCATAGCATTTTCTGTTTATTAAGTACATTGAAATTGCATGCCTAAGAATGGCAACCTGGTCTTGAGAACAGCAATCCGGTCTTCATATTTCATGTTTATAGCGATGCACTATATCAGGTTAAAAATTGACACCTGTTCCTGTGTCCTACTTCATGACAGGAAATTAAAACAACAGAGCCTTGATAAGAATTAAACCATCAAGGCCATGGGGCGGTGTTAAGTACAACATGGAGAGGGCTTGCTGAAAGAAGGACAGAAAACAGATGATGTATTCAGAAACCAGACTTTTTCTGCTTTGCCACTTTGCCTCAGGCCAATGCAAACACGAAAATATTTTATGTGAAAGCATCATACATTTATAATCTTCCTGTTTTTTTCTATTCCTAACTGACATAGATGCCAAAAGCCCAATTTTAACAGACAATGATTAAAGACTCAATAATTAAAACTAGAAGTTATAAGGGTGATTAGAAAAGCTTAGAGCAGTGATGAAATAAAGCAGGTCAGTATAATGGCATTTGAAGGGAGGTAGGTTTGAATCATCCAAGTCTCTGTGGGTTAAGAGAGTTGTCTTTTTAACTCACAAAAGGATGCCATATGATCTGCCCTAAAACATTACATGGATAAATGAACAGAATGCAAGCTTTAAAGCTAAGATGCTTGAATGTGGATTGCTTAATGCCATGGTTTTGCACAGTAGAGGTAATGGAGTTTTCTTATACTACTCTCTTAACTGCCTTCCTCCCCCAACCCTGCACTTAGCCATATACATTGCACTTAACAAAGTGGATTGCAATTGCCTATTCACTTGTCAGTTTTCCTTGTCAGATTATAAACTCCTTGAGAATATTGACATACTTTATCCACACTTGTATCTCTGCTACCTAGCAATGTATCTGATGTAATATATTAATTTTGGATGAATGAATGGAATGACTTCTCTTTGTTATTCGTGCCACCTCTGAAGCTTCCTGAATCTTTCATTTTTGTTGAGCATGACTCTGTGTGTGTGTGTGTATGTGTGTGTATGCATGCACACACGGTATTGTTTTTGTTATGCTATTTTTGGCCAAAACATACAGTAGGCTGAATATTGAGGAATAATATGTTATTAAATAGAATTAGTTGATTACCTCAGATGGCTCTCACATCATATGATTTTGTGACCTTAGAGATCTGTCTTTCTTTATTTGAACCTTTTTTCTTCCCTTGGAAAATAGCTGTCCTCCTCTGATGTAGTGGAGGATGCTGGTCAGCTGTATTGTTTAAAGCGATGTAGTAGTCTCTAACCTACTTCATTCCACAGTCACTGCTTCTTCAGCGTTTGCAACAGAAAAATAGAGTGAATGGAGGAAATACCACTTGTTCCTCTCTCTCTCTCTCTGTCTCTCTCTCTGTCTCTATCTCTATCTCTATCTCCCTCCCTCCCACCTTCCCTCCTCTCTCCCTTACCTTTTTCCCTCCCTCTTTCCTTCCCCCTCACCAAGTGAGAATCATGAATTTTAATAAGTTTTATTTCAAATGGCATTAAATGATTGTTATTAATAAGTTCTTTATCTAAAACCTTTTATAATAAAGGTACGTGAGCACACAGAGGGTGGCATCTAGACTTGGTATAGCCTGAGGCATTTGCTGAGTGGCCTCAAACTCAGCACTGGCACTGAATTTGAACCTGTATCAATCTGGTGATCACTACTCTCCCCAAGGAGGTAAAAGACCTGTACTCTGAAAATTGCAAGACACTGAAGACAGAAATTGAAGACCATGACCATGCAAATAAATGGAAACATATACTGTGTTCATGGATAGGAAGAATTGAGATCATTAAAATGACCATACTGTCCAAAGCAATCTATAGATTCAACACAATTTTCATCAAGATACCAATGGTGTATTTCACAGAATTAGAACAAATACTCCAAATGTTGATATGGAATCACAAAAGATCCCAAATAGGCACAGCAATCTTGAGAAAGAAGAAGAAAGTTGGAGGAATCATGCTACCTGATATCAAACTATACTGCAAGGCCATCGTAATCAAAACAGCATGGTACTGGCATAAAAACAGATATAAAGATCCATGGAACAGAATAGAGAGCCCAGAAATAAACCTTCACCTTTATGGTAAATTAATTTTTGACAAAGGAGGCAAGAGCATACAATGGGGTAAAAATAGTCCTTCTATTCAATAAATTGTGTTAAGAAAATTGGACTCATATGTGAAAAAATGAAATTAGATCACCTTCTTACACCATACACAAACATAAACTCAAAATGGATTAAATACTTAATCTAAATGTTAGATTTAAAAGCATAAACATCCTAAAACATATTCAGTAAAATCTTGGATATTACTTGTAGCAATGTTTTATTTTTATCTATCTCCCTGGGCAAGGGAAACAAAGGAAAAAAAACAAGTAAACGGGACTACATCAAACTAAAAGGTTTTCTCACAGCAAAGGAAACCACCAACAAAATGAAACGACAACCCACTGAGTGAGAGAACATATTTGCCATGGACACATTTGATAAGGGCTTAATATTAAAAAAAAATAAAGAACTTCTACAACTGAAAACCAAAAAACCCCCAAAACTAAATAATCCAATTTAAAATGGTCAAAGGACTTGAGTAGACACTTTTCCAAAGAGGACATAAAGATGGCCAATAGACATATGGAAAGATGCTCATTATCTCTAATCAGATAAATGCAAATTAAAGCCATGATGAGATATCCACTCATACCTGTCAGAATGCTTGTCATCAATAATGAACAAATGTTGGCATGAATGTGGAGAGAAGGGAACCCTCATGCAATGTTTTGGGGAATGCAGATTGGTGCAGCCACTATGGAAAGCAGTATGGAGTTACCGCAAACATTAAAAATGGAGCTGCCTTAATGCCCAGTGAGTCCACTTCTGGGAATATATATGAAGAAACCCAAAACATTAATTTGAAATAATATATGCAGTTCTATATATGCAGTTTGTTGCAGCATTATTTATAATAGTCAATATTTGGAAGCAGCCCAAGTGGCCATCAGTAGTTGAATGGATAAAAAGCTGCGTTACATTTACATAATGGAATACTGCTCAGCCAAAAAAAAGGGCAATCTTACCTTTTGCAACAGCATGGATGGACTTGGAGAATATTATGCTAAGTGAAATAACCCAGTCAGAGGCAGACAAGTGCCATGTGATTTCATTTGTATGTGGAATCTACTGAACAAAACAAACTAACAAACAAATTAGAAACGCAGAGAATAGACTGACAACTGTCAGAGGGGTGGTGGGTTAAGAGGCTAGGTGTAAAAGGTAAAGGGATTAAGCAAAAACAAAGAAATAAACAAACAAAAAACACCTCATAGACACCAAGGACAGTATTATGATTACCAGAGGGGAGAGGTATGGAGTGATGTAGAAGAGTGTGAAGGTGGGGATAAATGGAGATGGGTAAATTGATGGGGTGGTGAGCACACAGTACAATATTCAGATGATGTATTATAGAATTGTATGCCTGAAAACTATACAATTTTATTTAACCAATGTCACCCCAAATAATTCAATAAAAATAAAAAAATAAAATGTCTTCACAACAAAATCCTGGCATGTTTGTCCAAATACCTGTGACCTAGCCAAGCTGACTAATAAAATTAACCATCATAATATTTAAACCATAAAAAGTAAATATTATTGGCCACATTGGGAGATATATCATAATGGGTAGGAGTAAAAGATTTGTTAGAAAACTCTTAAATTGTCAGAACAAAAATTTAGCCAAAATGGATGCTTTTGGTTTACCACCATTTATACGATGAATGTTATATATAATTTTTTTCTTCTGAGAATTATGACTTTACTTCAGTGTACGGTAGTCATACATATGTGCACTGCTATTTGTTTGAAAGGTCACTAATATGAGTCAATTTGTTCTTTACAAAAATACATGTTGATGAAATAAGGTTCATTAACCTTTTTAGCATTTTGAGTAAAATATGTGACCAACTCAATACTAATGTAGTCCCTGAAGAAGTGAATTTACTATTTTTGAGTGTTCCCTTTGTTTTTAGAAATCATTTTTTGCGGGTATAATATTTGGTAGAATTGCTAAATGCTTAGAAATATGTGCTTTCTTAGTGCTTCTTCATTTATTTTTGTATATGTTTTTATTGATTTTAGAAAGAGAGAAGGGAAAGGAATAGAGAGATTGATGTCGCCCTCTCATTGATGTTTCTATCTCTCTAGCCCTTAATCATCTGCCTCATACACACCCCATACTGAGGATCAAGCCAACACCAGGCATGTGCCCTGACCAGAAATAGAACCAGGGATCTCTTAGTTCATGAATCAGTGCTCAACCACTGGCCATACCAGCTGGGCCTTTAGTACTTCTTAAAGAAATAGTTACAGTTACTAATTAGGAAACTTTGTGATTTTTTATTATAAAATCAAGCTTACTTGGTAAGATTAAGTAGGAGCAATGTAAAGAGGGTAACATTAGGCAAGTGATAATGGATGTATATTTTGAATCTAAAAATATTGAGCCAAATCATTGACCGGTTTATAGTTCTAAAAGCAGTATGCCAACTACTTTTTCTGTAATTATACTATGCCAGTTCTTCTAATGCATCTCCATTGCTATTTCTGAATAACTAACTATATTTTAGACATAATTGGTGTTTAAAATTAGTTTGCCTGATAGACTTGAAGCAAGTCCTTTATAATTTAGGTCAGCAAAGAAAATGCCAGTGTACTTGATGAGCATAGTTCTCTCTGTTCCTGTTCAGCAGCTGCAGGGTGAGATCGCCGATGATGAAAGCAATATGCTAAATCATTAGGCACAATTTACTTATTATGAAAGTAAAGAGCAAAAATCAATTCTGTCATGAAATTACCTTGCTATCTGTTTATATTGTGTTTGGCTTGTGGCATAAAAGATCACAAACACTATTGACTTTTCAGACGCAGCCTCTATAAATATGCATGGAAAGTGTGTTGGCATTCTTAATAATATCTCCTGTGATGAGGTAGAAAGAATTCACTTTTGTAAAGTTAACTCACAGATTCTTACCTATACTGGGAGTTTTTGAAAATAAGGAGTGGGGAGCTAAGTCAATTATTTTGAAATTGTCTGTAGAAGGATCATCTGCAAAAGTGTTTTTCAGAAGAAACCTAAATTTCCAAGAAAAATGCACTCCCAAGCTCCCTAAAAATGTTTTTTTTTTATTTTGATAGTATAATTTCACAGAGATTTATTTACAACTAAAAACAGGGTGGGGGTGGTTTGGGAGAGAATAACCAGAGAACTTATATGCATATAGTTATAACCCATGGACACAGACAATAGTGTGGTGAGGGCCTGGGGATGGTGGAGGAAGTCAATGGGGAAAAAAGGAGGGAAACGTGTAATACTGTCAATAATAAAGAAAAAAATTTAAAAAATAACAGCAAAGAAATAAAAAGATTATTGAGTATTTAGGACCTAGACAATTTTCAAGGCTTTAGTATGATATAAATTCATTTTATATTGGAGCTTTGGTCAATAGAATCCAGATCTAGAGGAGTTTTATTGCCGAATGTAGCAGTAGCTAGAAGGGTATGGAGGACTCAAGAGATTGCTCTTTCATTTTGTAACTTTTTATTTTGAAGTTGTAAATTCACAGCAAGTGACAAAAAAGCTGTATCCTTAACTCACTGGAAACAACTTGCATAACTGTGATAAATTATCTAAAGTAGGAAAAAGAAATTGGTATAATTCACAGAGATTATTAAGATTTTACCAGTTATACATGCACTCATGTGTGTATGTGTATTTTATGCAATTGTTTCACATGTATAGATTTGTGTAATCACCAGGAAAATCAGCATCATCCAGATCCAGAAGTATTTATAACCACGTGGCTCCCTGGTACCACCCATTTAAAGTAGACATCCCTTATCCCTAACCCTGGCAACAACTAACATGTACTCTAACTATAATTTTTTAAATCCTTACCAAAGGATCTGTTTTTATTGATTTTGAGAGAGAGAAAGAGAGAGAGAGGATAGAGGAGAGAAAAACAGATCGGTTGCCTCCTGTATACCATATCCCTTGACTGGAAATTGAACCTGCAGCCTTTGAATGCTCCAGCCATGTAAGCCACCCAGCCAGAGCTCTACCTGTATAATTTTGTCACTTCAAGAATGTTATTTATATAAATGGAATCATACAGCATACACCCTTTGGGGACTTCTGCACTCAGCATAATTCTCTTAACATTGATCCAAGCTGTGAGTCTATCAGATAGTTTCTTTTAATTGCGGAATGGCATTTCGTAGTATGTCTGTATCTATTGAGGGACATCTGGATTGTGCCCAGTTTCAGGCTATTAGGAATAAAAGTTACTCTGAACAATTGTGTACAGGTTTTTATGTGAACATAGTTTTCATTTATCTGGGACAAGTGCCCAAGAGTGCAATTGTTGTGTTCTCTGCTAAGTGCCTGTTTAGTTTTACAAGATGCTGCCAAACTGTTTTCCACAATGGCTGTCCAATTGTACATTCCCAGCAGCAATGTATGAGTGACCCGGTTCTCCGCATCCTGGCAAGAATTTTGTGTTGTCTTTTTTTTAGCCATTCGGTTGTGTACATAGGGAGGTCTTTTTTTTTGAAGGGACTAATTGCAGAAAAGTTGGAGCCTACCTGTACCCCCAGCTTCTTCTGAGGTAGCTTGAAGATTGTTCAAAACCTGTTCATATTTCAAAATACTGAGCAGCTTCTGTGACCTGCACATACATATACGTGATGTTTGTTTAAAAGAAGGCTGTTCTTTGTAGATATGTAGGTGTGGAGATCAGCTTGGTCTATGAAGGGCAGAAGCTTATGTTTTTCACAGAGCCCCATACCTGTCACCAATGGGAGCAGTGGCCAGTGAGTGTTTTTATTCATGCCTCAGCCTGAAAGCTTATTCATCCACATCATACACATCTGGGCACTAAAACTAACTCGGGCGCTAGGGTAAGTGCAATGGCAGTTAGCAACAACCTGGGAATTATCAATTTGATTTCTTGGATTTTTTTTCATCTGTCAGTTTGTCAGAGGGACAGAGAATATTTAACTTCAAAGTACCTATAAGTTGATACAGGCTTGTAAAATATGGATGAGCCCAACACAGAAAAATCTTGAGAAACAGAGTGGGGAAATACGCACACACACACACACACACACACACACACACACTCAAGGCCCAGTGCACAACATTCGTGCACTGGGGGTGGGGGTGGGGGGTGCTCAGCCTGGCCTGCGCCCTCTCACAGTCTGGGACCCCTCGGGGGATGACCACCTGCTGGCTTAGGCCCGCTTCCCACAGACATCCCCCAAGAGGTCCTTAGCATTGCCATGAGCCTGGCTTCTGACTGAGTGGTGCACCCCCTGTGGGAGCACACTGACCACCAGGGGGCAGCTCCTGTGTTGAGCGCCTGCCTCCTGATGGTCAGTGCATGTCATAGTGACTGGTCGTTCTGCCAGTTTGGTCGATTTGCATATTAGGGTTTTATTATATAGGATAAAGAAATATTACGCCAAATAAGAATAAGAGTTTATACATTTCCATATATATACTATTAATAAATGTATATGTGTTATTTGTATATGTGTTATATAAATATTTAAAAATATCTTATAAAGGTTCAATATTTCCACATTATTAGTAGTACATTAATGCTTCTCATTCTTAGTCTGACAGTAATATTTTCTCTAAGTCAAATTTGTTCATCATGAAAAAATAACCAAAAAAAAACCCCACAAAGGCAGCGGAGAGCCTTTTATAATGAAGAAATAATATCGAGTTGGAGAGAGTGAGAGCTGCAAAGTGCCAGTCGCGGGAGGCTGCAGCCTGTTGGGGACCAACACAGACTGTGCTGCGGTTGTGTTTCTCAGTGTGGGGCTCCCCCTTGAAGCTGCTTGTAATAACTTGCCTGAACAGATGTAGCCACTTCAGGTCACTGGAAACATGTCAGCTCGGGAAGGTGATCCGCAAGGTGTCCTGACTTGCGGCCCCTTGCTCAGGGGAAGCCGTTTTTGAGCCAATGTATCCCCTGGGACCTTGAAGGAAAAACAAGACAAAAGAAAGCGAGAGATAAGCACCCGGGTTCTGGAGGCAGAGCGAACAGTTAAACAGCAGAAAGCTTCAGTGTGTGGTGATTTGTATTTTAAATGTTGTAAACTTCTGACCTCATTTAAAACAGGAGGGTGTCTGAGAGCCAGAACTGTTGCCCAAATTCTTGCTTTCTTGTCTTTGGTCACTGCACTTCATACAGGGCCTTTTACCTGACAATTTTGCCCAGGCTTTTGGAGAATGAGTGGAGGAGCATCCATAGTTCCAGGTCGATATTGGCATAAACATAGAGATATTGGCGTTTAATCATGCCGAGGGCTCAAAACGTCACAAGGCCCTCTACTCTAGGAATTTGGAGCCACAAATGAAAGTCATGGAGAGTCACACACAGAGGATCACTGATAAAGAAACATTAAGTCAAATAAGAATAAGAGCTTACACATTTCCATAAAATACTGCTCATGAGGGTATGTTTTAAGGACAAAAGGTAAGAGTGTACAGAATTCTGGGAGGTGGTTGTGGGGGAGGGGAATGCTGGCTTTTCTTAATTTAAAATGAGAGTTTATGGGAAAGACAAGATGTCAAGCGTGTCTAAGTGGATGAGAGATGATTTGATTCCTGGGAGATGATGGAAATTTCAGGCATCCAGCTTCTTTATTTTTTTAAATGTATTTTATTGATTTTTTTACAGAGAGGAAGGGAGAGGGATAGAGAGTTAGAAACATCGATGAAAGAGAAACATCGATCAGCTGACTCCCGCACACCTTCAGCTGGGGATGTGCCCGCAACCCAGGTACATGCCCTTGGCCGGAATCGAACCTGGGACCTTTCAGTCCGCAGACCGACGCTCTATCCACTGAGCCAAACCGGTTAGGGCCCGGCTACTTTATAAAACAAACAGGAATCACAGGTCATTTATGTTTGTTTAAGGAAAGCTGCTGCGTGTCTTATGTATGTGTGTTTCCCTCACAGCAGTAAATGCGCTCAGTAAATGTCACTAGCTTGATCAATAGGACTTTGAAAAGACTGAGGGAGTGGCTTTAGGAGCCACGGGCGGAGAAAGTGGTGTTGATGAAAGTGCTAACTGCGCAAACATGAAGGGGCAGGTGTAGAGGAAAGGGAGAGAATTGGGAGCATTTTTCTCTGAAGGCTGGAATTCGTGGCATGTGTAATAAAATGGACTTGTCATAGTGCAGACAGAATCTAAAAGCCTGGTGCAATTTTTCTCTTTTAGGTTGCAAAAGAGAACATTCCACATTGGGTAAGAAAGAAATTTGGCAAGAAATAGGGAGTCGAATGCTTATTTTGATGAAACCGGCAAATGCTTCTGAATGATTAAATAAGAGTTTTGATATTTTTACAAAAGTTGTGCAAAGTTTTCTAAAAACAGTACTATGGATATTTTTCTTCGATGATGATGTTATAGTTTGGCACATTTTAGTACCTTGGAGTTTTATTCCAGATTTGTAAAGTAAGTGTGGCAAGGCAAATCTGTGAGATATGCTTCTTTTATTGCTTATCCAACAGAGAAAAAAATGCGCTTACTCGTAATGATCAAATATGTCAAAACAAACTCCTTATAAAGAAGGATATTGGTTTTAAATAGTAGCATAGTTCATACAAAATCTATAAAATAAAATAAATTTGAGCCTAGTATAGCTAAATATGATTTAAATTAGTGATGGCATTATATATCAAGTCTAAACCTAGAAATGATGAAATTCTAATATTTTGATAAATAGTCGGTCTTATTTTTATTGAATGGAATCAGAATAAACTGAAGCAGAACTACATAGTTTAGATATTGATTATCCTCACTTTACTATCAAGTGCTATAGATTTAAATATATCTTATTATGCTGTGTGTATATAATATGAACATTAGATATATTTTTGAGTCAGAATGATCTAAGATTTTAGCATGCATAATAAAATAAAATTACGTATTTCAGAGCTCCTAATAACTTACGAATGTGACCCTGAAATAAATAAGTATGGCTATTTTTATAAATTCTTACAAACCAGAAAACTCCTCCCCAAATATGTCAGGCTTAATTTTCTGCTCCGTGAAGCACAGCTAGGAGGCTAGCAAAAGCCCAGTGACATTTTCCACAGTGTGAGTTGCCAACCATTAGAAGCCTGTGGCAATGTTTAAATTTACAGCAAGCAAGCTAACAATTGGTTGAAGAAAGGATTATGTAATTCTTTAATATCCCTTTCTGTAGCGTTCACATCACTATTGGAGAGAATCCTAAAGACAGAACTGGTGACTGTCTGCTAAGGTAGCATCTCCTTATAGCTATGAGCCGATATAGCCTTTATGCTCGGTTATTTTGGCTCTCCTCCCCTTCTCCTTTGCTAAGCTTCTACAAAATGGATCATATTGGCGTGTGCTCACTTCAGTGTGTGTTAGAGCTGTGATTTCAATGGTCATTATTTCTGCAGAGTGGCCTATATTAATTTCAAAGTCTCCTGGAGAGCATTAATTAGTAAGATAATTACATGGCGCTACATGGGTTCTAATACCCCAGTGATTAGATCCAACCTTCAAATGGAAACATTGGTAATGGCAATAGGACGAGTTAAATTCGGAGGAACTGAGAAACTGTATTTATTCTATGAATACAGTAGAATAAAAGTCAAAAGAGGATCTCTACAAAATAATTTGTATGTTAAGATATCCTATTAAAGTTCTAGGAAAATGTGATTATCCAAATGATCAAATTGCAGCTCCTCATTCCCCCCCTCCCCCCGGATTTGTAAATGACATTGTGTGTATGCACAATAATATCTCATTTACCTGGAGATGGTATTGAACAGAAGGGTGGTAAATAGATTTTCTAGATAATTGGAACACATCCTAACTGCTAGATTTAATTTATTTTATTATTTTGCTTTTCAAAAGTGACAGTATATGTATCTCCCAGCTTTTTCCTATCAGAGTATATTGATCATAATTGAATCTTTTCTTTTTGCCTTCAGGTTGTTACCCTATGGAATTTAGGAAAGCAATATCTTTATGTCCAGCCATGTCAGGTCCTGTGGGTAGTAGAAGGGCTCATGGAAATCCTGATTATCTTAGATCAGTACCTATGTGACTAGTACTCACATTTCATATGTTGACTATGGATTTAGTTATATTATAATCCCCTTCCACAACAGAATGAGAAATCCTAAGGAAAGGGACTGCATATTGGTATGTTTTTCAAATTATTGACAGTATTACAGATGTCCCCCAATTTTCTCCTCCTTGGCCCTCCCAGCCCTTGTCCTCCCGCAAGCCTTTACCATATTAATGTCTGTGTCCATGACTATGTATATAAATTCTTAGTTAATCTCTTCCAGTACTGCTGTCCCCTCCCCCGCAAGATATGTCAGTGTGTTCTTAAAGTGAAATTTTCTCTCAGAGAAAATAAGCTCATGATTGCTGTTTAAAAGATTTCAAACTAATGCCAAGCCAGTGTGGCTCAGCAGTTGAGCATCACCCCAGGAACCAAGAGGTCACTGGTTCGATTCCTGGTCAGGGCACATGCCCAGGTTGCAAGCTCCATCCTCGGTGGGAGGGGGATACAGGAGGCAGTTGATCAATGATGTTTCTCTATCATTGTTGTTTCTATGTCTCTATCCCTCTCCTTTCCTTTCTCTCTAAAAATCAACAAAACATATTTTAAAAAATATTTCAAACTGAGGTTTATTTGAGTTTGTTGATTGAAGTTGAAAGAGATGAAAATTCTAACAATTTTATAATATTCAAGGGAAATTGTGATTGTATTTATTTTTAATGTCGAGGAAAATTAAATACATTGGTTTGTATTAGAACCTTTATATAGCTCCAAATATTTTGTTAGTTTAGAAAATGCAATGTCTCATTTAAAATTTTCTTTCTCTTCTAAAACAATCAGGTACATTTAAATTAAAATCTTTTTCTGCCTTGGCCAGGTGACTAAGCTGGTCGGAGTGTTGTCCCAGACAGCAAACGATTGTGGGTTAAATTCCTCGTCAAGGCACATACCTGGGTTGCAGATTTGACCCGGTCAGGGCATGTTTGGGAGGCAACCAATCTATGTCTCATCTCACATTGATGTTTCTCTCTCTTTCTCACTAAAAACCAGTAAAAACATATCCGCGGGATATCCCAGAGTGCTGAACTTTACAGTATTCAATAACTAAAATTTTCCTCCATTTTCTAGAGGAAAAATTAGTATATATAATCAGTATTTATTATAATCAATATTTATAATAAAAGCCAGGATATTATATTCTCTTATTCTACAAAGTCATTAACAGATAGTGAAAACATTCATTTTTTTTTTCAGCAAAACAATGAAGGCTAAAAAAAACTTTAGTTTTCTTACTTCAGTTATTTTATGGAGAAAGGTATTCTCAGATATTAATACTTGGTTTTAATTGCATCTTTTGGAAACTGTCTGATAATGGGGCATGTTTAAACAATGTAAACTGAGACAAAAGAGTTCATTCAAGAAAAAATGTTTTTCTTAATTTCCACTGAATTATAACCTATGTACAGTAAAGTGCATAAGGCTTAAGTGTAAAGCGTGGTGAACATGATGAGTGAATACACTGGTGTAACCCCCACTTAATGTAAAGATACAGAATGTTATTACCAGCCCAACTAACTCCCTTATCATGCCACCTAATTACCTCCTGAGTAGTCACTATAATGTTTTCCATTATAAGTTAAATTAGTGTTGTCAGTTTTTTGAATTTTATGTAAATGGAATGACACAGTATGCTCTCTTGATTTTTTTTTTTACTCCATATTATCTCTGAGGGATTGATCCATGTTTTAGGCAAAAAGAGTTGGTTCTTCTTTGTGGCTGTAGAGCAATCAATTTTTTAAATATAGCATAATTTATTAATCGATTCTATTATTGATGAACATTTGCCTTGTTGATGGGTTTTGGCTTTCCAAATAAAACAGGTATGAAGGTTCTGCTATATCTTTTGGTGCACATACATAGAGTGGAATCGTTGGCAAAAAGCTCTTCTTTTGTTCAGCTATTTAGCTGCATAGTCTTTCAAAGAGATTGAACCAATTTATACTTGTCACATATGAATTCTACTTTCTGTTATCTTTTTCAACACTAAGTATTATTGGTTTTTGTAATTTTAGCCGTTTTTCTATTAGTTGTATTGTTTTTACCTTTCATGTTAGTCTACGACCTCTCTGGAATTTTTTTTTTTAATCTTTTGGATACAGTGTGATGAAGTGATCAACACATTTAATTTTCCACAAGCATTTTTAATTTATCAGGCACCATTTATTCAAAAGACACAATTTATTGTTTTCGCACTTATTGATATAATATCTTTGTTATAAATTAGGCATCTCCATAGGCGTGGGTGTGTTTCTTGATTCTCTGTTCTGTTTTATAAGTTATTGGCATAAAGTTTTTTTGTAGACACTTCTATTTACTATTGTGATGCCCTCATTTTCAGGTCATATTGCTAAATTTTATTTTCTTTTTTAATCAGTCTTACTAAGAGTCTCTAGAGACAGTTTTTGACATAGTTATTTTCATTATACATCTTTTTGTAACTCAATTGATTTCTGTACTTATTATTTATCTATTATCTTTGAATTTAGTTTGCTCTTCTATTTCTAGGGGCTTTAAAAATGTTTTTAAGCCTTCATTTTGAAACAAGTTGGGTTAGAAAACATTTACAAACATTTTACAAAGTTTCTATAAACTCATTGCCCAGCTTTGCTAAACGTTGATGTATTACATAACTGTGGCACAATTTTAAAATCATGAAATTAGTATTGAAACATTCTATAAAGATTCTTTAAATTTTGCAAATTATACCACATATGTTTTTTTTTCTAGTTTAGGATTAAATCCAGGATTACACATTGAATTTAGTTCTCATGTCTCTATTCTCCTTTGATTTGGGGAACGTCCTTAGATTTTGTCTCTCTTCATGACCTTGACACTTTGGAAGCGTGCTAACCAGTTAATTTGCAGTGTCTCTCAATTTGGGTCTGTCTGACGTTTCCTGATTAAGTTCAGATTACTCATTTTTGGCAAGAATAAACCAGAAACAAAGATGTGACAGAAATGTGTCATATTAGGAGAAACACGCACAGTGCTGACATGTCTTATTCTTGGTGATCCTAAGCTTGAACACTTGATTGTGGTAAAGTCTGTCAGTTTTCCCCACTACAAACTTACATTTTTTTCCTCTGCAGATAATAAGTATTTTGTGGGGGAGACAGTTTGAGACTATGCAAGTATCCAGTTTTTTCATATACACTTGCCCACTCATTTTAGCCTCTATGAGTGATTCTTGCCTGTGCAACAACTATTACTGTGGTGTTTGCAAGATGTTAATTTTCTATTTGCATCATCCCTTCTGTCTTTATTAGTTGAATTCTCTGGCTGGTGGCTCAGTTGGTAAGAGACTCGTCCTGTACACCAAAATGGTTACAATTCAATTTCCCTTCAGGGCACATGCTAGGATGCAGGTTTGATGGGGTGCATATGGGAGGCAACCAATCAATGTTTCTCTCTCACATTGATGTTTTTGTCTCTCTCTGCCTTTGTCTGTTTCTAAAATCAATAAACATATCCTCAGGTGAAGATTTATAAAAATAAGCTGCTTTATTCTTATTGATTTATTCAAATACTTATTTTTGGGGTGGAATCAAGGATATATTATTTTATTCCATGAGATGAAATTAACTATTGTATATTGTTCATTTTATCGTAGGTTTGGCAATTGGGAGCTCCTTTAGGCTGGCTCCTCTGTCTTTTTGACACATCATCACATTTTGAGCATGATTGGCTGAAAGACAGTTCATTTGGTGTCATCTCCAGCTTAGATTGCTAGACATTTGAGTGTTTTGAAGATGATTTATAGAAAGAGTAATTGCTTTGACTTTTCATTCTCTCTACAGCCAAAGATTGGCAGAGGTGCCGAGAAAAGCATCAGAGGTTGGGAATGTTGAATGAGTTATTCGCATAATGAACAAAATTTATTCACTGAGCAATGTAGAATGCCCAAGATGGTGGTAGATGATAAGAGTGGGTAGAATGCAGTGAACTTCAGGGAGACTGGAGTTTCTGAAAGACATCAGTGTTGGAGATTATGGGATGTTTCTGAGTCGTGAAAAGTTGAACTGCAAGAAGAACTATCACAGGAGAACATTCCAAGGGGTTTCCCAATAATTCCTCCCAGCAGTTCCCAGGTGAGTGGAGGGAGTGGGGAAGTAAGAGGGAAGGAAGACCAGTGAAGGGAAGGAAATCTGCCTCTATTGAATGGCTTTGAAAGGAGACTCCTTCCAGGTGAACATTACCACAGTTACCACACCTCTCCCACAAGTGGGAGATGGCAGTTACAAGCCTGGAGGAGGCCTTGCATGTTAGCATGAGGAATAGGAATATCCCAATAGATCACTGTCACTCTAAGTATTGGCCAAAGGTTCTGCAAAGATAATCGAAGGAAGAAAAAACAAATGTGATAACAAAAATAAGCAAACATGCTCATCATCATCAGGAAAAGCAAGTAAAAATTGAAGCAAACCACAAAATTAATTTTCTTTGCCTGCCAAATACCAAAAATTTAAAATACAATATAACCAAATGAGAGTGATGATAGGAGATTTCTGTTGTTCTCAGTCACTATTGGTACAAATCCCAAGAAGACGGTCAGTATACAATATTATAAAAATGTTTATTAATTTAGAAATTCTACTTCTGATAGTGAAGTACATGATTAAGAATTCTGACTTAAGAATGCAGATACTGGAGTTGGACTGGATTTAAGTCAGAGTTCTGTCACTTCATACCTATATGGACTTCAGCAAGTCACGAGTTTCTTTTTGCCTCAGTGTCCTCCTCAGTAAAATGGGGTTAATTATAGTACCTACCTTGTTAGGGTGTTGGATGGACTATTATATGTAAAGCAGTTAAAATAATATGTCTGGCAAATGGTAAGCACTGCATAAGACTGTGCTCATCTAGAATTTAAGGGTATCCGAATTTAGACCTTTTTAGATTTCAGGAAGGTAATATGGGATACATTGGCTTTATTATATAATGCTCCCCACTAGGCTCTGGGGCAGGACCCCATAATCAAGCCCACTAATATTTCTAATGTGAAGTATAAGAGTTTTCATATTGTGTCATAAATGATGATGATAAGGTCAGATTCAGGTTTTCTTAATCTTAATCTTCAAGAGAGATTTAGGGGGGGTTGATACAGTCAAAGACATTTGAGATCTGCATTTCATAGTAATAAAATATTAAAAGTTAAACTTTTATATAAAATGTGTATTGCTACTTTATTTAATAAAGAAAATGTTTATAAACTATTAAACCTTGAACTGTTTATGTTATATTATAAAATAAATAGGACACAATATTGTGTTATGTCTAGAAAAAAATAACTAACCATAGAAAAATAGTCTAGAAGAAAATATTCCATATTATTAGCAACAACTATGATGATATGGTGGGATTATAATTTCACATATATATTTATTTTATACTATTTGCAGGTTTTAATAAAGATAGTAAATTTATAATGAAAAAGTAATTTTTATCAGCCTGACTTTATAGTCTTAATCTGTAAATTTGACTATCAGCAATTTGAAAAGTTGCCTTTTTTGTTAGTTATATTTTGACGGTGGTAAATGTCACTATAAGTACTTTAAAATAGAGAGGCAAATAGAAAAATTTCTTTGAATGTTGTTTAAATTTGTTTCATGTGCTGAATTTTACTGGCTAATTTCCGTCTCAGTCACCCTATCTCCTAAAATTTAGTGTCAGTAAATGTAAGTCAAGTTTATAAAAGAAATAGTATGTATATCAACTCATATTTAAAGGTTAAGTTTTTTGTGTTTGTTGTTTCTCTGTGAACAGTATCAAAATATGACAAATCACCCCCTCAGGGCGAAAGTGTTCAGGAGCAAGGACTTTGAAAAGCAGATGGTCATAGTTTAAGCCCCAACTCTACTCTTTTCTTGTTATCTGACTTTGGCAAATTACTAATTCCCTAAATCTCAGTTTTTTATTTTGTAAAACAGAAATATCCCATTTAAGGATTAAGTGAGATAATTTTTATAAAGCATCAACCCAGGGCTTTATATTGTATGCTCAATAAATGGGCATACTCTCTGCCTTCTTTCCTAAGTTTTAACCCATAACAGAAAATGTAGGGGAAGGAATAAAATATGGGGAAGCACTATTTATCAAGCACTGCTAAACGCACTTAACTCGTATTAATTTAATTATTCTTTTCACAGTTCTCTACAGAGGGCCTACACAGCTTGTCCAACGAATCTGCTCTTTGGCTGAGCGGTAACATTAAGCTTGATGGTCTGACCAAGGGCCCATGCTCTCAATGACTCGACTAGTCTTCCTCTAAATTATGAGTTAAAGGATAAGAGTAAGGCTGCTATTCTTGTAGTTTAACATGTCTAAATAATAGTGAAAAGTTAATGAGCAAGCCCGGCCAACGTGGCTCAGTGGTTGAGCATCGACCTGTGAACCAGGAGGTCATGGTTCAATTTCCCGTTAGGGCACATGCCTGGGCTGTGGGTTCAATCCCTGGTGTGGGGTGTGAAGGAGGCAGCTGATTAATGATGCTCTCTCGTCACTGATGTTTCTAACGCTTTCTCCCTCTCCCTTCCTCTCTGACATCAATAAAAAGTATGTCTATATTTTTAAAATGTAATGAGGAAGCTCTGCTAACAGTTGCATTCCTGTTTTGGCCCCTCTGTATTTCAGCACGTGGTGAGCAGTGCTCTGGGGAGCTGTCTATGATTACAACTTGCACCTTTTCCTGGGACACTCTTAAAAGGATCAGCAGACATCCAATTTACTCAGATATAATCCCAGATTAATGGAGGTTTTGCAGAGCTGATTACACTTGATTTACCAAGACTGGGTAAGTGTTTAAAAATACATTTACTGTTTTGCAGGTGATATTTGATGTCATGCTGTTTGAAATATTTCTGTCTTGTTATAAATTGGAAAGTTATATTAACTAAGTAGACACATGGTTGGAGGGAAAATTGGTTGCCAGAAAAAGGTACATTGATTAATATATTTATCATGGGCTAAGCACACACTGATGTATTTAAAGATATTTTTATTACTTATGTGAAGTATAGGGAGTTTACATTTAGTGCAAGGGGAATTTAATGACAAACATTCTCCTTTTAAAATATAACTGCAAACTGTTTTATGAAACCTATAATTGCTACAGTCTATGTTGTTTCTGCAGCTATAAAATCAATAACTGTAAAACGGAAAGGCTATTTCCTTGAAATTGGTTATGATGATGTTTATGCAAATCTTTCCCTGTGAGCTTTCCTTACCTATCTTCCTAGTGCATATAGTCTTACTTCGGCATATCTTTTCCTCAATGTCATACTTCTCTGTTCCAATGTACTAAATTGCCAGTCACTCCAGTCAAGGTTAATTAGCAGAACAGAGACTTGGGACTGGGGAAAGAGAGTAACGTTGAATCAGACGGAAGAATAGGAGTAGTTACTGCAGAGAAAACATGTGGGTGGTGAAGAGGATGAGCCAAGGTGACTCTTCCTCAAGTGTACACATTATTCTGCATCTCAGGTACTCAAGATCTGAGATGAGTCAGTGCCTCTTAGACATAAATAGGAAGATATTTATGGACGAGACCTCTCAGAATGTACGTTTGCCTATTTTTCAAGTATTTTATACACAATGTA
>NW_006289416.1:2119536-2139693 GCF_000327345.1 Myotis davidii
AAACAGGAAAGTTGAAGGTCGGTGAATGCCCCTGGTTACTGCACGATGGCCGAGAACACTGGCTTTAAAAACAGATTGGTTTCTCTAGTTTGAACACTTACTCCCACAGTTTGACTATGAATCTGGGGTAGTTGTAAAAATTAAATGAGCCAATTTACAAAGAGTGCTTATGCTTAGTATTGGACCTGGCACACAATAAATATTCAATAAATGGGTGTTACTATGTTAAATGATTGTACAGACATTTCTAAGGATATTTATAACTTTGCCAGTCTTTGATTTTAATGAAGTTTTCTCCATAAGAGCTTTAATTTTTCATCTATAAACTCTTTTACTATGTTGAATTTTCCTTATTCTCACCTAGCCAATTACAGTGGGAAGATATTACTATATTTTTCAAGATTTTTTTTTTTTCAAATCTGGCATGTATTAATTTCTGAAGGGCATTGATATTTTAAATTTTACTAGTATGCTATCAAACCTATCGTTTTGCAGCATCTTAATATTGGGTAAATTATCTGACTTTTTAAAATATTTTTATATTTGAAGTGAGAAAAATAGAATAGCTATTCTAGGACAATTTTTGTAAAGATCAAATAATATGAGATACAGTGCGTGACATAGAAGTATCCAATACATGTGAACTATTACTATATTACTAATGTTGTTATAAATATTTTTTCTTAAACATATTCATCAGAATGCTGATGCTGTCAGTCTTTAATTTGTATAACTTGAAGCAAGATGTTCTATAGAGTTTTTAAAAATAGAATATTAATATGTACAAAATCTCAGGTCATTTTAACTTTTGAAGACATGACTCATCATTTTATACACTCAAAGTACAATATATTTAATTTAAATACAGATATCATTTTATGACTTTACTAAATTACCTTCAAGGACAACTGCTTTTAAAACTCCCTAAGTTAGATTCTTTCTAGAGGACATTATATAGCTGTAATTTTAAATTGCTTCACATTTTGATGATTCTTAGTATCAAAGTTTGGCTGTTCCACCCTTAATTTTTCACCTTTTAAAATGTTCAACCCACCTATTGAGTATATAAAGTTATAAAATAAATACTAGGTAATCAGGATACCATCTGTCTCTACTAACTACTTTATCTAATCTTTCTGAATTTGTACTCCATCTTATATCTAACATCCTGAATGCTTAGAATTTGGTTTCATTATTCAACCTTAGTGCCAAACTCTGATTCAGATTATATTCACCAGTGAATTTTAGGAAACTGATCATTTTTGGCACCATCTCTGATATGAAGATCTGATATTGACCATGCAAAGCCATGCACCAGGGTTGATGATAATGTTTTCTATGAATTATTGTAAACAATAAAATATAAACTTATTTTTAAATTTTTGATTTTTGATTTTTTCATTATTTGATTTATTTAAATAAGTCAATTGTATGAACAAGCAGGAATAGGAGTACATCAAATATTTTAATACACACCTAAAGATTTATGGCATGTGTAGAATTAACCAACAAAGTAAACTTTCAATAGAGCCAATTAACTTTTATGTAACATGGACCTAAGTCATATTTTGTACAAGAATAACACTTTGCTTATGTATTTATTTTTTTGGTTTGGACTGACTGATAACCCTCTTTATTAATCATAATTAATAATAAAGTCACACACACACACACACACACACACACACACACACACACGCACCTCAAGTGTTCATATAAAATTCAACCATTGACCCAGCCCCTTACATGAGCAAAGAGAAAATTAGATGTCATAGGATCATTTTGTTACTAGTATAATGAACAGAATCCCTATCTTGCTAGCTTAGATAAAGGGAACTTTTTGGGGTGGCACATGAGGAATATTTTGTTGGGGTTCAACCTGGCCTGGAGGTAGCCATTACTCCCTTTAGCTGATAGTATCTGTAGGCCTCATGGCTTCTCCTTTTTTGTTCTTTCTGTGAATCTACATCATCACTATCTTTCTATCTTCAAACCTGCCCCAGAGCAGTGACCCCCAAATAGAGTTTACAA
This sequence comes from Myotis davidii, assembly GCF_000327345.1. NCBI lineage: Eukaryota > Metazoa > Chordata > Mammalia > Chiroptera > Vespertilionidae > Myotis > Myotis davidii. The sequence goes on from NW_006289416.1 coordinate 2,121,568, forward strand.
ACTTTCCATATCAGCTATCCAGAGCCAGGTGATCCGTCTCTGTGGACCAGATTCGGTTTCTTGTGAGGATCTGATTGGTCCACTTCAGTCGGTTATTTATTCACAGCCCAATAAGCAGTAGTAAGAAGAATATGATTTCATGCGGCATGTATAAGCCCCCTTTGTGCCAGTGAGCAGCAAAAAACCCTAAGAATGAGCTGTGGGGACAGGAAGGCACCTTTGGCACCTGAATTGTAATAGACATTATCACGATGTAATAATAGTGATATAGACAGATTGGGATTTATGGGTTATTTGGGTGCTTCTTATATGATACATTGAAAGCTAATATTTTGATATATCGATTTGTGCCCTAAATGGCAATGGAAACCAAACAATAGTCTTATATTTCTAAATTATAAAAAAGCCATAAATGATTCACAGCATATATTGAATATGCACACTTTGAATACCCGAATGTTAAAAATTGCTGATAGAAATTTAAATGTAAAAGTCCAGTGGAGGTGACACTTTTTCTAATGCCATAGCATTTCAATTCTGTAAGATTGCTGATTACTTCCTTTAAAGTATATTTTTTTCACCAAATTTTAAGTAGTTGGTTCTTGAAGTCTTAAAAACAGGGTATGGGAATTTACCTTTCTCTTCTTGCTTTCTCAGGTTTAGTATGTAAGCTTTGATGTCCAGATCTGGAGTTAGCCACATTGTTCAAAAAAAGAACCTGATTTCCTTTAGACGGTGCCTATGTTTCCTTCCTTTTCAGAACTCTATAAGACTGTAGGACTTCCCATTTTGGTCCCAATAATCGGAATTTTCAAATGACATAACACACGAATCCCAAGTCCAATAAAATAAGTAGTATAATAATGATGCATCTTGGATTTTTTGCTATTCAATGATGTGCTCAACAGTTTTTATTACTCTTATAGTGCAAAGCATTAAGCTAGTTACTGGGGATCCATTGCTGATCTTGTTCTTTCTCTTACGCAGTGGATAGGTTTGTGGGAGGTAGTTTGGGGTAGAAACAGTATTTTCATGTGATACGCTTTTGTCATTTAGTTCAACATTGCTCATTCTTTAGGATGGCTTTACTAGTAAAGCTAACCACATATGAATTGCTGCTTCTACTCTGCACATTCTCATCCATAACAAACTTGCCCCTATTAGAGTAACTTTATCGCTCAGTCAGCTATTTTTTGATTTTGAGAAATTAACTGTTCAGTTTTTGTTTTTTAAAATATATTTTTATTAATTTCAGGGAGAGGGATAGATAGAAACATCAATGATGAGAATCATCGATCAGCTGCCTCCTGTACGCCACCTACTGGGGATCAAGCCTGCAACCCTGGGCATGTACCCTGATCAGGAATCAAATTGTGACCTCCTGGTTCATAGGTTGATGCTCAACCGTTGAGCCACGCTGGCTGGTCTCCGTTCACTGTTTTTTTTTATGTTCCTGTAGCCATTTGGGCTAAAATGCATAAAAGGAGATATTCCTTTTTTTCCTTTAAGTATAATTGACATATAACATTAGATTAATTTCAAGTGTACAACATATTCAATATTTATATATATTGTGAAATGATCACAATAAGTCTGGTTAACATTTGTCACCATATATAGTTACACATTTTTGTGTGTGATGAGAACTTTTAAGATACTCTCTTAACAACTTTTAAATATACAATACAGTGTCATTGACTAAAATTACCGTGCTGCACATTACATTCCTGCACTTACGTATGACTGAAGTTTCTACCTTTGACCCCCTTCATTCATTTTACTCACCCCTCATCCCTCTCCTCTGGCAACAACCAACCTGTTCAAGAGAGAGATTCTTAGACCAACTTGTTTTGAATATTGTTAGTGTCTCAATAATCTATTGAATTAACTACTATGTAAATTTGTGTTCAGTCTTTCATAGTTCAAAGTCAGTGTAAACACTACTGAGCTTTTACAATTTCTCATGTCTTTCTTCATTGTTCCTTTGATTTTTCTCAAAGACTTGGAGTACCACTAGATGTATTGCAACTGCCATATTTCCTATAATTTAGATAAAGTCAAAACTCAGATTATTGCTTTTGTTCAAACCTTTGCAAATTGAGGTCTAGAAGCTTCTAGATCATCAGAGCCAGAGGAGTCATTTGCTACATACAGTAACAGGGAGATGCTTTGACAACAACAAAATCAGGTTCAGAAACAGGTAATTCACAGGGTTCATGTTGCCCAATCAAGAACTTGAGTTATTCCATTTCCTTTGATCAACTTATATGAAAATGGCATTGAATGTCAATTGATACTTAAATTGTCACAGAGACTAAGATATGAAATGAGTTGGCATAGGGGTCTGTTCATTCAGTAATGTATTTGTTTAGAAATGTATTTTGAGTGCCTTTCATATATTAGGATTTAAAGGAAATGCTTGTTATTGTTTTTTAATCCAAGAATGTTCTCAATTATGAAAATGACCACAAATTGTGTATTAATAGCAATGTTACAGATCTTCCCATCTGAAGTGGGTTGTTTTGGTCAATGGGATATTAGCAGAAGTGATTGAGTAGAGTCTTGAAAAGTTCTTGCCCAGTGGAGCTTGCACTGTTGATTTTTTTAGTAGTTAGTGTCCATGGGAAGAAGCATAGGCCACCTGCTATAGCTGATGAGAGACACATGGCCCCATAACCAGCCAACTGCCATCTAAGACCAGAACCCCAAGCCTACCCTCAAGCTCATCTCAAATGCCAGAGCCAACCTAGCTAAGATAAGCTGAACCTGACCTAGATCAACAGAATAGCAATGCAAGCATATTATTGAACGAATTAAATGGTTGTGAGCTAGATACATGGTTGTTGTATTCAGCCATTGAATTTTTGGGTGGTTTGGTAAACAGCAAGTGTAAACTGATAAAGAATGTGAAAGTAATGTGCTTTTAAAACATATATAATTAAATATCACCAACCTTCAATTACTAGAATTTGCTGACAGAAGTTTTATACAGTTGGGAAAAGTTGAGGAAGAAGAGTTTAGCTTTAAGTTCAACTTTAATTCAAATGATGTCCTACTTCTACTAGATTACTAGCCTTCCCTCCAATGCAGGCCCTTTGAGGTGACAGCCCAGAAACAAATCTGAAATATTCTAATGTTCCTGTCCCTTATATTGTCCCATTGTGCCTCTAGTTTTAAATTCAGATCAAAAGAGAAGTTGAATTGGGTTGACATATTTGAATGAGGCCTAAGAAATGTATTTTTAGAATTTCTTATTTTCACAAAATTAATCTTTACAGTCATATAAATAAGTTTTTCTTTTACTAAGATTATAAATTCAGAATCAAAAGTTTATAAACTTGCTGTTACTATTTTCTTAGCTCTTCTATTTTACGGTGCACAAAATACCATTCTTCTCCATTTGAAATAATAAACCCCTAAATTTGCTTTTAGATATACGACAAGAATGTGCCAAATTGAGAGTTGTTGTAACTAATTATTAATCATGATGTGTCTCATGAAAATTGTGATAATATATCTTGTTAATAGCATATGAGCTAAAATTACAATTAATATGCTTTTTATCTCTACTGAAGTCACAATATGCCATTTAACTCTTACTCCCACTTCAGATCATGGTCAAAGAACCCTTCCTCAAGTAAGTCTGTTTACAAATTCAACCTATTTCAGTTTACTATGGTTTTTCAAAAAGCTGTGCTCTTTTCTTCATTGAACTTGTTCTTTAAAAAAAATGTTTTTATTGATTTGAGAGAGAGGAAGGAAGAGGGAGAGAGAGAAACATGGATGTGAGAGAGAAAGAAAAACAGATGAGAGAGAAAATTCGATCAGCTGCCTCCTGCACGCCCCCTACTGGGGATCAACCCTGCAATCCAGGCATGTGCCCTGACTGGGAATTGAACCAGTGACCTCTTGATGCATGGGACCGTGCTCAACCAACTGAGCCACACTAGATAGGCTATGGGATTTTTTCGATGAATATTTACACATTTATTCAATGATGTCTGTCTTCATTGAATTGTAAGCTCCTTGAGAGAAAAGATAAAACATCTCTAGACTAACCATTCTATTTTCAGCACGCAATGCAGTGTCTGGTATCTAGTATGCATCAAACAAATATTTGTTGAAAAATAAGTTAATGAAGAGACAGCTTTTTTTGCATGCATGAGGTCTTAGTTTAAATGGTAACAGGAAAAGTGTTGAGATGAATTTATTCCATTCAGAGACAACTGCTGAGGTCCTAAACAGAAAAAAATAAAAATAAAATAAAAATAGCTAAATAAATCTAGAGATATTCCATGTTCATATAATTGAAAAACACAGTATTGTTAATATTGTATTATATCCAAAGTGATATATATTTTCAGTGTAATCTGAAAATCTCGTAAGTCCTGGCCAGGTAGCTCATTTGGTTAGAGTGTTGTCCTGCCAAGATTTGCGGGTTCAATCCTTGGTTAGGGTACATACAAGAATAAATCAATGAATGTATAAATAGGTGGAACAGCAGGTTAACCTCTCTCTCTCTCTCTCTCTCTCTCTCTCTCTCTCTCTCTCTCTCTCAAATTAATAAATTAAAAATAAAATATCTTAGTAGATTGACTATTTGATTCTATAATGCACATGATATCACAAAAGGGGGAGAATCAAAATAATTTTCAAATAGAAAACAAATTTGAACTTACAGTACTTGATTTAAAGTCTTATGATAAACTCTATTAGTACATTATAGATTACATTAATCAAGACAATGTGGTGTTCAAGTAAAAGCATTTATATAGCTCAATGGGGAAAAAAAGAGAAAGTCCATGAATATGCTAAATTGAATTTTGCCAAAGTAATTCAATACAAAAATGCTGTTTTAGTAATTAATGATGTTGGAACAATTGAATATCCATGTGGGAGAAAAATGACATGACTCAACCATTAACTCACATCCTACACAAAGACTAATTCAATCTGGTTTATTTACCTATAATCTACAACATGTAGTGAGGGGGAAAAACAAAGGAGAGTATTTTTGTGAATTTGGGTGGGCAAAAACCACAAGTCCTAAAATGAAAAAAATTAATAAATTAGATTTTTAAAAATTAAAAGATATTGTTTTCAAAATACACTACTTAGAAAAGTTAAAGACAAGCCACAGACTGCTAGAACATATTTGTAACACTGATGATAAAAAAAATTTGTATCTAGTATAGGTAAGAATTCTTAACACTTAATAAAAACCTGATTTTTTTTTTAAAATGTCATCATTCAAAATGTCATCAGTGAAGATATAGGAATGACAAATAGCTCATGACTAGATGTTCAACATCATTAGTAATTAGAGAAATCAAAATCAAAATCAAAAATAAAATCATTTACGACTTGCTGAGATGGTTAAAATGAAAACAAGGCTGCCGAACCGGTTTGGCTCAGTGGATAGAGCGTCGGCCTGCGGACTCAAGGGTCCCAGGTTCGATTCCGGTCAAGAGCATGTACCTTGGTTACAGGCACATCCTCACTGGGGGATGTGCAGGAGGCAGCTGATCGATGTTTCTCTCTCATCGATGTTTCTGACTCTCTATCCCTCTCCCTTCCTCTCTGTAAAAAATCAATAAAATATATTAAAAAAGTAAAAGTTTATAAAAAAAAAGAAAACAAGGCTGACAATAATAAATGCTGGTAAGGATGAAATATCATACGTCACGAGTAGAAATGTACAACGGTGGGACTTCATTGGGAAGCAGCTTTACAGTTCAAGTAAAGCAAACACTGTCTGTGTGTCCCAACAACCTTAACACTAGAGAAATGAACACACAAGAGAAATGAACACACAAGTTTACACAATGACTTGTATTCAAATGTTCTTGGTAGCTTTATTTATAATAACCAAAGACTGGATATATACCCAAGTGTCCATCAACTGGGTGCATAGGTAAAGAATTTGTGGAATATGGATACAATGTGATGCTATCAGCCTTTATAAAGGAACAGATTATTAATTCATACAACATGAATACATCTCAAAATCACTTTACGAAGTGAAAGAAGCCAAACTCAAAGCATTCAGTGCTGTATGATTCCATCCACATGAACCTTTGGAAAAGGTGAAACTACAATGACAGAAAACAAAACACTGGTTTTCAGGAGCTGGGAGTCAGGTGAGAATATCAACTACCAATGGGCACAAGGGAACTTTCTGTAGTACAAAAAAATATTCTATATCCTGATTTAGATGGTGTCTATACAAGGGCATACTTTTTACAAATATTATTAGGTTGTATGTGAGCATTAGTGAATTTTATTATATGCAGTTTATATTTCAGTGAAGTGCATTTTATATAAATGCTTGATTTTCTACAGAGACGTGAGCACAATCCATTACGTTTACAACCCTGTGTAATTTCTAATTCTAGTACTTGGTCTTTAGATTCAAAAAAAATTACAGAATTTAAAAACTCTTGATTACTTAAAACTCTGTAGAGTGAAAAATATTGGGAAAATATAATTGTTTAAAACAACATTGGTATTCAGTCCAGCCAGCATGGCTTACTTACTGGTTGAGTGTTGATCTATGAACAAAGAGGTCATGGTTCAATTCCCAGTCAGGGCGTATGCTCAGGTTGTAGGCTCAATCCCAAGTGTGGGGTGCATAGCCAGTCAATGATTCTCATCATCATTGATGTTTCTATCTCTCTCTCCCTCTCCCTACCTCTCTGAAATCAATAACAGTATATTTAAAAACAACAACATTGGTCTTCATAAAGAAAATATTCCTGAAAAATTGTTTCAAAGTGTACACTGAATCCCCTGCTACCTCCTCATTTTATTACGTAATACCAGAATCATCTAATGTCTTAAATGATAAAATATGGAATGTTCTTGTATCAGTTTCTAAATTTTCATAATTTGAATGAATTGTTTTAATATTTTCCCAGATGACTATTGGTCAGCTTTCACTTTTCTTGGAGGGCTTAAAAGCTATCTTTGATGTCCACATGGATACTACCAAGTTTGGAAATTATTAGTGTCTTTAGAGTTTGATTTTAAAGTAAATGTGGCCAGTGGGCTTAGGGACTGCTTTAAGTTGGAAGTTGCTGAAGATAAATCCTCAAAGTGTATGAGAAGCAGCTCTGCAATTTTTCACTGTTGTTAAAGGGTCAGTGACAAACTGTCCCCATCCCCAGTCTTGGAGCTGCTGCATATTTTGTAGTTGTCTCTCCTTGTCAATGATTCAGTGATTTTGACCATGAGCATGAAGCCCATTAACTGATAAAATGATCATGATGATACATTACAAGACTTGTAATTATGTGATTTTTCTTATAGTTAATACAGATTGATCTTGTGCAAATTATTCCTGCTAACTCGTTTTCTATTACTATTAATCACATGTAGGGTGTCCAAATAATAAAAACACACTTGGAATGATTTTAATGTCAGTGTTTATTAACATACAGTTTAAAAGAATCTACAGAAATGAATTTTTTTTTGTCCATGCCTGTTTTCAACTGATGACCATTCTGGTTCAGGCACTGCTGATGACACAAAGCAATGAAATCACAAACATCAAAAATAATTTCATTCAGTATTTATGCCGTAAACTTTATCTTTTATATATCACCTTAAAAACGTCTAGTGGATAAATTTTAAAGTTTAGTTTGGCTTCACTCATTATTTTAAATCATTTAAACCTTAAAAGATGTGAAAATTAAGTGATTTTTCAGCTGTTAAAGTGTGTATACATTTTGATCTGTGCCCCCCCAAAAATGTATACACATCTTGAACAATTATAAAGGTAGTGTTTGTACTTCAATTGTGTTTTCAAACTTCCATTAGCATTTTAGGGTGAATTTCCTTTGTTCAAAGCTTTTTCTGGATGAAAAGAAAAAGACATCAATTGAGCTATCAGCTGTTTAAGTGTATATACATGATTTCGGGACACCCTGTATATTCGTAAATTTGTAGTGAATTTAAATTCTGACAATACTGAGGAATCAATTTTGCATGTTGAAAATGATGTTTTTCTTTTCTCTATCTAAATGCATAGTCCTCAAATTGAGAGATGAGAACAAGGCATTGATAACATTGCTTTTAAAAATAATTTTCTCTTATGAATGATGACAAAATTAATAACCTTTTTGTTGTATTTAGTGCTATTTATTAAACATATATATGTTTCTATTCTTAAATTCAGGAATTAAAATAGTCATAAAGGTGATTTTATTTATTTTTATTTATTTTTTCTTTATTGATTAAGGTTTTACATATGTGTTCTTATCCCCCATTGTCTCCCCACTCCCTCCACTCATGCCCTCACCCCCCGCCCCCCGGGTGTCTGTGTCTATTGGTTAGGCTTATATGCACATTCGTATAAGTTCTTTGGTTGATCTCTCCCCTTAAAGGCTATTTTACTAAAGTTAGCACCCAGAAAGGCTTCATTAAGTCTCACAATGCATAATAGATACAAGGAGAACAGTCATCTTAGGTAATTTTTTACTATCTTTAAACAACATCAAGAATCATGAGTTAATCTGATTTTTCAGTCTTATGAGGGTTTTTCCCCTATGTCATTATATGTGTGTGTGTGTGTGTGTGTGTGTATGTCTTTAGTTCATTATAAATGAGGGCAAGAATGAATTAAAATCATAAGTTTTGATTATGCTTATAGGAAAGAGAATGGGAGGGGTGGCATATTGATTGTACAGCCTACCATTTGACATCTTTTTGTCTATATGTATTTATTTCCTACTCAGTTTTGCTACTGCTTTGGTTAAAGAGAATTTCAAAATTTACTGTGCAAGTGTGTTCAAGAGAACAAGAGAATTACAGCTCTGAGACTATGAGAGAATATATAAAAATATATTAAATTTACAGAGACATTTAAAAAATAGGTATAGTTAAGCTGTTTGGCTTGAATGCATTCAGGAAAAAAACTGAGCTCATCAAATTGCCATCTTCCATATTTGGAGTTGATATGGTCAGTTTCCTTAGCCCTCCTCCCATCCCACGCTAGAATGATGCAAGCAGCTGTAAAAGTGTGGGAGGAATAAACAGTGGGAATGTGAGCAATTTACACTGTCTCTGTCTTTCCCAAAACTGCCTCCTTTCAAAGCATGCTGTGTTTAGGGGGGAAATGCCTATAGCACCTTCTAATCTGCTCCCATAATATTTTTAAAGTGATTCTACTGGAATTTAATTAACACTTGATAATGAAATTCTTACCACAAAGTGTTAATAACAAAGATAAAGTTGAAGGTAGAAGGGAAGGGAGACAAGTGATGGGTCAAATTCCCTCTAGAAGTGCAGTGGGCTGAGACCTGACCAGGAGTGGATAGATTGGCCCCATAATAATCTATGCTGGCGGTGTCCATGCCCATCCTGACTAATGGCCTTTGTTCCCAGGTGTGATTGACAGCAAGCATTTTTGCTAGTCCCTCCCAACTTTACTGGACCATGTCTATCTTCCCTTTGCTCCTTTCTTGTTATTGATAACTAGGTTAATTATAATGATACTAGAGGCCTGGTGCACAAAATTTGTGCACTTGGAGTGGGGGTCCTCAGCCTGGACTGCACCCTCTCACAGTCTGGGAGCCCTAAGGGATGTGTCCGACTGATGGCTGCCAGCCATGAGCCCAGCTTCTGGACTCCCACCACCACTTGCTGCGCTAGCCAGCCATGTGCCCTGTGGGAGCACACTGACCACCAGGGTATAGCTCCTGCATCGAGCATCTGCCCCCTGGTGGTCAGTGCGTGTCATAGTGACCAGTCGTTCTGCTGTTTGGTCTATTTGCATATTAGCCTTTTATCATATAGAATCAGGCTTAATGCATTATTTTAGGTTTTTGCCTTCATTTGAATTGGGCTTTGATTTTAACCCTTTTCGGTCCAACCTCAAGGGTGACTCGACAGACCAGGCCTTAGGAGCAGGTCCAACATTGAGCAATAAGAACATTAAAAAGTTCAACATTCAATCCTGTCAATTAATTTGGGCCAGACTGTTTGAATTCCAAAAATAACATTGGACCATAAAGGGTTAATGTCATCTTACAACCTTCAGATTTCCTACCATCTTTCACACAGTGCAGTTTTATGGGTCAGCAGTTCACATCTTAATAATCCTTATTCTCTGTAAAACTTTGTAAATTATGCTGTGTCAAGCAGTAGTAATGCACTGAATTTTTCTTCAGATTAAGAAGGGTTGCCCTAACCGATTTGGCTCAGTGGATGGAACATTGGCCTGCGAACTCAAGGGTCCCAGGTTCGATTCTTGTCAAGGGCATATACCTTGGTTGCGGGCACATCCCCAGTAGGGGGTGCGCAGGAGGCAGCTGATTGATGTTTCTCTCTCATCGATGTTTCTAATGCTCTATCCCTCTCCCTTCCTCTCTGTAAAAAAAAAAACATCAATAATATATATATATATTTTAAAGAAGGCTGAAACTATAAGAAAACTGTTATTGTTTTAATGATGTCTGAAATGAAAAGAATCCTGGGAATTATCTGAGTCATTTGCTATATCTGGATGCTATGATATGTCTTCCTTTTTAACTGGGTCTTTCCTTTTTAGTGTTACCTCATAAGCAGAGACCTATTCCTATTAAAAAGACAACTTTTAGTCTTTCTACATTAATTAGTCACGATTCTATGTGTTTCCAACTGTGATATCTGCTAAAGTTTGTGTTTTATCATTTTTGGGGTCAAATTCTAATTATTCTTCAGCTCTTTGCCTTTATCCTCCATCCCATATTTGCACTTGAGGTTCTGAAGTGAAACAAGAGATACTTCAATAGAAACACAATCATGAGTGAACAGGACGTATGCAGCTCACTTTGGGGAGCTTGTTCACTTTCAGGCTTCTGTAATATCCATGAATTCAGTGGGAGAATTAGTCATGAAGTAGTGACTTCGGAGTCCTGAAAAACATTTTTTACCTTCAATCTTTATTCCCAAGGAGCAGAAAATAGAACAAGAAATATACTCCTTCACTGTTAGAATATTCAGGTAACTACATTGAATAAGTTTTGGTAAAAAAAATTAAGGTAACTCTAGCCATGATATTTTCAAAATTGTAATACTTTAATTTTAAATAGTTTAATAGAATATCAGTGTATCTATTCTTTTCTATGCCGTGTTATGATTTGTCATGGCCTGCCATATGTTATTAGAGCAGAATAAACATGGTAATAATTATAGCCCCACAAGCAGATCATATCATTTGGAAAAGATGGTACCAGATGAAAAATTGTATAAGCAGGTGAACAAGTCAGTAAGAGAAGTCCAACAACAAGTACTGAATAGGTGTCCCAAACAGGTGTAGAGCAGAGAAGCCGGGAATCTAAGGTCAATAGTGTGATATGACCATGTGTATGAAATGGGAAAGCATGTAGACTTAACCTTTATTTCCTACACTCTTTAAAATTTTGAATGGAAATAGGCCAGATTTCAAAATAGGCAAGTGACATCTTCATTTAGGTTGTCTCTTGCCCAGGGCATCTCTCCGTGTAGACAGGAAGCCTGGATGGAGCTGATGTGGTAAGAATAGCTGGAGTAGGATAGGGATTGCTGGTGAAATATGCCCCCCTCCCCCCCCCCGCAAAACCTTCACCATAAAACCCTGAAGCAGGGGTGGCAATAACAGTCAAGGTCCATGTCCTGAATAAACTAGCAAGGTCAGCAGGGTTATGGGCATGAGGAAAAAACATCATGGATCTAGTGAGCAAGTTGTGGCATAGGGTATACAACAAGTCTTAGAAAAGGTTGATCCTGATCACTAAATAATAACCAGGGCACAGAGCAGTGCCAGGACTCGATGCGAAGAGTCAGTGTTCATCTAACGTGCCCTAAGTCCTTCCTGACGTGGCCAGGATGTGGCTGCAGCTGTGCAGAGAGTGCAGTGGCAGAGAACTGTGGCTGACACTCTTCCTCCATGGGCTTCGTTCTTGTCTTCTGTGCTTGGAGACTCCACTACTCATCCACTGTCCTCCGGGACACAGTTGTTGCAGGGGAGAGAAGCATGGTTTTCTGGGTTGTCTCTGAATGAGACTGTGTCAGAATGGCAGTTGAAGCAGGGTTTCTACCTACAACCACGCCACCCTAGCTTTGCCTGATTACCCTCTTTCCCATCCATCCTGTCACGTCACTTTACCATAGGAAGCGAGGAGAGACAAGAGCCACTTGTTTTCTGTGTTGTACATCTGTGTATAGTAAATAGAATCTGTGGTATTATGACATATCAGGCAAATATTAGAGACAAATTATGTGAATATTTATAAACTGTATTCAAAAGGTTTTTGTATTTTTATTAAATTGCTTTAATATCTGGTACCTAGGCCAAATTACCTTTTCTTAGTTTAATTTTGAAAATAATTTTATTTAAAAGTTAATTGAACTTCAAACTGGTTTAAAAGGTATAATTGCAATGAATTTGGTCATTATAGGCATAATAAATAACATTCAATGCATAACACCTAGAAGATTATACCTTTTCCCCTTGTCTACTTCTACAGAGAATTTAAGGAAATTTACTGTTTAAAACCTCCATGAATTAATATAATTAGAGAGACATATCAAAAGCTCATTAACAGGAGAATGAGGGAAGTTCCAGGTACCAGGAATGTTTGTTATGAAAAGTAAGCATTTAATTCATTGTGAAATGTCTATATAGTAACATGGTCGCCTGTATAGTCCATTTTCTTGAGAAATATATAGATAACAACAACAACAATAATAATTAGAAATGTATATCCCACTTACCATATACCAAGTACTATTATAAGCACATTGCTTTTACTATATAATTAACTTCTGATAGCTCTACAGTTCAGTTTATAGTTACTATCCCAACTTTGCAGATGAAGAAATTAAGATAAGTCACTTGCCCATCTAGTAAGGACAGACCTGGGATACCACCCTCCTGGTTTGATTCAGGTCTTATGCTCTCAACCCTCCCTTCCAATTATTAAGTTAATGCCCATATGGATAATATTTTAATATTATACAGAATAAATTTTAATTTAATTCCCAGATTTTAATTTTTGGGAAAAATACAGATTTGTTCTTTAGATAATGTTTCTTATAGTGTCCATCTGTAAACCATGAAGGAATAACAATGTTTAAAATTATTGATATCAGCAAATTTTCTTTATTTCTGTAGACTGTGGGTATTTTATTATGTTCTTTTTAAAAATCTGGCTTTTAACTTCTTTGTTGTTTTTTTCTCTCTTCACCACACTCCTATCCATCCCACTAAAATAACTGGCAACAGTTTATGTTATAATCACCCCTGAGGCTCTGTTTTCTGGATGTGCCTTCATTAACTCATTTGAGGAACATTTATTGTGTTTCCTTTTCCTGGGCACTGGGCGAAGCACTGGGGAAACAATGGGCAGTAAGACCGAAAATCTATAAAGTTTATATTTTAGAGGGAGAGACATGCTATAAATTATTATTTTATGATTATGGATTTAATTACAAGTATAGAAGCTCTATGATATTGTAAAGCCAAGAAACTTTATGTAGGAGGGATCTGGGAGACCATCAATGAGGAAGTAACATTTGAGTTGAGAAATGAATAGAATAACAAAAATTAGAAGGTTGCAAGTTGGGAAATTACAGAGGTTTATGAAATCTTCTTAAGTCCTCAGAGCAGCTGTTGCTTGTTTATATTACCAGATGTTCTCTCTCAGTTCCCTGTGCATTATTATGTGGTATTAGTGTCTTCCATGCAAGTTTCCAGACATCAGATCTGCTTACCCAACTCTCTGAATCAATGTAATGCTAGCTTGCTCAGAATTTAACCCTCAGGCATTTGAAAAATCAGTTTCCCCGTGTTTTCTATATGCAGGACTCCTGGCATTGCTCCATTTACAGCTGCATGAAGAAGATGGGGCTTTCTCTAGCCCACAAAGACTTCTCTTCTTTCTCTACGCTTGGGGGGACTGCAAATTTTGAGGCTGGCTTCTGAAACCACTATCATTCTTCTTCTTCTCACCGCCCCCCCTAGTGGAGGAGGATGTTCTCCATCTGACCTCCTAAACTGCCGTTTTCTAACAGACCCAACTTTATCCAGCACAGTTTTATTGAAAAAGTTTTAGTCACTTCTTTCTTACCGATGTCTTTATTCAGTGTTCCTTCGGCATGCTTCATAGGCATTTTTAAGGTTCTAACCTTTGGGGAAGTTCAACATGATACCCATTCTTTTTCAATTGATTAAAATAGTAAATGTGATTTCAGGAGCCTGCCTGTTGGTTGTCATCTTGCCCTCACAGTTCCCAGCTGAGGAACTCTTTTTGTTGAAAAATTTGCGAATTTCGATTTCTTATCTCAGGTATTCTTATCTCAGGTAAGCCAGAGTCAAGTTGTAGGAGAGAAATGATGACCATCCTGGGCTTTTGACTGATCAGTCTGGTACTTTAGACTTTAAGTTTTCTCTAATACCATATTTTGCTATCACTCACTTTAATAAGATTTTACAATTAGTTTTAAGTACTAAACACATACTCAACCAACCCAGATACATTTCCCTTAAATAGCCTATGGCTGGCTGCCTCTCTTACTTCAAGTCTTTTTGCACAGATAGTCCTTTCTCAATGATTCCTACTCGGACCACCCTATTTAATGTTCCAGGATTATTTCAACTCCAGCTCTCCAGCAATTTTCATTAACTAACCCAACTTTGTTTTTTGCTATTCCATAGCACATATCACCTTTTAACCACATATAAAGTTACTTATTTATTACATCTACTGTTTATTGTCTGTCTTCTAATTCTAGAGTGTAAATGTGGCAGATGTTTACTCTGTTTACTGATGTGTATATGCCAACACTGCAATCAACAAATATTTTCTGGATGATTTAACGTAATATATAAAAACATTGCAAGCATTTAGTAGAAGAATAAATGGGCCATTTTAAAATAGTACTTAGAAATCTAGGAAGAAAAGTGAAGAAATAATGTGGAAAAGTAAAACTTGAATGAGTTTTTGTGTGCATGTACAAGCATGCATGCTTGTGTAGTTCACAACAAGGTATTACTATTAAGATTTATTTAATAAATTATTTTTATTTTTCCTATACAAATTTTCCAAAGGCATTATTATACTACACATATTAAAAACATTTAGTATAATAGTTTTTTTTCTCTTTAGACCTAGAATATTATATTTAGTATAATAAAACATATATATGTGTGTGTGTGTGTGTGTGTATATATATATATATATATATATGTATGTATATATATATATAGCCTTTATTGATGTTAGAAAGAGAAGAAGGGAGAGATAAAAACATGGATGAAAGAGAAACATCTACCAGCTACCTCTTGAACGCTCCCTACTGGAGATCGAGCCTACAACCCCAGCTTGTGCTCTAACCGGAATTGAAGCAGTGACCATTGAACAAGTGACCTCTTAATGCATAAGTCAATACTCAACCAACTGAACACCACTGGCCGGGCTAAAAGCATTTATATTTTAATGAAAATTAGAAATAATAACAAATTTCTATCAGTTGGTATGGAGCTTATTACATAAAAAATTGTTAAGTATGAGATTAGTAATAAAAAGTATTCAAATAAAACTGATATAAGACTAAAATACTACAATTAAGTTTAATAGTTTTTGTCAGGCATTTTATGATTCAATGTCATTTTTCAAAATTGAAAAATCCTCACTTACTATAGTATAAACTTCGTTTAAGATATAGTGATTAAGACCATGGACTCCAGAATCAATATGTTCAAATCCTAAATTTCCATCTCCTTAGTTCTGAGATATTGAACAAGTTTTAAAATACATCTCAATTTTTTTTGTCTGTAAATCACTTAAAACACTGTCTGGCAAAGTGTAAGCACTAAGAACATTTATTACTGAGCTATTCCTTAGAAAAGTTTTAATGAAATGATTGGCTTTGGGTCTAGAGAGAACCATATTATGGTTCACGTGCAGAATTAAGTACCAGTAATGCACTGCTAAAAATATTCAAGAAGAGAAAATTCTAAGTGGTACACTAATGGCCTATAATTTCTCATGTTGGAATCAATATAGAAATATCAAGAAAATAAACACAACTTGCCTCTAATATAGCCCCTGGACTATTCAAAAGGATTTGTTACAAAAATATATTAAAACCTAGTATTATTGCTTCACAAACATTATACACATATATTGTAGTTAGTGCTACAGATAGAAAGTGCAGAGGCATCCCTGGCCTTTGGGCTTCTTCTCCAAATGAAGCCGACAGAAGTGCAACAACCAGTATAATTATCTCAGTGGGCACTCTAAAAAAGTGAGCCTGATGTGTAAATTCAGAGTTTTTATTAATTACAGCGTGAAGAGATTTCTCCCTTTGTCAGAGTTTAGATGTATGCAATTAAACGCTGACGCATGGTGCTCAACATTAGTGCCCAGGAGCTCTGATACAGATGAATTTTTCCCAAAGGGAGAACACTTCCTTATCCAGTAGGATGCTTGGGCCCAATGCTTTGGAATTGCACTTTGACTAATACCTAGGTTTTCTTTGTTTAATGCTGCAGAAATTTTTGAGTTGTTTTCCTCTTTAGACCTATAATTAAAAGGGAAAAATAAATCAGCACTGTTGACCTGCAAGCACAGAGTAAATTGCATTTTGCTAGCTAAGTAAAGAAGAACTTGAAATATTGAACTTAAGAGAGAATTACAGTCATACGCTGCATAACGAGCTTTGGTCAGTGATGGGCTGCATATACATCAAGGGTCCCCTAAGATTACAATGGAACTGAAAAATTCCTATCACCCTAGTGATGCCATAAACATCATAACATCGAAGCCCAATCCATTACTCATGCGTGTTTGTGATGATGCTGGTATAAACAAACCCACTGCACTGCCGGTTATATAAAAATATAGAATATGCAGTTATGCACAGTACATCTTGTAATAATAATAAATGACCATATTACTGGTTTATTCATTTACTGTACAATATATGTTTTGTTATTTTAGAGTGTACTCTTTCTGCTTATTAAAAACTTTGCTGTAAAGAATTATGCCGTTTTACACCTGTAGCAGCCCCTTCTCATGTTTACCACATCTCTTGATTGCATCATTTCTCTGTTTGAGTTCATCTCTTTGCAAAGTAGCATACTGTGCGAGCTTGCACTGTACAATCAGTAGGCTTTGCCATGCAGCCTAGGTGTGTATAGGCTATACCGTGTAGGTTTGTGTGAGTGTACCTAGTGATGCGTTTCTCAGAATGTATCGCTGTCGTTAAACAGTGCATGACTGCACTGAGATGGTCTGTAAGGCATGGCAGTGGAGAATTGCTTACATGAATGAAGAGCTGGAACAAGGAAGTGCTATCTTATATTTGAGATTGAGTTGGAGGAGCATTGAATAAAGAATGAATAAAACCTTTCCCTTTCAATGTATGGAATAATATTTACTATTTAAATGATAAAGGAAAGGGTGACTTTTTTTGCTGCTTATAGATAAGTATTTTGTGTTGCCTACTGAGTGCCTTAGTACATGCCAGGCAACTAAATCCAGGATACAAAGAGGAATCAGATGGTTCCTGCCCTCAAAGAATTCACAGCCTAGTATAGGAAAGAGTATAAAAACATACATGCTGTGGGGAGCATCAGACTACCTATGTATTCAAGATATTAGGAAATCTAACAAAAGGGGCATCGAATCTAGTTGGAGAGGAGTAGGTTATGGAAACCTTCATGAAGTCATAAAAGTTGAACTAATTACAAAGAATGAGATAGGAGACTTCCTGGGTAAGATGACAATTGACATGTCTTTATTCATATGTGTGTACCCCTACACACACCCACAGATGCACACACACTGTTAAAAAGAGAATGAAGAAAGAAAGTGTAAAATTGAATGCAATGGGGAAAAAAACTAGCAGCCAAGGACAGGAGGAGGATCTCCTGAAGGAGCACTGTCATTCCCCTCAGGGGTGATTCTCAGCACACTGAACACTGAACCTTGTCTAAGACTTTTTTTTTTTTTTTTTTTTTTTTGTAAAATGGGGATTGATGGGAGTACAGTGTCTCCCTGAATCTCATTGATTCCAGGAGATGTGGGGATTGGGTCCTCAGAGGGCTTAGAGGTGCTCCTGGTTCCCCTGTGTCTGCCATGACTCCCCCTGCTGCCCCTA
>NW_006289416.1:2139930-2157035 GCF_000327345.1 Myotis davidii
AGTGAAGTGTTTCATAAGTGAGAAAAGAGCCCAGTCATTCTAACAAGGATGGCAAAATGCCTTGACTGAGGCCTTCTCATTTCTCCTGCCATCTTATTACAAAAATATGGATAGATCACAAAATATTGAGCCCTAAGTGTAGCTTGGATGGGGGAAAACTAATTCCATGTCTAAGAAACCACTCCTACTTTCTCAGAGCAAGCACTGGGGTCTTGGATTTTGAGAAGTGATGTGAAGAAAAAGGAGCTAAATGTTATCATAAAATTTCATTTTTAAAAAGCCTATGAATTGCACCTTGTTGCCCCATCTTAGAGGTCAGAAAACTGAGGGTTAGAAATGCTAAGTAACTTTCCCTCGATCACAGAAGTAAGAAAGCTCTGGAATGGGAATTTGCAGTCAGTCCTGGGAGCCAAAACCATTGATTTTCCTGACACGTCCTATGATTCCTAGCCTTTAGTAATTATCTTCCCTTTTCAGCTAATTTTGAAGACACTGGGCTAAGGAAGAAAGAATGAGCCAAACTGAAATTGTTTTATTTCTCTGTGTTTCTCACTTCTATGAGTAAAGTTTGGAGAAGGCAGAGGCTAGCTTTTAGAATGACGTGCTTAGTTCATTCTGACTCTTAACCTTTCAGACTTGACCTACTGGTCTATGAGTGCTCTTGTACCATTTCAATTCCCATCAAAACTGTAGAACTCAGTGCACGTTTTCATTCTCTCTTCTTTGCAAATCTACCTCAGCTTTTTAAGACTTTTCTCCCCTGGCCCACAAAAATCAGCGCTGGCTTCCCTTCTCCCACATATTTAGTGTTATTTCTGTGTGCACTGTTTTCATTTCCCTAAGAGGTTTAAAGGCCTGACGTACACAGATTATGATGCAACTTTCTCCTTGAGATCCCAAAGTACAAGCTGAGCAATCTGCATTCTCCAGGACCCCAGCTGTCAGAAAATATCCTGGTAACTTCGTCCTAAATGGAAAATGAAACTATATATGATGTCATATCTTGACTACCTACAGTGAACCTGGTCATTGTACAGTTTATTGAATGTTTCCAAGTGCATTATTTTAATTTACATTGTATTACGTGTATTTATATGACTTAGTTCTTGTAATGATCGGGAGGTGTTTATTTTTAATCCACTTGCTAATGAATGAAGTAATTACACTTGTTCTTTTGGCCTCCATGTCATTGAAAGGCTTGGACTTCATGCTGTATACTGTTTAATAAATTAGTTTAGCTTGATTAGAGCTTTTAAAAGGTGAAGTTCATTTTATTTGGTAGAATGTGATAGCAGTTCCCTTGCCTGAGGCTTTGTGTTTTGTTAATTGGTTGGCTGCCAGCTTTTCACATAGAAACTGAAGTTGTCCCTTAGTACTTTTCTCCTTTTCCTTTCCTTACTTGAGGATCTATTACTGTTTGTAGAAATGTAAACCTTTTCATTTGTGTACCACGCCTGATCTTACTTTTGTAAATTTTTGTTAGCAAGCTCAAGGACAGCCTATGCTTTTTTATTATTAATACTAGAGGCCCAGTGCACGAATTCGTGCATGGGTGGAGTCCCTTGGACTGGCCAGTGATCAGGGCCAATTGTAGCCATCTTGCCCAGTCCCCATAGGGGCCAAAGGGGCCCAGCTACCAGGGGAGAGAGACCCCTAGAGGCTGGCCAGCCATTGGAGGTTGGCTGTAGGAGTGCACTGACCACCAAGGGGCAGCTCCTGCATTGAGCATCTGCCCCCTGATGATCAATGTGCATCATAGTGACTGGTCTACTGGTCTTTCAGTCGTTTGGTCAGTTAGACTTTTATATATATAGATGATGGAGAGGTTTTATGATTTTCCTACACCCCCCCCCTCCAAAAAAAATAAGATGATTAAAATTATACATATGGTACAAAAAATAGAGAATTTGCTCTTTACTTAGGGTTTTCCAGTTCAATTTATCTTCCATAAAATTGAAAAAGTCACTGGAGGGAACTATTATAGCTTACCATATGTGAATTAGCATAAAGCGCAGCTGTTAGATATAGCAGTTTTGATCTTGATTTCATGTTTCTGGTATATTTATTAGCTATGTTTTATGTGACTCCACATAAGTTTATATTTATTAAGTACTTAGTAGAAATCAGCACACAGCTATAGGCTATAAGCAGTTTATATGAGGAGCAGAGGAAACAGATATCAACAGGAGGAACTCAGGTCCAGGACAGAGCATCCTGCGGTCACATGCCCACTTGGCAGCTTGTCAGACACAGCCTTCCTCAAGTTGCTTGGTCCCAGTAAGCCTCAGTTTCCTTGTGTGTTTATGGAAGTAATAATACTGCCTTGCTCATCCATGTGGGTTAAGCTTCAAACTGGATGACAGGTATTTAATGGGTAATACAGGGGCTGGCAACGTATGTTCATTACTCTGAGTTTTTTATGATGAATAATCAGAATTTCTAAAAATCAGTAATTATATTTTTAAAATCAAGGCATATTCCTACTAGGGACACTGATAAAATAGGCTTTCGTTTTCATTGATGCTCAATACAGAATATTATTTTTAGCTTAAGTAATGAAGTATTCCGAATTGAGGAAACTTCTGAGTAGAGCTAGATCATAGTCATGAATGTAGAGTTTGTACTACATTAGAGAATTTTTTTTATCAGTACTCAAAATACATACTAGTAGGAGATATTTCTTCCAAGAAATATAAACTATTTTGGAGGTAGAGCTGTTGTGTGCTCAAAATTGATTTATGTTATTAAGGCGCATGAAACTATTATCACTAGAAATATATGAATAAAGTACATTTCAGCAGTTCATGTTACCAGGAAACCCCCGGTTGGGCTCGGGCTACCTGTCGCTGTGCCCAATAACGAAGGCAGGGTTGAATCATATTAGACATTTATTGAGAAGGCTAGCCAACCAAGATGACATGGTGCTTACAAGCATCAAATCCTGCCTTCCAGCAAGGTGCAGGGGACAGGATTACATAGGGGAAGGGGCTAGGGTTAGACCAGGAACGGACTTCATCAACTATTGTCATTTAGTCATCAGGCGATGAGATGATATTGATGAGATGATGTTTTGACTCCTGGTGGGTCAGCCTGACCATGCTTATCGGTTCTGCTTGTTGGATTCACAGCTGAGTCACCTCCTCAATCGCTTCGCACAAGCCTTGAAAAGGAAACTCAAGGAAAAACTTAACCCCCTATTCACATATAAGAAACTTAACCCCCTATTCACATAAGCATATGTGTTCTAAGATTTAAAATAACATGATTACTTTTCAGATTAATTCAGGTGCTCTATGTATCAGCTTATAGGTCCCCCTATTATTCATAAATTTTAATGTGCATCAGAATTACCCAAATGGCTGCCTAAAGGATAAACCGCTGCGCTCTAACCCCAGAGTTGCTGATTCAGTAGATCTGAGCTGAGGCCCAGTACTTTTTTTGCTTCTCTAACAAGTTCCCCACATGATGCTATTGCAGCTGGTCCAGGAGCCAATTTTGAGAACCTCTGGTGTTAATTCTGAAACTGAAAGGGCTCTCAAATTACTCATCATGGAAGCTAACAACTTAGCCTGCGGGTTGTATACACATATACTAATGGGAGACATGAAACCCTAGGTTAGAGACACAAGTGGCTTATTACAGAAAAAGCAGCAGCCAGAGAACTATCTTGCTCTGGTTGCAGCTCCCCACACTCCAGGCCCCACAGGGCAACGCTGTAAGGCCAGATGTTTACCTGGGCTTGCAGTAGGTGTGAATCGTAGGGGAAGAGCACCAAAATGAAGTAACCAGGCAGCATTGTTTCTCAATGATGGGTGAAAAGGGCATGTTAAAATGACAGCTATTTCAAATTTCTAATCAAATATCTTTCTCATTTTCACTTCATGAATAAGTTATAACAATAAGGGTTTATTAAATTTCCCCATACATATATTATATTTCAATAATTCTTTTGCCCATGTCATGGATCTTCTTAAGCACTATTAAGTATAGATACAATTCCTTCAGGTCACAAGGTTAAGTGGGTAGAGAGAGAAGATCTTCACAGTCAGAGTCACCCTCCGTTGCCACTTGTTTACATCCTCGCTTGATGTGAAACCTTTCTTAACTTCTCTGAGTCGCAGTTTCCTCACTTGTGCAGTTGGCATTCTTTCCTTATTCTCTTGTTAAAAGATAAAAATAATGTTGATCTGGTGCTTTGTATAGCACCTATTACATAACAAGTTTTCAAAGACGGTAATTAGAATTATTAGGTGTGCCATAGTCAGAGTCCTCTGCTAATGCAAACTAATGCACAGATCTATTTCATGCCCAATTTAGGTGAAATACCAGTGTCATTACAAGGAAAATAACTTCACATGATGCACCACTTACGGCGAAGTGCTATGTGGTGATTAACTGGAGGTTTAAATTCATCTATTGTCTGAGCAGGAAGTGGCTGCTTTGCCAGGCCTAGGAGAACTGCTTGGCAAATGCCACCTGTTCCACCAATTTGTCCACAGGTGATGGGAGAAGATAGGAAAATATACTTCCCCGTGGTGATCGCCTGGCTTCCAAAGTGTGGTGGCAGGTGGTTATTTATTCTCTTGCAGCTGAAGTTGCCAGCATGTAAAGAATTACTTGGGAATACAAAATATTTCATCCAACAGAGAATGTAGACCTTACAGAGCTATTAATCAAGGCAGCCAAGCTGAAAGGGGCATTAACTGCAGGACTGAGGAGAGAAGGAGACTGGAGTCAAACTATAAAATGATTCGAGATTGAAGGAGGATGAGCTAACGGACCTGAAGATTTTAGAAATTCAACAAATTGTCCCAGAGAACATGGAACTGAAAATAAGAGCATGTGTTTCATTTGGGTGGTCTATTTATTTTCTCCTTGCCAGAATGTTTCCTTTCATTTGCTGTGTTCTCTTCACCAACATGGACCTAGTTCAGTGGTTCTCAACCTTGGCTGCACATTAAAATCACCTGGGAATCTTTTTAATATCCTGATTTCTGGGCCTCATCCTCCGGAAATTCTGTTTCTTTGTTATGGGGTGAGGCCACAACATTAGTAACAAAGAAACAGAATTTCCGAAGGATGAGGCCCAGAAATCAGGTTTCTAAAAAGATTCCCAGGTGATTCTAATGTGCAGCCAAAGTTGAGGCCCAGAAATCAAGATTTTAAAAAGACTCCCAGGTGATTCTAATGTGCAGCCAAGGTTGAGAACCACTGACCTAGTTGGTTTTCTTCTCTACATTTGTGTGTCTGTGTTGGCGTGTGTGTACTCCAGGTTTGAACTGTGAGAGCTATAAAGGTGAGTGACACCACCTGTGTCCTCAGTGAATTTACAATTGAGTAGAAAAGAAATGCATAAAGTGATAATAAAACAAAGTCTAGCAAAATCAAGACAAGGAGAGAATGGGCTAGAGAATATGTTTATATCTTCATAGCAATTGGCTTGAGTGTTGCATATTTACTAAGAGCCTGGGTTATGGAGTGAGAATGTCTTTCTTTCTGATTAATCTTGGGCCTGTTATATTCCAGTAAGCCTGTTTACTCATTGCTAAAATGGTATAATACAGTGAAGAGGAAATGAGATGACAGATGTCTGACCCATAGTGAGCACTCAATAAATACTGACTCACTTGACTCTCCGTTACTTCAATTATTAGTCTCTTTAAACACAATTTATAAGAACTTTCCTTAAGGAGTTAAAGAGGAGGCCTCTTAGAAGACTGTATGATGATAGTAAGTAATATTTCTTAAGATAAACTTGTGTTTCAGGTACTTGCTAAGCATTTTACCTACTTTTATTTGATTTTATGAACATTCCTAAGAGCTAGGTACCTTTTTAACCCCACTTTATAGATAACAAAATAGAAGATTAGACAGTTTGTGTAATTTGCCTAAGGTCACATAGTTAGTAAGAGGTAAAACCATTTATCTGTCTGTCCATCTGTTTATCTGTCTCTCCACTCTCTCCTGGGAAGGTAGAAAGTTCTCTTAAACACTTATTACGTTAAGGAAATGAAGTAGGAATATATTATTTTAAAATATTCCATCTTAGCATTAAAACCTTGAATTCTCTCTGATATGATGTTAGGGTGAAGGTGAGGGGGAAGTGGGCTGCAGAAAACCATTAAAATGCTGCATTCTGCATCATAGTTGTTAATTATTTTAAATGCTATTAGTTTCTCCAAGTTAAAAGCTTTTTGTCATAAAGATATTGATTCTCTATTCAGAAAAACACATACAAAACATAACCTCTTTAACAAATGTCAAATTTTCTTTTATACCTCTGAATAAAAATGAGACTTAGTCATGACATATAGTCTAAAGAATTTGATATTTGGTGACCTAATTGTTTTGTCTTTGTCTATGGAAACCTCCAAGAGGACACTCTACTTTTCAATGAGCCAGTATCATTTTGGAGTGTAGTTTAGTCTGACATTGCCAGAATCAGTGTTCTTATTTTAATCATTGTAACTGTGATCTCTATTACTATTATTAAATGTAATGTATAAGACAGATTTTACCTGTCTCCTCTAGAAATTAGAAGAGTTGCTTCAGAGTTAAAGTTGGCTCCATTACAGACATTTTTTCAGAGTTATTATTGCAGGTAGTGTTTCCTCTATTCCAAATGGCATATGTATAATAATCACATTCTTCATTATTGGAGCCAGCCCCTACCAATGGCCATTTGCTTTATCATCTAGCTCTGTGCAGAGAAATAAGAAATGTCTGCGGTGGCTTCCAGACGTTAGGATCATAATTACCTTTGTCCTTAAAGAGCACCTGACGCTGTCTCCTTTTCGCTGTGTTCTTTGGAATACTGCGTGTATTGTGATCACACCTTTCTTTATCCAATCAAGTAATAATATTCACATTTTCAAGGCTACCCCTTCCATAGGAATCATAAGGGGGCTACAGCAGATCTTCTCTGCTCACTCATGCTGTTGACAGTTCCTAGGACGATGAGGACAGGGTGGCAAACAGACTGAATTTCACTCCTATAGTGATTAGCAGCTTCTCTCTGTTAGTATACTTTAAGACTCTTTACCCCAAAATGCTTCATGTTTTTAAAACTTACTTTACAAACTCTACCGATGTTGATGCGTTCACATCCTGCCATTTAAAGTGGCACATAGGCTTCTTGAAGAAAAGGATGTGTAGAATGAAACATCCCCAGAGTTAGCAGACCCTGTCAGTTACTTTCTAAAAATGTTTATATTTACTTTTAATGGCCCTTCATCCTTAGGTAGCTACTAATATATTTAGGTGACAGTACTGGTTCAGTAAGCCAAAATAAATTTAATCCTTCTGCTGCATAATATCTCGTAAGATATTTAAAAGCACAAATATTTTGCTAACTTCTCCAGTCTGCATATTAACAGCCTCACTTTTTAAAAAAATTATCACTCATATTGCAAGCTTTCAGGAACATTTAATTAATTCAGAAAGCACTTGAACTCACCAATGCTTCTTTTGAAAAGTGACTCCCACAAATTAGTGTTGTACATCAGATAGCGTCTGATTTGTGTCGAATCCAATGAGATGATCACTTCATTTCATTCTGCAGCCTAATATATTATTAGCTTCTTTTGACAGCTTTGTATGCAATAGACTAATATTGAGCCCGCAGTGCCACTTCCTATCACTTGTCCCATTTATTTTGTCATTATTCATATGACCCAGTGTCGAAACAAGTTTCCCACATCCTATGTGGCTAAGGTTGACGTGGTGAACAAACTCATTACTAATTTTTTGACAAAGTACTATAAAGTGATGTGACTAAGACAAAGCAGTCAAGACAGTATGCTAATATGTGACGTATTTCCTGAAATTATTTGCTATGATCACATCCATATTCTGTACAATTTGACTTTAAGTTGGAAGCATGCTGGCATGGCATAACTAAAAGTGTGCTATTTCTTTCAGTGCTGGGCCTGATTATAATGATCACAGAACATGTTGCTTCTACTTTGTAGGTGCATAAATTTAACAAGGCTTTGCTTTCTTAAATATAGATACTGATTTAGTAATGCTTTAATTATGGGAAACCCCTCTTTTCAGGACTAAGGCATTTTAGTATTTTCTGAAATGCTGGCAATGCTGGACATAAACTAGTGTATTACTTTGCTTGGGTTGAAATGAAAATTGATGAGTTTAACTAAAACTATCTTGTGCTTTTTATACCCTAGTTTTCTTTTTATAAGGGACTAATTTATTAGAGTGTATGTTATCATCAGGTACTTTATCTGTATCAGCTCTATTCACAAAATCATGCCACCATTAGAAAATGCCATCATATTTACTCTTTTGTCAAAAACATTTTCAAAGATATGTATAGCAATTAGGGATAATGATCAAGTAGATTATTAATAAAACTAGAGGCCCGGTGCACAAAATTTGTGAACTGGAGGAGGGGTAGCTCAGCCCAGCCTACCCCCTCTCATAGTCCAGGAGCCCTCAGGGTATGTCTCACAGTCCAGCTTCCCTCTGTGGGAGGCAACCGGCTGATCAGGGGAAGGTGCCACCCCCATCACCCCACTGCTACTGCCACTGCCGGCCACTGCAGCTACTAAGTGTTTTCATCAACATGGATTCCAGTCCCTTCACCATGAAAAAATGATAACTTTCTTTAGGCATTTTCAAGACTTCTCTTTCATAGGATATGATATTTCTTTCTTTTATTTTATCCTCAGCTGAGGATATTTTTCTGAACCTCGGCCTCTGCAGGCCGAGGCTCTATCCACTGAGCAAAACTGGCTAGGGCAAGATATGTCATTTCTTAGCCCCTCCAGCAGTGGACCGTCAGTTTTTCCTCCAGGAATGAGGTGGAAAAACCCTAGATCACCTTCTTGAAATCTTATTACCCAAGTTACCAAGAACACTGCGAGTGGTGTATAGGGAGCTTAGCCAATGAGCAGTCAGAAAAGGTGTTTCCTCTGCAGCTCACACGCAGAGGTGGGACTGCTGGCATGCTGTCTCCCAGCAGGAGCGGGCCCCCCTGTGTTTTGTGTCTCTGTTCCCAGTCCACCCCAGGCCCCAGCAGCCGCCGCGGCTGCTGGGGACAGGGGGTGTCTCTGCTTGCTGTCTCTGCCTATCTGTGTGCTCAGCCTCCTCCTGAGCCAGTTGTTACTGTTATGGTGTCCCAGCTAATTTGTATATTACCTCGATAGATAGATAGATAGATAGATAGATAGATAGATAGATAGATAGATGGATAGATATAGATATTTAGATATTTCTTAGTGACACAAGTTCTCATAACCAAGTAGAATTATTTTTAGAGTCAATTAAATAGACTCCCTTTTTTTTAGGAGTTTTATTCAGAGAAAGTCTTCTTAATGATATACAGAATCATAAAAGTAGGAACTATCGATGTATATGTATATTTATCTTATATTTATTTATATATATACATTTATCTATATGTGTGTTTATTTGTTTGTTTATTTTGTGTAAGAATGTGTAAGACTAAGGAAATTAAAAAGTGAGCTCAATGTGTTTTTTCCAAAGAAACCCTGAATACTAACCTGGCAGAAAATAGCTGTATTCTCGTAGTGATATGGGAAACAATTGGAAACATCAACTGATACATAGGATGAGTAAAAACTAAAAATAACCAGTATCAATGCAAGCTTTGTAGGTGGAACACATTTTTTAAAAATTGAAAGCAAGAAAACAAAATACAACTGTATGACTGACATTTCTCCAACATTTACATGTCTTAGAAACAGCTGCCTTCTAATTATTGGCATAATATAGATGTAAATTCTAACACTCAAAAGGTATTACTTTTTAAAATTTCAAATGATAAAAGAGGAAAATAGAATAAAATTAGGTTGATATTTTATCCCAAAATAGTAGGAAAAATTAATATATTTCTTGTAGGTTATGTTAAGTTCTAACCAAAGAGAATTTTAGGGTTAAAGAGAAATTTATTTTTGTACTAAGACCATAAAAACAAACAAACAAACAGACTCATTTGGGAAGAACACAGAGGGTGGAATTAGTAACAATAGCTTAAATTTTTCTCCAAATTGTTTATCAGAGGTAATCAGTCATTGAGTATTTCATGCCAATTTTCTGTGCCCCATGCTGTCAGAATCACAATTATAAGATGTGATGATTGTTTACTTCAGAATTTGGAAGATAAGACACAAGGGGAATGTGTCACTGTAGATGCTAAAAATTGTATTGTTTTTTGTCATACTGTAGGAGAATCTGATAACAACATTTGATAGATTACTATTTAAAAGCTATTATAAACAGATGAGTGGGTGGTGGAATGGGAAGAGAGGAGGAACAGTGTAGAATTATGAAAATTTCCATAGCCTGAGAGATTTTAATCCTAGCTCTATCATTAACTAGGTATATGATGATTTAGAAATAAATACTTATTATTATACTAGTCATATGCTTTTGGACTAGTCATATGCTTACTTGTCCAAAAGCATATGACTAGTATAATAATAAGGGGCCTTAGTTTCCTCATTTGTTTTAAGTAAAGTCATAAAGTCAGAGATATTACCTGTTTTATTCATTGATATATTCCAACAACTAAGAACAGTGCCTGGTAGGATTGTTATCTCAATAAATATTTGTTGGATAGATGAATGAATGAATGAATGAATGATTGCCGGAACAGCAAAAGTGATTCTCGTTACATTTTAACTAATTTTTGCTTTGAAGGCCTGGCTGGGCTTACACATTAATTTTTTTAAATTACAGTTAACATACATTGTTTTAGATTCCATTGGACAACGCAAGGTCAGACATTTATATAACTTACAAACTGATCATCCCAATAAATCTAGTACCCATCTGACATCACACATAGCTATTACAGTATTATTGACTATATTCCCTATGCTATATTTTACATCCCCATGCCTATTTTGTAACTACCAATCTGTACTTCTTAATCCCTTCCCTTTTTTCACCCATCATCCCAACTCCTCTGCCATCTGGCAATCATCAAAATGTTCTCTGTATCCATGTGTTTGTTTCTGTTCTGTTTGTTTGTTTTGTTGTTTCTATTCCACATAAAAGTGAAATCACATGGCATTTTGTCTTTCCTGTCTGATATATTCCACTTAGCGTAATAACCTCTAGGTTCATCCATGTTGTTGCAGATGGCAAGATCTCATTCTTTTTATGGCTGAATAATATGCCAATATATATACCACATCTTTATCCATTTATCTGTTGATGGACACTAGGTTGCTTCCATAATGTGCTATTGTAAGTAATGCTGCAATAAACATATGGATGTATATGTCTTTTCAAACTAGTATTTTGGGTTTCTTTGGCTAAATACCCAGCAGTGGAATTGCTGGATCCTTCTTTGTTTCTTGTGATTGCCTTTGTTTTTAAAGTCAGTTTGGTAAAATTATTGCTACCCAAGGTTTATATTTTCATTTGCATTTATATGAAATATATATTTTATTCCTTTACTTTTAGTAGATGATATGCTTTTAAGTTTTATCAATTTTCAAAGAGTTTTGTAACCATTTGAAAATTTTTAATATTAGTAAATTTGATATCAAATCATAGGGTTCATCTGCTTTACAATAAATATTTAGTTACAAAAAGAGAGCAATTATTTTTTAGTTATCTTAATAATATTTAGAATGTGAAGCATGTTTAAATAACTTTTTGATTAAAAATATAGTCACTCAAGTGTTTGTTGAACTATGGAAGACCAGATTATTTTACTTACCTACAGATATGTCTGAGTTTTATTCATCATGAACTTCACCTCTAGGACGAAGATTTAATCAATGTTTTAGTTAAAAATCCCATATAGTCTTTTCCAATTAAGAGGGACCTTTGACTAATTACCTTAAATTTAATTTAAGTACTCACAGCCTCTTATGTCAACTAACCTTATTATGGTAGACATTTCACCACCTATATGTATATCCAATCACCGCCTTGTGTCCTGAAATAGTTATATGCCAACTGAATCTCAACAAAGCTGGGAAAGAATAAATAAATAAATAAGTAAGTAAGTACGCACAGGCTCTTGAATCAGTAAAATAACATATTACTTGGTGTATCTAAAATACAAGAGACGTTGGATAAACAAAAATTAGTAAATGCCAGTGCTACTTTTGTTCTTAATCTAATGTTAAAAATAAAACCTTATGGATGTGTAAGGTTTTTCATTTTATAATATATTTTCATGAATTCTACTAAGATAACAGTGTGAAGCGTTATTATCCCTGTTTCATGGAAGAACAGAACAGTTAAGTGACCTAAAGATAGTTATACAGCTCAGAGCTATTCCGCACTTAAATGCAGGTCTGCTGTTTCCTACTTCAGTGCTCGGGGTAATTAAGGGTTTTTGTTGTCATTTGCTTAAGAGGACCAAGGCACTCTTTCAGATCGACATTGTGATAATAGGAGTACTACATCAATGCACAAATAACCCTCT
This sequence comes from Myotis davidii, assembly GCF_000327345.1. NCBI lineage: Eukaryota > Metazoa > Chordata > Mammalia > Chiroptera > Vespertilionidae > Myotis > Myotis davidii. Next base: position 2,152,358 of record NW_006289416.1, read on the forward strand.
CATGTACAAATTTAACCTATATAACATGACATTCTTTTAAAAACTATGGATTTGCAATGGGAATGTTATCACAAAATGCTAAACAACAAAAGAGTAATAAAGAACCAAAGGGGCCTGGCCGGTGTGGTTTAGCATTGAGCACTGACCCAGGAACCAAGAGGTCGCTGGTTCGATTCCTGGTCAGGGCTTATGCCCAGGTTGCAGGTTTGATCCCCAGTGGGGTTGCATGCAGGAGGCAGCCTATCGATGATGTTTCTCTGTCATCTATGTTTCTATCTCTCTATCCCTCTCCATTCCTCTCTCTAAAAATCAATAAGAACATTTTTTTAAAAGAACCAATGTAAGAAGGGCCTTTTTTCTCTTCTCAATTTGAACATGTCCAGGAATCAAAAAAATCCAAAGTTTTCTCCCCCTCATCAGATCCCTTAACTAAAGGACAATCAACAGTAGGTTTATAAGATATAGAAGATGAAGAAAGGCTTTTAGAGGAATAGGCACAGAGTGAGTGTAGACAACTGAAACTCCATGAAGAATTTAATTTAATGCCAATATTATTTGCTATTTGGGCAACTAAAAATTCAGACAACCAAAATACATAAAGTGAGAATAGAAGATAACTTTGTGCTACTCCTGCTGAGTTCTATCAGAGTAGTTATGTCTGAAACTGTCCGCGTTATAGTTTTATGTGATAACAATCTACAAAAGGCAATTGGCACACAAAAAAGACCCCAATAAAATAGTTACAGCAAGTACAGTTACAAACTGGTTTTTTATACAAAACTAATTCAGGGAAGGTTTCCTTTAAGATGTGAAAACAAAAATGGTCTGTGGTTTATATACTAATCTACTAGACATCCTTTATGGAGGGCATGACATATATCTTCCCCCACATAAAACCCACACAAACTATTCTTACTTTCCGAATAGGAGCACGTCTTTGGTTTTCATGACATTTTAAAATGATCAAAATTGAGATTACAGTCAAATAGTGCAGTGACTACACACACACACACACACACACACACACACACACACACACACACACACACCCTATTTGTGAAATTGGGTTGTAAATAAAATATTAAGAACTCTGTAAGCAAGTTTTAAATTGTATGAAATTCTGTAATTCCATGTATTTATTATTAAGATTCTTTCTGGTTGAACAAACTTGTGGCATTATTGATCATGAGAAGCTCCAATGCACACAATCCCCAGCGGGAGCGAGCCTATTTTTACAGACCTGTATGACCTACATGTACAGAAAGATGATCAAAAGATCATTATACTGGGAATGGGGAAACCTCCTACTGTTCTAGTGACATTTTATTTCAACTTTTCCTCCTTTTTAAAAATCAGCATGAACTAAAGTTACTAAATATTTATTTGTGGTTTAGAAACTGTATTCATTAAAGCCTAACAAGGAACTGAAATATGTAATGAGTTGAGAAACAATATTTATGCTTATTTAACAAATAATTTAAGATATGCATTCCTTTAATTATTATCTACAGTCAGATACCTAGAAACTATTTTTAAACCTTACTTGTAGGTTAAATGTGTCATGTAGAGTTTAGAGTGGCGGATGTTCATTACTTGGGTTTCTCTGACCTTATAAAATAAAAATTATTATTTTTTAAAATTTACCTATTGGTAGAATCATACTGTAAGACATGTTGTACTTTTACCATAAAATATTCCTAACTATGGTAAAATACAATTATTTAATTTATTTTAACCTCTGTCTATGAATAGAAATCTGAAAAGATCCTAAATAATAAAAAGAGCTCATAATTCCTCAGACTGTAGCCTAAGTAATTTCACCAAAGCATAATTGTGATCATATCTCTCATGGTTTCCCACTCCCCACTTTTCCCAATAAAAAACCCAAATGTTAATGACTTACCATTTATTTGGAGAATGACCAACACCATCACATAGGCCAATTATCTCTCTCTCTTTTTGTTCCCATTGCCCACAGGACACTTGCACATACTCTTTCCTTAAAGAGTCTTTCTTTCCTTGGTTAACTTCTACTTATATTTCATATCTCAGTTCAATAATAATTTTTTATATTTGAGCAAAAGTATTCCTCATTAAGGAACTCTACCTCCAAATACAGATGTTGTTCCTTTGTTATATTTCTATAGGATTGTTTATTTCCTCAGAATACGTATGTATCTTCAATTTACAATCTGTTATGAGTCGTTAATTAATGTCCATCTCCCTCTTTCAAAAACAAACTTCCCAAGAGTAGAGAACACATAAGTTTTTACACAATATGGCTCGCAAAATATTTATTGAGCACATAGTAAGTACTCAATACGTATCTATAATAATAAAAGCATAATATGCTAATTAGACCAGAAGACCTCCCTGACAAAGCTGGGGCTGCAAGGGAAGCCAGAGTCCGAGTGCCAGAGGGAAGCCCGTGCCAGCAGCCAGGGTAAAGAAGGCCTACTCTTGCATGAATTTCATGCATTGGGCCTCTAGTTTTTTATAAGAATGAACCAAGCTCTTTTCTGGGTACTTATAATATTCAAGCTGGGGCGAGGGTGAGGGGGGCAGCTAAAATCACTGCTTCCTTAGGATGTAATTCTAGCAGGGGAGAAGGGCCCAAAGTGCACATAATAAACAAATAAATTATGTGGTCTATTAGAAAATTATAAATGCTATGAAATATAGCAAATTTTATATGAGTAAGAATATCAAGAGTGCCAGGGATAAGGAGACATATTGTGGAAGGTGACATGTGAGCAAAGGCTTGAAGGAAGTGAGGAAATTCACCAGGAGGCTATTGGAGTTTACCGGGGAGAAGGAACACCCAATGCAAAATTGGAAGAGCTCCTGGAATGGCCAGGTGGCCAGTGTGGCTGGATTGGAGTGAACAAGTGGACAATAATTATCAAAGACCTTGTAGAAACAGTGGGAACCATGTACATGAATGGAAGTATTGAGAAGTATAAGATTTTTAAATGCATTTTGATATTGTATCATTAATGTTAACCATGATTTATAATACTGAATACAATTTTCTACTAGATAAAATTAAATTTATTACATATTTTCAGATTAATTCTTCAGCTGCCCAAATTATAAGTCAGTCCCATTCTGGCAAATAATCTTTTCTTGCATAATGGCCAATTTAGGAAAACAACAACAAAAAATGTTTATTGGAAGCACTTTTATTTATATTTATTTAAAAATACAGCAATCAGATTTACATATAATTTTATTATCACTAAAACACTTATTTTTCTGGAAGGAAAAGATACCATCCTATATAATAAAAGCCTAATATGCTAAGTATCTGATCTTCCTGTTGGCCATTCAACCAAAGCGTAATATGCTAATGATATGCTAAGGTTGCTCAACTGCTCGCTATGACGTGTACTGACCACAGAGGGCAGACAGTTGACTGGTTGACCAGTCGCTATGACATGCACTGACCACCAGGGGGTTGACAGTTGACTGGTTGACCAGTCGCTATGACGTGCACTGACCACCAGGGGGAAGACGCTCCGACTGGTAGATTAGCTTGCTACTGGGGTCCGGTCGATCAGGACTGAGCGACATGGGTCCTGGACACACCCTGGAGTTCTCCCAAGCTCCCTTCCCAGCTGGCCAACCTCCTGTGTCCTTCCCCGGCCCTAGTCATGCACCTGTGGGGTCCTTCGGCCTGACCTGTGCCCTCTTGCAATCTGGGTCTCCTTGGGGGATGTCGAAGAGCCGGTTTCAGCCTGATCCCACAGGCCAGGCCAAAGGACCCCACTGGTGCACGAATTAGTGCACCAGGCCTCTAGTTAGAAATAAAATTATATATATCAAATTCCCATTCTCTGAAAAAATTTTTACAGAGCTTAAGTTAAACACAAATGAGAAGTTGGTAATAATTTAGAATATGATTGAAATAAAAAAATGAGTGCAATGACCAGTTGCTATGACATGCACTGACCACCAGGGGCCAGATGCTTAACGCAGGAGCTGCCCCCTGGTGGTCAGTGTGCTCCCACCCAGCCAAAGCTGGGCTCACGCTGGTGAGTGCAGCAGAGGTTGTGGGAGCCTTTCCTGCCTCCGCGGCAGCGCTAAGGATGTCTCACTGCCATGGGGAGTGGGCCTAAGCTGACAGTCAGATATCCCTTGAGGGCTCTTGGATTGCGAGAGGGCACAGGCCGGGCTGAGAGACCCCACCCTGAGTGCACAAATTTCGTGCACCAGGCCCCTAGTAAACTATAAAGACAACATGCCAACATGATTGTAATGCTGTGCTTTTGAACATATGTCTTATGGTAACTGATGGTGCACGGTGAAGTGTTGGAGGGATTGCTTGGTTTAGCCAAAACCAGGAAAAGAAAAGTGAACATTAGGAATGGACCATGGTGCTGGGGAATCAGAAGGGAAAGATCTGGTGAGGGATGGGTGGTTTAAGAGATGCAGTCATTGCCCAGCCAGCGTGACTCAATGGTTGAGTGTCGGCCTATGAACCAGGAGGTCACGGTTCAATTCCCAGTCAAGGTATATGCCCGGGTTGCTGGCTCCATCCCCAATGTGGGGCATGCAGAAGGCAGCCGGTCAATTATTCTCTTTCATCATTGATGTATCTCTCTCTCTCTCCCTCTCCCTTCTTCTCTGAAATCTATTTTAAAACTTTATTTAAAAAGAGAGAGAGAGGCGCAGTCCT
>NW_006289416.1:2159046-2161546 GCF_000327345.1 Myotis davidii
AGTCCTGGTCAGGGCATTTGCCCGGGTTGTGAGCTCCATCACCAGTAGGGGGTGTGCAGGAAGCAGCCCATCAATGATTCTCACTCATCATTGATGTTTCTCTCTCTCTCTCTCTCTCCCTCTCCCTTCCTCTCTCTGAAATCAATAAAAACACATTAAAAAAATACTAAAAAGTAATTGAGACTGAGGATGATAAGTCTTACTACCCTCAAAACTTTCAAACTCTGACTCCATTTAGTGAAGGTGCTTAAATATCAAAAAGACTAGATAATACAATCACAGATATCTACAATGATGATATGAAACTGTCAAGAAAAAATTAAAGTATATTTAGTATATTTTCTTCAGGGCAAGGAATTATGTAATATTTATTGGAAAGAGTTCCAACAAAAATCGTTAAATATTTACCATCTTCACCTTGATAGGCTAGATTACTATTATCTGGAGAATTGTTTCATTCATAGTAAATGTTCCTAAAGGAGAGCAAACAAGGGATGTGTTCTCTATGATTGCCTTACGTCCTGTCAACTCATGTATGTGAAATGGTGTTGTCTTATAAAAGACAATATCACCATGTAAAGTCTTTATAACTGTTGTTCTAACTAGAGGTTTGCAGTGATGGTTGCATATTAGAAACTCCTGAAAAGCTTTAAAATATATTGGCCCCTGAGACCCAACCCAGACCAATTAAGTCAGATTTCTAGGCATTAGTCTGGGCTCTTTGTAAAATGTACAAGTTCTTTGTAAAATGTTCCCAAATGATTTTAACATTCAACCAGTTTGAAAACAACAACAACTATGTTCCAAATGAATAAAAAAACATTTGCTTACCCCAAGAATCTCAGGCCACTTTCTAAACAAGGCATATCCTGGTTTGTTGATGGAGCTTTGAGTCAGTTGGTCTTTGTACCTTCTGGAAAGAGTTAGCAAGAGGACTGCTTCTGAAATCCTGGGTCCATGCTTTAGAAAATAACCAACAGGGAAAGGAAACTTATCTTTTGAAACTGTTACTTCATAAAGGTTAGAGTGAAGTAATTCAAACATCAAAGTGACATGGGGAATAAGAAATATTATTCATCATGAAAATTCTAAGGTAGAAATCAACATCTAAGAACAGCCTCTGATATATGCCCACACAAAATGCATGACTGTAGTTCTACAGAAAATTGTTCTTGGAATTTGACTTTGGAGAAGTAAGCTTGCCCCAAAAATCTGATTACTGAATAAGAAATTCAAATATGCTAGGAAGAGCCATAAAATCCTTCTCAGCGGTTTTGGAAGCTTAATTGGGAGTAGTTGGGTATGGGGAGGAGCAGGGATAATTATAACTTTCCATTTTCCAAATAGGATAAATAACCTAAAATATATATTTTTGTAAATAGAGGAAAAATAGAAATTCCCTTTTTGTGAGAGGTAGATAGATGATAGATAGATATAGATATTTAAATGCCCCATTTTCCTCTTAAGAAAAACATATCAAATATTTAAAAGTTTTACTTTTGTGTGTTGAAAACACAAAAATATTCCATTTTGGTGAACTATTAATTTATCATGAATTTATTTATTATCATGAAACTATGTTTCCTGAAGTTTTAAATGAACAGATCAGTTGTTCTAACTGAATCTTTTCTCCGTTCTCCAAAATGGTGTCATTTGAGTTCCGGGGATGCACCCTGACCCCGGGAGCTGGAAGGAGAAAGCACGCTGCCCGGAGCAGGGTCGGCACATGAAGCTTGGCTTTGTGTCTCGCTTTAAATAGGCTGGAGCTGTGAAGAGCACAAAGTGAAATGAAGACATTGCAAAATGGTCTCCTTGCGAGGTGCCACCTGCTAATGAGTCTGCCCTGCATCCGTCACTCAGCAACACTCTGAACAATGCAGCGGCGTGGCTCATCTGCAGGACTGGTTTTCTCAGGGAGTGGATTCTGGGTCCCCCAGTGAGAGACGTTTTGACCATTTTGTCTGAAACGAAATTTTCACAGGGAGCTTATGAACAATTACAAGTGTATTGTTAAAATGTGAAAGATTCCATCATGAGTAGTATGAGTTTGTACTTTAATCATTAGCTTGATAAATAAAACCAGATGCAATAAGAAAACTATTTCTTAAAAAAAAAAGAGCTAGAAGGAGGACATTAGAAACATAATGTGAAGTAGAGCTTTGTATAAAATTTTTCATGAATGTATGAATATCAGACTTGGCCGGGATGTCAAAGTTATATAAAGATTACTCTGATTTGTTTATATCACCTAATAAGTTACTAAAAGTTATACATGTAGCCCACATGCTGATATGAGAAGCCTTCACTAAAACTGTTAACGGAGGAGAGCAGGCCTCATCTCCCCCAATTCTTCGTGGGAGTGGAATTCTTACAATAGCCCGAGAAAAGGAATTTTCTGAGACTTACATGGAAGAATGAGAGCTTTTTATTTGGGTGGAATTAAATCCCTAAGTTTCCAAAGTCCCATTTCTCTTAGTTCAGTCATAGGGGACGTGTAGCT
>NW_006289416.1:2167149-2193792 GCF_000327345.1 Myotis davidii
CCTGTGAAAGGGTCGTTCGACCGCCAAAGGGGTTGCGACCCACAGGTTGAGAACCGCTGCCTTATAAGTAGGGATGCTGTCTTCAGGTAAAATAGTTCTAAGAAATATGGTTTGTTTGTTATGTTTAAATGTTTCAGAATGTCATTTTCCTTTTCTCATTGAAACGTATCTTTTGGGTAAATCATAAACCTACTGCTTATTCTTTTGTAACTACTCCTAACATCTTGAAAAAGCTTAGTTAGGGCTCGATGAATGCAGTTGATTAGCCACAAAATCCTACTGCATAGTGCCTGAATGTTTTCCTTAGGATTTTTCCTTTAGGTGACTTTACTGAGTTAGTGAACGGTTCTTTGCAACTTCCCCAGAAGCAGAGCAAGCTGGTAGGTCGGCTGACATATCACTCTGCATTGTTCATACTGAGGCAGTTGCCGGCATTTATCCTCTTCCAGGAATTTCAAATGCCAGCTATCGCACTAGGCTTGTTGGTAATTTATTTTTTATCTCTAACTACTATGCTACTTTGAATCTGAAGATCAATCTCCAAGTGTCTTGAAAGCATTCAGCTTCAAAAAATTCTTGAAAGTAAGAAAAAGATGTCTTTGTTTAAGAAAATAAAAAGGTGGCTCATGATAAGTGGCGTGGCCATTGTGATGTTTGAATTGGTTTCTGATGTTCAGCTCTGAGGCGATAAATAACAGTGACATCTGAGGCAATGCTCTCTGGTCTCATCATCAGCAAATGTTTTATCTTCAATGGCTGCATTTGAATTGTGCAAAAACTGCTGTTCTTGGATTTGAAGGTAAATCTAACTGCTTTGTCTTGTTGTGAATATTCAGCTTTCCCTTTCTTAGCTATTAGTTAAAGGGAGAGCACAAATGTGTTCAAAGCCCATTGCTACAAGAGTTACAAGTGCTCCCTTGTACAACCCAGGAGTCTAGAATACAATACTTCATGGGAATGTTGCCTAATTTTTCTTTTTTTCCTTCTTCTTTTCTGACTCTCCTCATTAAATAAAGTGAACACAAAGTTTATTTTCAGTGGAGCCATTGCTAACCCCAACTTCAAATACTTTTACCAGATCCCTTCATCAATACTGAAAGGGGTTTTATTTAGTTTCAAAAAATATACTCCTCCAAAATTGATCTTGTGTCAGGTGCTCATTCAGTTTACAGTGACCTAAATGTGTAGACATCATTTTCACAATCACAGTCTCAGAATAACCAACATGAGGCCAAATAGATATGAGAGCAGCTGAGAATTCCACAGAATGCCTTGCTCTCTGTTCCCCTTGAAGGCATTACCACTCACTGGGCAGGCTCCCTGAAGTTCCTTTATGAGTTGTGACAACTCAGTATCCTGCCATGTGGGGACACACTCTTTGGGGCTCAAGGGGGCTAGCTACTTCTTGAGATATTTAGTCCAGAACTCTATTGGCTCCTCTCTTGAGCTCACAGAGAATCAGAGTGGTGCCTAGAATAGAGTAAATGCTCAGTCCTTGTGTGTTACCCACCCTCTGTCTGTGCTGCCAACGTATATGTGAGGACTTCGAAAGAGGAGCCATGGAAATGATGAATGGTTTAGAAATAGATGAAAAGGTTCAAGTTATTTGTCCCAGAGACACATGGGCTGAAAGTTATACCAATATTCTCTCTTCTACCACAGTAGCTTCAAATGTGTGTCCAGGATACTCCTAAAGCTCAAGCTAGAGTGAGGTTCAAGGGAGCCCCACTTATATTTTCTTTAGAGAAGCTCAGCTTCCATCCGTTTTAATATTGACACATGTGTGATTTTATTTAAACCAGGGGTTGTAAGGATAGCATATTTCTTTTAAATCCTATTTTATTTCATAAAGAAAAAGCATGTGGCAAGAAAATGTACTCTATTTTCACTGGATTTTAAATGAGGCAAAGCACTTGTGGGCATCTGCTTACTCATCTGTCAAATGAAACATTGAATCCTTAGGTTGTTTTGTTTTTCAACTCTAAGAAAAGTCTGTCATTCTCCAAAGAGACTGTCTTCTATTTTAGTCATTAAGAAAGACACCTGGGTCTAAGTTAGAAGCCCTGGTGTCCAGCTCGACCACACATTACTGCACTCCTTTGGAGCTCAGTGTTCCACAAGATCAAGTTTTCAGAGGAAATGATGTTAATGCTTCGTCCGGCTCCATGTCTGGAAAACTTTCTTAAAAGATAAACAATTTATAGGATGTATATCTATGAGGGTTTTGAAGAGAAAGATTCACATCCATTCAAAAAAAATCAAGTGTATATCCCAGGAAGCTAGAGGCCTTATAGAGTAGTTAATGCTGTAACTCTCTAGTTCCACTCAGTTTTCTGGGCATTTTGGATTTTACTTGTGTAAATTCTACTTGTATTTTTGTGGTCTCCTTCAACCAGATATGAGATGGGGTTATTTTGATGTTGTTTTTTATGGATGGTGTGTGTGTTTTTGTTTTTTAGTGTTGAATATAATGAATACATTAGCTGACTCAACTTAAATTCAAATGCTTAAACAAAGTCTTCTATAGTTTGGCTCCACATGGAGAATCTATCTGATGGAAGTGACATGCTGTCACAGAACTTCATGGTGGGAAGTTACATTGCACAGGTACAAAGACAGCTTTTCTCCTTAAACTGAAGCTTCTTGGTAGAAATCCTGCTTAAGAATGAGGGTGACAGGCATGAGAAGGTGCAATGCTACTAAACAGGAACAAAAAATTATGAGAACAAATGTTCCTGAGCTAAAAAATAAATTAGCCCCTCAGTAATTTAATTGAACATGAAATAGAAAACAGTAGCAAAATTCTCTTAAATGAGTAATCTTCAAAATTGTTAGCATCAGGGCCTTCTCAGGTACAGACAGATAAACCACACTGGCAGGTTTAGTTGTCTGTTCCTGTTAACTCCTCAGGGAGGTGACAGCTGGGAGTTTTGTATCTGATGGTGGAAGTGAGCTCACCAAGGTGAATGCAGGGATAACTTCTCGCAGATAACAAGGCCTTCTGTTTCTTTTGAGGGATAACTTCTCTTTGAAACTGCTGTGGGCCAATGGCAAAGAAGTCCGGATCCTGGAATAGAAGAGAAATGAGCGCCCCCAACCCTGGGTTATCTACAAACACTGCCCTGCCTCCAGTGAAGTCCCCAAGAAACTTCTGCTAGACTTTAAGAGTGGAACCTCTAGCCTTTTCTCTATAAAAAAGCATGAAGAGGTTAAGTTACCTGCCCATGGCCACGGAGCTGAAGGATATGAGCTTAGGGATATCACTGTGGGCTAAGGAACGTTTAAAATGGCCTACTTTTAATACTAAAGTCTGTCATTCCTGAATGGCTACTGTACTTACACAGAGTAAATGTGTTGCCCGACTCCATTGGTGAGCGTATCTAGAACCAACATTCACTGCTATTGACTACTTTTGCCAGGACTGCGACCACATCAGATTATTAATTTAATGGTCTCCTTAGTACTCTCAAGTAGCCTGGTGCACAGTTGGTCCTTTCACATCTGGCCGCTTTTCCTTTTTTAATAAAATAAAATTCCACTCGTCATTCATTTATTTCCTCATTCATTATTTCAAGAAATATGCATTGAGCACTTAACTATGTGCCAGGCAGTATTCTTTGCATTGGTACTAGATCAGGAACAATATAGACCAAGATTCATCCTCCTTCCATGCACACTATAGAGGGAGTATGCAACTATGAACAAAGTTATGACAATACTAGACACCCGGTGCACGACATTCATGTACTCAACGGGTAGGGGGTCCCTCAGCTGGGCCTGCACCCAGTCCAGAAGTCCCCAGGGGATGTCCGACTTAGCGCTGCTGCAGAGGCAGGCCACTGTGCTCGCCAGCTGTTAGCCTGGCTTGTGGCTGAGCGGTGCTCCTCCTGTGGGAGCACACTGACCACCAGGAGGCAGCTCCTGCATTGAGCATCTTCCCCCTGGTGGTTAGTGCGCATCATAGCGACTGGTTGACCATTTGTTCTGGTTGTTCCACCATTCCATCGCTGGGATTTTATTATATAGGATATACAATGTAGGCTATGGGGATAGGTGCAATGGAGAGAAATGACGCAGGGAGATGACTGGAGTAGCTGAGGACAAAGTTGCATCTTTCAATAGGGGAGTGAAGGAAAGAAAGCCTCACTGAGCAAGTCACAATTGCATAAAGGTAGGAAGTAGACAGGTGCGATGTAGACTCTGGATGCTCCAGACAGATGGAGCACACAGGGCCCTGGGGTAGGGTGCTGTCTGGCAAATTCCAGAAATTGCATACAGACCAGTGAGCTGGAGCAGCAGGGGGGATGCACACGGTATAAACACCTTGCAGGACTGTCCACCTAGATGACTTCAGCTTTCTCTGCAAGAGGAAGGAAGCCACTTAAAGCATTTTGAGGAATGAGAAACATGGTGACTTTTTTTTTCAGGTATAATTGACATATAAGATTATATTCTTTTTAAGCATAATTGACTGGTTTTCTAAGAGAGTAACTCTGGCTGCTGTATTGAGAATTCACTGAAAGGGAGACATGAGGAGGTCATTGGGAAGCATGGGGTATATAATAGGTATCCAGGTGGAGACAGTGTGATGAATGTATGAATCCGGAGTTTAGGAGAGCTCTCCACGGATATTTCTAGCTCTCCTTTTCCTATATTCGTGGTAATGTTTCTAAATGTCTTCCCTCTTCTCCCTTGAATAATTAAACACTCAGCAGCTCCTATAAGAAAATGATATGAAAGACAGTTAATTAGAGAGCAATTCATAAGCCTGATTTGCTGGAAAATAGTAGAGAAGAAAAGGAAGTTTACTTCAGGATAACATAAATCCTTACGGAGTGAAATATTCACAAGTGGTGCTGACTCAAATGAGTAAATATCCTTATGGAATTGAAAATATAGTCAGGGCTCCTGAGTTAATGTTCTTCATTTCACTGTGAAGGTCATTGCTAATTGTTTCCTTTGAGGTTTAAAGTCAACATTGATGCTAATGTCTTCAGGTTTTTTTTGCATTTTTCTCACTAAACTAATTAATGTGGTCATATAGGAACCCGTGCCAGGTACGCAGGCAGACAGCATGGGCCTGTGGTTGTGCCTCCTGAGGGAAGGGCCAGGGAACCAGGAGTGTGGGTCTAACTCTGCCATTTGAGGGTGACTTTGATCAAAATCACCAAGGTTTTGTCCATCTTTCAGTCCCCCTGCACCATGTTAATACCCAAGGATTTAAAATAGTTTTGCTATGTTTATCACTAGCATATTGAATTTAATATCTCGGTATATGCTGAATTTTTAGGTCATAGAGATTTAGTTTTATAAGTAGAAACTATAGTGAACAGTTAGGCTATGTTCCCATATCTATCATTTAGTGACCTTGGAAAAGGCATTTAACATTCTTGACAACAGCATCTTCATCTTTCAAATATATTCTGTGAAAAACACAGAGGAGACTATTTATGAGGATGCTTTTCACTGTAATGGGCATAGAATTGAGGCAGTATGTTATAGTCATTAAAACCACAAAAGCCGAGGCTAGGCTAAGTGGGTTCAAATTTTGGTTCTCTTCCTTACCGGCTCAGTGAACTTGACCAGGTTTCTTAACCTCTCTGTCCTTCAATTTGCTCATCTGAAAATGGGACTGAGAATATTATGTGTCATTTAGCAGGTGGTTCTGAAGATTAACCATAAAAATACCCACAAACATGCCAAACACGTGAACACACTCAGTAGTGATTCACCATAAATATTACTATCTTGACTAGCAGTTGTCCTACCCTTGCAACTGCTATGTTCCTCTTCCTGCTACTGCTGCTCTAGGTGAAATTCTAAGATTAACCAAAGCTTCTTTGTGGCTACCAGAATCCCAAGACACTGTATTGGAATAAGATAAGAGACCTTGTCTCATTGGACTTCACAGCTTTGAAATAAGGTCTGAGAATGAAAATTTCTCTCTCTCTCTCTCTCTCTCTCTCTCTCTCACTCTCTCTCCTTCCTCCTTTTCTTTCTCTCCTTTCCTCTTCTGAATGGAGAAATAAAGCTAAAATGAATTGGAAAATGTCACTAAGGAGTTGAGAAGAAACCTAACCACATTGGAGTCTTCTCATTCCAAATCAGTGAAATAGCACATAATGCTTATCATCCATTGTGTAGGCCACAATGATTCTTGGATAACCTTTGTTGTCTTTGTTACTCTTTTCATTCTGTGATAAGCTAGGAGAATCTTGCTTTCTCCACTGTTAAGAGAAAAGTCCTGATAAATAAGAAGGAGAGGTGGTAGAGCAAATGCAGACATACCCTGTGAACAGTTGGGACTCACACGGGCCTAGGAAAGTTGGCACCTCCTCACTGGAACAAGATATCATAGCCTGTTTTGTTCTCTGCCAAATCCTCACACCCAGAAATGCCTAGTCCATGGTGGTCTCACAATGGAGGAAAATGGAAGCTAAAGGTGTGGCAATGTCTTGATATTGCTGTGACATTGTATTGATGCCAGTGCCCTCCAGCTCTCAGTGCTTAGGAAACAGCCCACTTTAAAACTACCTTTTAGAAAGCAAAACCACCCCAACACAGAACACTGCTAATAGACACATCTTATGTGAGTGAGTAACACAGAACAAGGGTGGAATAGTTTGAAATAATAGAGACATGATAGCTGTTTACAATTAAGTATCTACTTTATGGAGTTAGCCGTGTACATACAAATGCTAACAATACGATTAGTTTGTACTTCTCTGTTACTGCCAAATATCCAATTCTATTGCATCCAAAACTGTTATACATAAGTGCTAGAAATTCTAAAGATATTTCAGCCTTCTGAAATAATACTACCTACCTTGGCTTATTATTTTCTCCTCTTTTAATTCAGGGAAATGAAAAAATCATTCAGAACATTTCCTTAGTATGGTTAAAAAGCAAAATTTAACTGAGAAAATGTTAAACATCTTATTTTCGGGCTGATTACCCAAGTTGTGCTGATCAGGTGATTCCTGAGTGACTGGTTTAAGATTGCATTTCTGAGAGAGCTAGAAACTGTAATTAAGTTAAGGCTAGGTTTGGTGATATGGGGCTTAGACTAAGTCATTCCATTTGGGGCCTGTTATCTTGTTTTATCCAGTATCTATGTTAAGTACTTCATAAAAATTATGCTTTATTACATTTTATAATTTTCTCATGCTCTGCTTCTTGAAAATATTAGATAAATTCCCCAAGATTCATTCATATTCCCCCTCTCTCATAATAACATAGCCATAAACTCTCCTATAATAACTGAGACAAAAATATACTACAAATATTACTTTCTCATCTTCAAGTGGTGCTAAAAATTGCAGGTTTTCAGTGGTAATGTTCATTAAGAAAAACAAAATTCCACTGAGTACCTTTAAAGATCAAATTGGCTTTATTCAAGGATTCCAGGGAAGGTCACTTCCCTTCAGAAGATGGTAGAGGTCTGTGTGGCAGATGGCCTCACTAGTGCTGACCAGATCATTCCAGATTGGCTGGCTGAAGGTTACAGTCCTGGAAGAGGTTGAGACTGCAACTAGGTTAGGCATTAAGTGCTGGTTTGTGGATGCGGGGCTTAGCACATGTGACTCCATCTTGGAACTGTTGTTTCTTTTAAGCAGTTTGCATATGTCGTTAAGGCACTGGGCTTTTATGAAAAGGTTCTCCCATTCCACGAGGATGCCTTCCACTGGAAACTTGCATAGAAAAAAAACTTACGCATCTGAACCCTGCCCCCAATCTCTTTGCTTTCTTTTCAGCATGTAGGTGTGATCACTTCAGATGAATAAAAGAGCAGGTTTGCATCTTATTGATATAGATGCTCTCAAGCTCTCTAGAAATAGCAGCCAAATCAAATCTTCCTTAAAAAGGAAGCCTAATGCTTCTTGGCAAAGTGATACTGTCCATGTGGATTCCGATGATGCATCATTACTTCCTGCTGTCAGGTCAATGAATTGCTCTGGGACTCGGTGTGTTATCTCTGTGCTATTGTGGTCTGGAACTGGCTGCTCATTTAAAAATCTAGGCCTATTGCTTGTAAAGAAAAATAGCTTTGCTAGAATTAAGACTTTTAGGAAATTGGAATATTTATTTTCTTGAATAAAAAAAAACATAGCAACAAAGCTGCTAAAACAACAAGCTTTTTCATCACTGTTGTTCTGAAATCCCTTACTTTGCTAAAGAAATGCGCTGGGAAATCTCTTTGTAACATAAGCCCCTGAAAGAGAACCGATGTCTTTTGTGGGTTTGCGGTCACATTTGACACTCATCACAAGGCCCCCTTTTGTCATACTGACAGAGGAGAGGGTATGCATAGAATGTTGGGCATGCATAGCAATTAAAATGGAAATATTTGCACTTTACAGAATTAATGCTAGAGTCATAGCCCTCATGTACACCATGTGCCAAGCATCTTCCCAAGCACATGTTTGAGCTTCCGCGATTTGGCGATCGTGATAATGTTCTGAGTAGTCACTGCAGCTATCACAGTTGTTGGGATGAACAATACAAAGCTGCTAATATTTGATCATTTTTACCCTAAAGAATGATAATTAATATGATTTGTTACTGTCCTTATAATAAGAATAAAGAACTGAATGTTTATTGAGTTTTACAAACTATTCATAAACTGTAGTGGTAGACACTTGCTGCATCCTAAGTAAAGCTCTACCAATAGGGTGTGCTATCACCATGGACTTGTTAAGCCCCATGTGTTTGCACTGGGGTTACACCAGATGCCATTAAGATACTTGGGATTTATGCTGCGCCATATCTCCTGTGAATTAAAGGCAATTTTATTCTACCTTCGGTAGCCTCTTAATATCCCTGTGATGGGGAAATTAAAGCTTAGAAAGATTTTAAGTAACATGTTTCAAGAAACTGTTTTTTAAGTGTCCAAGGCTGACTTTTAATGCTCAGGGGTGAGACTCCAGAACTCCCCACTGAGCCACTACACTGAAGTGCACAAGCCTCATCGACAAAATTAGCTCTGGGTTCGGGGCTGCCGAGAGAGCAGGTGTGTCGGTGGGTGTGTGTACACGCTCCCCTTTTACTCCACTGGTGTCAGCTGCAGGGGCTGAGCAGCTCACGGGCACACGCGTCACTGCGGCTCTAGCCCTCCTCCTGTGTCTGCGCGGGGGACCATGCGCAGCACCAGCACCTCATTTCTACTGCTGCCGCCCACCTTCCCCCTTTATTTGCTGTCCTCGTGTCCTAATGTTTCTGAAGAGAATTTCTGAATGAGTAGAATAGCAAGATTTCTTTGCTCTGCCACGTCTCAAAGAATATCATGACTCTTTTCTGAAGCAGAAGGTTTTTTCTAAGTGTGCACCTCCAAGACCAGATCTACCCGCAACTTCCCTGGGCACTTGTGTTCTTTGGTTCAGGTCTGTCTCCCAGAATGTCTCCTAGGTGTAGGTGCCAGCACACTCCAGAGCAGTCAGCTGCCAGAATGGCTGCTGTCCTGGTAAAGGACATGGATGCAAAAAACAGGATGCACAAAATATTTCAAGGTGAATCTTGATAAAGTGGTGATATGGAGACTACTCCTTTGACCTTTTTTAAAATATATATATATATTATTGATTTTTTACAGAGAGGAAGGGAGAGGGATAGAGAGTTAGAAACATCAATGGGAGAAAAACATCGATCAGCTGCCTCCTGCACACCTCCTACTGGGGATGTGCCCACAACCAAGGTACATGCCCTTGACTGGAATTGAACGAGGGACCCTCCAGACCGCAGGCCAATGCTCTATCCACCAAGCCAAACCAGTTAGGGCTACTCCTTTGACCTTTAAAAAGACCTGAGAGGAAGCTGTCATTTTCCTAAAACAACAAAGTGAAGTGCATTTGATCATTACGGAGAGACACATTCTACAAACTGCAATAATGGGTTTCAGGCTGTGAGTCGCAGATATGTGTGGCCCCTGATGATTTTCATGATGGAAGCAAGATAACACATGATTTGTCTATAAATGTGAGCTTCCCAGATAAATAACTGTAAAGGAGAAAACCCCAAGATAGTATCACTGGCCACTCAGTAGATTGGCAGAATCATTGCCTGGGCTTCTTTCCAAAATATTCAGGAGCACACTAATGTGTAGCAATATAATGGCAGTCCATAAAAATCCATATTATTTAAAAATAGAATAAAGGGAAGGATGAGGCCCCCTACTGTACGCTGGTAGCATACTATAGCTTACAGCCAGGGCTTTTGGATTTTGCATTTCTACTTGTTTCAGATTAGAAGCAATTATTTCCTTTTCCTTATTCATCCATTCAACAAAGATGCACCTTTTGTAGGGGCTGTGTGATTTCTATCATATGCACATATTTCATATAAAACTATTCTTTCAAAGACGTGTGGTTAAGCTGATGTAGTCTATTTTTGTCTGATTTTACCTATAGACTTGTGTGGTGAGATGTCATCATGATAACTTAATGAAAGTGAAAGGCAGTTTATGAAAATTCACAGACAGGTTAACTCACTGATGCTGTGACCAAAACATGGTTCCCAGGCAGTCCTCTGAGCATCACTGGAAACTTGTCAGAAACACCAGTTTGGGGGCCTAACCCCAGGTGCACTGAATTGGGCATCAACAGTCAGCCTTTGAAGACCTACCATCATCAGAATCCCCTGGAGGTTTGCTCAGTCACACAGTGCTGAGCCTCATCCCCAGGAATCCCCACAGGAACAGCCAGTAGCAGGGGCAGCTTGGAACAGTGATGAAAGACCTGGCCCAAGGCCTGGTAACTCACTGCTTTGGCTTTTAATATACAAAAATGAATTTCTCAGGTTAACCAAGAACAGAGATGAACAAGTCATTGTTTTTATTTTTTTTCTCCTCCTTTTATTTTCAGCCTCTCCATTGAAATGGGGGGTAAAGTGGTAGTGAATGATGGGTCCATTAACAGTGAGATCAAATGGCACGTACATCTTATATTATGTTAGGTATCCATCATCGTTGAGCCCAAATGAATTTGTGTACATTCATATGATTGCTTGGAAACCTCATGGGACTTATAAGAAGCCCATCAATTGTCGATCTTTTAAACAGGACCATAATGTGCCTTGAAATAGATCTGAAAAGTTTGCCAATTTTTTAATAAAACCCGTTCTCTATGTCCGTGCTCTCAGCAACTCAGTTCACAGCATAACGGATAAAGTTATTTCCATTGATCATAATTAAAATTTTCTAGAAGGCTCTGATTATGTGAATCATGTTAGAACACATGTTTTTTTTTCTATTTATTCTCATATTTATTTATATGTAGGAAGAGGAAATTATTGCACAACTTAATCTTTTTTAGGTTTTCAACCTGATCTTCTGTAAGCTGCACTTTCATCAGAAAATCTGATTACTAGAGATTGTTATTAGTCTGATATTGATTTTCGAGGAACATTCTATCACTAAGTGAAAAAAGGTCATTTTCTGATGATCCTACATTCTTTTCCCTTTAATTCTCGATTTTTTTCTAAGACAATATTTTTATTTTAACTTTTTTCTGTAAAGTATATTTAAATATAATAGTATTTATGGAAATACTAAACATAATAGTTTATTTGTAATAGTATGCAATAAAGTTATGGCATCATGGTGTTTATTCTCTCTAATAAAATATTCTGTAGATTTTGATGGATATATGATTAAAAACACTTTTTTCATTAAAAACACATATCAAGTGAAAATCAAGTCAACAGTAATTATTCACTGGGATTTTCTTGCCTATTAAAAACAACTCACATCTGATAACTTGTACTGTATTTCGGTAATGGTCTATTTGGTTAATTGAGAATTTCTGACAAGTATATTACAAGATAAAGGAAATGTCTCTTTGGAGGACAAACTTGACATGCTTGCAGAACTAAAGATGAAAGAAGATATTTAAACAAATGCATCTTGAGAAAAAAAGGATAAAACTGTGGGTCAGAAAATAATATTAGGGTGATGCTGATGGATTCAGTGTTGAATCTGAACCAAGTTGGATAACCTGCACTGAGGAAGGTGATACTTTATAATCTCCCAACACAATATTATATTAGACTTAGTTACCGAAAAGATCAATGATAATGCAGATAACCAAGGAGGCTTGGGTAGTTTGGTTTTAAATTGAAGACACTTTGCTTAGCATTTGATTTGAGAAAAATAGGTGTTGGGAGGCTACAGTTCTGATTGTGGCTCTTGAAGCCACTCACCCCGATTATCACTTGACCATAGCATTGACTAAGTTTTATAATGTGAGACTACTTTTTAAAGAAACAAACCAGGTTTTGTACTACTCCCAAGGGAAGAAATAGATTTTTAGATAGATTTTTTTTCTCTTCCGAAGTGTTTTAAATGTATACTAAATAACCAAGGAGTAAAGACCATTAATTCACATTAGGTAAAATTGCTTATTCAATACTCTATTGGTCTAAGTGTTCTAACAAAGGATTTATTTCTTCTTCGGCTCCTTGGTTTAAAAGTCCAGACTCCATCCAATATATGATGAAACATTTAATTTGCCAAGTGATATAGGTAATTTACTTAATATGTAAGAGGTAGATCAAAATGCAACCCTTTGTACATCTCATACTGAATGACATTGATAACTGAGGTTTTGAAAAGTGCAAATGCAATGGATTTTCTCTGTGACTGTTCTGGTAATTGTTCCTTGGCAGTTATAAGTTATGAATGAAGTTTGGAAATCAGAGCTTCTGTATATCAACACTGATATCAACAACACCCTCCAAAGATGTTCAGTGTACAACTCTTCCAACATCATGTAGTGATTCTATTTTGCCTTCTTTCTGCTCAGTGATAAAGTCAACTATAGATGAATTTTTACATGAAAATACATGGGGCATTCATTATGATTGCTCATTCCTGTTTTCTACTTCTCAAGAAATTGTAGTTTAATAAATCAGAGGGTTGGGAAAAATTTCACAAATCTTTACTCTATTAAAAAGTTACTTCAAGTAATTTGATGCAGGTGGTCCATGGATTCCTCTTGGAGACATTTTTGCCTGAAGGGTACCTATTTTTAATAATCTGAAAGCACTAAGCAGCTCCCATTGCTAGCTCTCTTGCTTTCAGTAGCCTAAAAGGGCAGTTATGTATTTTGATTGGAAATAATGGTGCACCCAGCTGGCCCAGCTGGTGTTGCTCAGTGGTTGAGAATCAACCCCCATGAACCAAGAGGTCACTGGTTCGATTCCCAGTTGAGCACATGTCCAGGTTTTGAGTTCGATCCCCAGTGGGTGCATGTAGGAGGCAGCCTATTTATGTTACTATCTCTCTCTCCCTTTCCTTTTCTCTATCTCTAAAATCAATAAAAACATATTTTTAAAAAAGAAATGGTGTTACTATAAATGTATAACCTCTTATTATCTTTTATCATCATGTTCTTTTTTACTGAATAAACTTTCTCAATAGTTACTGAATATGTTTTTTGAAGGAAGGATACAAAAAATGAAATGTGAAAGCAGATATAATTACTCAGTTTTACTGTACATTTACATAGTTGAAAAAAATTTTCCTAACACTGAGGAGACTTTTCTACTTCTTTTTAATTAAAAAAACACACACAATTCCTCAATACTTTGTTGGGAAGTTTTCAAATTGACTTAAAAAGCTGAATTTATTCTTTTATATGATCTCAATAACTTCAGATGTCAGCCCCCTTTTTTATAAACCTGACCTTTGGTTATCAATAGAAAATAGTTTGGAATTGCTATTTAGACTTGGTTCATAACTTATGGAGGGTCTTCAAAGAACTTGCATAGATATCTCATTTAACTTATGATACTTTGAGAAAGTCAGTATTCTCTTTTACAAATGATGAAACAGACTTAGAGGAAATTTACATCTTACAAATATAGATAGCCATAGCTGAAATACTTTAAATGGTATAAGTCATCTACAGATTTTTTTGCAGGGTGGGAATTCTAATGATTTTTTATTGTACATATATAATAATATTGTGTCATAATATTTTTATTATAGCTTTACAGCTCATAATAATTCATTTGATTCTAGTCATAAAATAATTACAAAGTGATTCATGTTAACATTAACTTTGTTTAAGATGAATAATTCACACTGTCACTAAAGCCATTTGTATATATTGCATTTCGTCTACTCATAACTCAGGCAACAATTGCTTCCCTTTTGTTCTTTTGCTTCTAACCAAAACTACCTCTGTGTAACATAAGCATATCAGGAATTTAATAGAAGGATCTTAAGAAAACAAAGAAGTTTGAAGAGAAGGCGACTGAACTGATTTAAAAAAAGACAGTCAATGGCTACTTGGTGGCTCAGTCTGGGAACTCTTTCAGCTCATCTAAAAGTAATAATTTGCCCCAGCATCACCCTTGAAACATTACCAGAGTAGCCCAGTGGCAAACTGGGCTAGCACGACTCAAATTCTCCAGCTGTACGTCTCTAGGAAGCTGCAGGAACTACAAATCTATCCTGTCCTACAGATTACAAATGGGTGAGGATCATAGCCTTATTTGGTCATGGAAGTCACCCTGAGCATTTCCCTCACTAGGGCATTTTCTGTCATAAGAGTGAGTCACCAAGTAGCCGTTGACTGCATCCTCTGGGAAGTATGATGGAGTTAGCGTCCTCTTGGCTTGTTTTATATGAGGCTAAATATGTCTGGACCAGAAGGAGCAGTGCACATTGTTTACTGAGTTTTCAAGGATAGGAAAATGGCTGATAGTCTATCTCCCATGCTAAATTGTGCCACTAAGAACATTTCTTGAACTCCTCAATAAATGTTTGATAAATAAAAATGGAGTCCAGGCCATCATCCCATGCACCAAAAATGTAGCGGGTTTGATCCTGGGGCAGGGCACATATGGGAGACAAAGATGTTTCTCTCTCACATCTCTCACATTACTAGTGATTTGGAGCAGAGAGGATGTTCCAAATTAATGCTGATCTCTCTCTCCCTCTCTCTCTTTCTCTCTCTCTAAAATCAATAAAAACTTAATCCTGGGGTGAGGATTTGAAAAATGAAGGGAAAAGAATAAAGGACTTATATGCAAACAATTGGCTGCTCACTGTTCTAGGGTTTGATAGGGACCTAAGTCTTACATGTTTATAGATCAGCTAGAACAGATAGTGTGTAGATAGTATTATTTTCTTTTATGTAGTAGAATTCATTTCCTCTAAGACGAATATTAATAGGAATAACTCAATATGGGAAATCAACTGTAATGGTGTCACAGTTACTGTCCTTCCCTTCCCATCTTATTTCAGCAGTTTCCTCATATTGGTGAATCTTGATCCTTGCCATTATCCAAGTAACTCCATGTGCAATAATTTTAATTGACCATAAAACATTCGTACATTCCTCATCTTATTTATTCTTATTGTTCATGTTCTTTTAAAATTTTAACTGAGATGTACACACAGTCCCAATCACTCAAATTCTTAGTTTTCTTGATTCTCAGTCTCTCCTGGACCTGAGCAGTCAGTCATTTCATTACGTTTTGCAACACCCTCAATTCCTTGATCACATAGTTATTGGATTCAACATGTCCTTCATTGCAACCTTAAATCCAACCAAATTTTCCCTCTGCTTCTGCTTATAGACAGTTAAAGAGTGTCTAACAAAAATAGACACTAATATTTTGCAGGGAGATATTAAGTACATGATAAATGAGCCAATAAATGCATGAGAAAACATCTCTTCTAATTGGCTATTATACATTTGTGATTTTTAACCTTAGATGGTTCATTCATACCCACTGGCAAGCAGCTTACCATCTTTGGCAGTATGGGGTGGTGGTTGACAAACTGACACTTGGAACCACGTGCTTGGGCAGTTTAGCATCTATATTTAAAAAATCATCTGTAAGATATAAAGAAAACTATACACTAACATCTAGGTAACCTACACACCATTTTCAAATAAAATGGTAACAACATTCTGAATGTGTGTGCATCATTTCCTTAATTTTCCTTTTGTTTATAGTCACTCCAATCTTGAATTGTCCTTGTATTTTTCTTCTACTTTTTAACTCCACCAACTTAGACATTATGGTTTTCTTTAGTAAATGTTTGTGTTGATTTAGTCACATAGTTGCCACTTTCCTATCCCTCGGTATTCTTGTACCTCGGGTTTCCATCTGGTGTCACTTTCCTTCAGCCTAAAACATATCTTTTGGAATTCCCTTCACAGGGGAGCCACTGGCAGTACACACTCTTCATTTTTTATTTATATGAAAAAGTACTTAATTCTGTTTCGTTTTGAAAGATATTTGTACTGCATATACAATTCTAAGTTGATAGTGTTTTAAGAATCAGTTGATGAGAAGGAGTGACTTTAAAGGATGCAACTAGTTTGTGTGCTCTATAATTGCTTCAGGTTTGCTCCTTTTCGCCTCTGCTTCTTTGGTACAAACATTAACCTGTTCCGGTGAATTACCCATGTCCATCTTCCTTCCAAAACCCATTCGAGCTCAATTTTTGGCAAGGAGAAAGTACCTTCATTTTAAGAAAAGCTGCACTGCCAATGATATGATTTTGTTTGTTTGTTTTAAAATAATTAAATTTATTGGGGTGACATTGGCACAATCATAATGGAAAACAGTTTGAAGGCTCCTCAAAAAATTAAGAATAGAGTTACCATATAACCCTGCAACCCTTCTTCAGGGTATCTATCCAGAAAATTTGAAAACATTTGTTTGCAAAGATATATGCACCCCTATGTTCACTGCAACATTAGCAATGATGGTTTTTCCTTTGCTATGGAAATTGCCCTAATGCTTGTTTTAAAAATGTACCAAACCATTACTTGAGTATTTATATCCTTGGCACAGAAAGAATGCCCCAAATTAATGCTGATTCTCCTCATTTTTGGCCAGTAAATGAGCCACTGTGTTTTAATGAAAGGGGAGAAATGTCCCTTTTACTTGCACATAGAACCAGAAGTCCTCACTGAAGTATCAAAATGGTAGTTGTACCCAAGAATATTTAATTTTAAGGTTTATTTGGTAAACCAATTCAATAAAAACACAGCAGTGTGGCTGGCTGAACCATAAATCATGTGAATGGACTCTGCAGAGGAAACTGTGTTTGCCTCTTTGGTATACGTTAACACGGTTCACTCCTTCTCTTGAAAACTTGGTCATTGTGTGAGCCTGTCTCTGAGTATTGATATAGGTCATTGGTAGTAACATAGATGCCACATAAAATAGCATTTTCTCATGCATAGCATTTAATATATTGCACTGGGATGTCTCTCAGTTGATGTACATCTAGATAAGTTCACTTTGTGTTTCACATTGAAGTTTTTAAATAATCAAGGGTGCTATTTACGTGTATACTATAAAACTCTTTATGCAGATGGCAGAATTTCAAAGTACTTTAGAGGAGTTTATCACATTTTGCTCTACTAGGTATAGGTATATGGGATAGTAATAGCATGAAAGTATTTTGCATCTTGTGAAAAGGGAGGCTGGGTGCAAAACATAATGAAATAAAGTGAAGAATAAAAAGAATACATATCCTAGCCAGTGTGGGTCAGTGGTTAGAGCATTGGCCTGCACACCCAAGGGTCTCAGGTTCCATTCCTGGTCAAGGACACATACCTGGATTGCAGGTTTGATCCCCAGCCCCAGTCAGGGTTAGTGCAAGAGGCAACCAGTAAATGTGTCTCTCTGACATCAATGTTTCTCTCTTTCTTCACCTCCCTCCCTCCTTTTCCACTCTCTCTAAAAAAAAATCAATGGAAAAAAATATCCTCAAGTGAGGATTAACAACAACAATAACAACAAAGTATACATTTGATATTACAGTAAAATAAATCTCACCTTCCCTGATAAATTTGCCTGAACTTTTCATTTATATCTTTCCTTAACCATTTATAGTTCTAAAGAGTCATTTTTGTTTAATTGTGTATTTTCTTATCAGAGGAAAAACACACTGTATCAAGAATTGCACTGTAATCCTAGTAATTAAGGTAAAACTTACGGTGTTTGTCTGTTTTGTTCTGTTAGGGTTCTTTTTATAAATGAACTAGATAATCAATCATGTTCTCCAAAGTGGAAAATTGGCCTGATTAGACCAAGGTCAAAATGCCATTCACTGCTAAAGTTAATTAATTCCAGTTCCCTGGCTAGATTAATAACTAATCTAGCCATCTCAAGTGGTCCACATTTATGAGCTTGTGGCTTGCAATTATATTAGAAGGGGTGGACTAATTTAATATTGGCTTTAAGAGATAGAAAGCTACATAGGGCTCTTTCATGTTTAAGAGATAGAAAGATACATTGATTGCAAGCTATCAATCAATGCTAAGATTATCACTCTGCCATTGGGTTTAGAAATGTATGTGTGCACCTCTGTCTTCATCCTACCCCTAAGGCAGTGGGCTCCTTGTTGGCAGGGCACCTTGTTTGATATACCATTGTCCTCTGAGCACATAGCACAGTATCTGGGTGAAATAGACCTTCCATACATTCTTATTAAGAGGAAAAGTGGGCCACTATGTGAGTAAAATAAACGTCACATATGGAGCTTTCTACTGACTGCTTTCCTAAATGAAAAGGTAAAATAAGCCGAAACCGGTTTGGCTCAGTGGATAGAGCGTCGGCCTACAGACTGAAAGGTCCCGGGTTCGATTCCGGTCAAGGGCATGTACCTGGGTTGAGGGCACATCCCAGTAGGAGGTGTGCAGGAGGCGGCTGATCGATGTTTCTCTCTCATCGATGTTTCTAACTCTCTATCTCTCTCCCTTCCTCTCTGTAAAAAATCAATAAAGTATATTTAAAAAAAAAAGGTAAAATAAAAGAGAGGAAAACCCTGGCTCCTCACAGGGCTTTGCTCTGATTTACCAGCAATCCAGTGCTCCATTTCCCACCTCCATCTGCCTCCTGCTCACTTCCTCGGTTTCTCTCACTTTCTTTGGATTCTCTGATATTCCTCTTTCTGTTGGTTCTTTAAACATTTCTGTCTCCAAACAATAACCAAAGCCCTCTTTTGACTCCTTCTCCATCTTCATATTTTTTCAGAGCTTCTATGTTTGGGCTTCTTGGAGGCATTGTCTTCACTTGACGTCTCCTCCACTCATCTTCTGTGGAACTACCCCTCATTCAGGGGCTCTCTGGCCTCCAAGGACACTTCTTTGGCCAAGGTTCCTGAAAACTCTTGGGTGCCACATGAAGAGGCTTTCCCACCTACATTCCCATTCAGCTGATGACCTCCACCTCATGCTCTTTCTTTGCCTTTGATTTTCAGGACTCCGACGCCACTCATCACTCTGCTTTTCTTCCTGCTAATCTGGCTCATTTCTGATCTTGTGATAATTTTCACTACTTAAGGCTTGGGAGACCAAGGCTTGTTCTTGCCCGTGTCTTCTTACTCTCAGAAATTATTCCCTGGGATGGGGGGGTATCCCCATGGTTTTCTGTAGCTGTTAGACACTGTTGATGACTATATGTATATAGCTCTCACTTAAAAAACTCCAAGGGGAGCCATTTCTATTGGAATTTCCTACTGGCTTTCCAGTCCCTAAATGTGTCTTATCATTTCCCCCTGTGATTAAGTTTGCTATTCTTTCCATGTTTCACTTCTCTGTGAGTGGTCCCATCAACTCTTCAGAGACCCAAATTATGGTTGGGAATAAGCTCCCTCTCATTAACCCTCAAACTAGTAGTGGATTCTACACTCTCAATGTCTCCTTGATGTATCTACTTGTCTCTGTTCTCCCCCCTGACTGTTGGTTCAGGGGATGCCTGTTATCATTTCTTGCCTGAATTACTGCAATGGCCTTTCAGCTGGTTCCCTCCAATAATTTTCCACACCGCTCTCAATGCACAGCTGGTTGCATCACCTCCTCCTCCAAGCCCTGCAAGTGTTCTCTGTGGCCCTCAGTATGAAAATGTAATCTCTCGGGATCAATGTTGATATTTTGGCCCCTGTTCACTCTGGAATCTGCTTCAATGCAGAGATTGTGTCTTCTTAATTTTTATACCTTCAAAAATCTAATTTAGTAGCTTGCATTTAATTAATACCCCAAACATATTGCTCAATACATAAGCAAACAGATGAAAATATAAGTAAATATTTTCATAGACTTTAATACATAGGAAAGTACCTTATACAATAACATAAATATAATTTAGTTGCCATTTTATTATCCATAGATTTCTTGTGACTTGGTTACCCTCATTTATGATAAATATGATCATTTTAATATTTCTGAGTTACTGGGGATAGTTTTACTGAAAATTTTTTGAATGGTTAGAAATTAATTATATCAAGCATCATTTCAGCAATGGGGTATTTTATACTTATTAAAACTAATGATCCATAAAAATTAATAATCCATATGTTATAAGGCTCCCTATTAACCAAAATGTTCTAAACAATATTATTAAAAGCTTATGACATATCCACTAGGCTATTTAATTTTCATAAAGATCCTATGAGGTAGTATAATTACTGCCCCTATTTTAAAGAATTAAATCCAGATTAATAGCAGAATAGGTCAGTTTGGGGGTTATTGACACAAATGCTGTATTTTAAGGACTAAGTGGCTCTGCCAACATCCTTCAGTTTAACAGGCTCACCTCAAAGTCCTCCTATTTGATGACATTAGGAGGTCAGTGTCCCTTGTCCTTCCTGTCAGTGCCATCATTAGGCACAAGCTGCCTGCCTTCCTGTCACAGAGTTAAGTGGTGTCCAGATGGACCTGTGTAGATTCTAATACTGCAAGGAAACTGTATTCCTATTGGGAACATCTACTTTTGCTAAAAGAAACCGTATATACAAAGTGTGGTAAATTAGTAAATTTTCAAAACTGCAAATAAACATATATTTACATTTTTAAAGAGACTTTTATAGAACTACTGTAAACATCAAAACATGCTTGCATTCTCTCCTTCTTTACTGGGTGAATGAGCCATGAAAGGAAGACCAAAAAAGAAGAAGAGGCCCTGACTGGTTTGGCTCGGTGGATAGAGCATCGGCCTACGGACTGAAAGGTCCCAGGTTCGATTCCGATCAAAGTCATGTACCTTGGTTGCGGTCATATCCCCAGTGGGGAGTGTGCAGGAGGCAGCTGATCGATGTTTCTCTCTCATCAATGTTTCTAACTGTCTATCCCTCTCCTTTCCTCTCTGTAAAAAATCAATAAAATATACTTTTCTTAAAAAAAAAAAGAAGAGGTATGAAATGAAACTAGAATGTAATTCAGAAAAGCCTAATTGGTACAGTGACTTACACTGATGTCACAAAAGCAGTTGCCCATCCGTCACCTGTATTTAACATATTTTGTCCTCATCTCGAGAGATTTAATAAGATCTTGACCATTGTTTCTCTGTGCAAGCATATTGAGTGATTGCAGGTTTTTCTGGGTAAAATGAAGGGAATAGTGATTTATCCCAAAGCTTTTCAAGTAGCATTTGTGCCAACATATACCGATTCTGTTGGGGACTATGTAGGGCATTCCACTGAGGAAACACATAAAAGGCCAGAGGCCTTACTGGTCTCTAATGAGACATCAACTTGTGTCACCCTCTGCCATTTGCAATGAATAGGTGTAATGCATCAGAGATTTAAAGGCCCCACCATAAAGAACAATGAAGCAACCTCCTTTGATAATTCTAACATTTAATAAATAAAAAGAATTAATGCATACCTGGATCCAGCCTATAACATTATGTGAGTTCATCTTTATTTCTTCTGTTCTTAGAAATTATGAAGAACAGATGTTTATTATCCTCTATGAGCTGTCCGTTATTAATGCCAATGATAACTCACCCCACAGTGTAAAACATCCCACCATCTATAGATCCACTGTCATCATGAAAATAGGTGAGGTTTCTTGTAATCTTATTTCACTAAACAAAGTGGCTGCATGGTAGTGTGGTATCACCTCACTCACTGCTTCAGTGCTCAAGTGGAGAGAACTATTGACTACCTTTAACTTCAGCAGTGTGCTGTAAAGTGGATTAAGATATATCCCTTTTTAATTTTATTCTTCCAACATCTGGTCAATTCTTGCACTTCTTTAGAATGATGTGAACTCTAGCGTCAAGGTTAAGAGATGAGACTGTAGTCCCAGTTCTGCCAGTGATGCCCTGTGCAAAGCCAAGCCTATCCTGAGGTCAGTGTCCTTTTGTGGGAATGAACGAGTTCAGCTGGATCAGGCATTCTCTTTGCACAGAAGGATTGCCTGAAGAGTTTTAGAGATTCTTACGGCTCACCCAGACCTAGTGAATTAGAATCTTCTAGGACTGAAATTAGGAATGTGGAATTATCTGAATTTCCTCAGGTGCTTTCATGTAGCTGTTCCATATCTCAGAGCCACTGATTTAGATAAACGCCGTGTCCACTCCAGACCTTCAGTCAGGTCTGTTCTCTGAAAGGCTAGTACCTGCCTTTTGTCTGTGAAGTTTTCCATTCCCTGGGCCCATTTTCCTGAGTAGTGTCATGGGCATAGTGAATATGGAATATGTCATGGCAGTAAATATCATGGTTAAAAGGCTCTTGTACTTCAATAATTTTTTCCTACCCCTAGTCCAGCACATATGAGTCATTAATAATAACTCTTGAGTCCACATGTTTCAGTCAGTAGTGTCCCACCTCAAGTCACTCTATGAGCTGACTTCTACATCTGCACCCTTATCTTCCTTGACCCACTGCTTTGAACTTGATGCTTCTCATTATGATCACAGAGTCATTCTTCCACTCATTTACTCATTCTTTCATCCATGAATACTTACTCAACACTTTTTAGTTACATTTCTGATAAGGAAGTGAGTTTAATGATGAACCTAATTGAAATGGTGCCAGCCCTCAGGGTGTTAACAGGCCTGGAAGGAACCAGACAGATAATGAATTGTCTACTAAAATGTATGATGAGTGATAAATGACCATGAGAACACTTAGATGGAGTAATTCAGTCTCCATGGTGAAGAACAGTTTTCCAAGGAAGTGAATCTTAAGCCCACACAGAACTTTTCAAGAAAATTTAATTAAGCTGAAGGAGGTCATGTTCAAGTCCAGTGAAAAACCACCTGTGAAGACATGAAGAGAAGTTTTAATGGAGTACAGCTGAAGTCAAATTGCCATAAGTTAAGGAATAGGTAGGTGGCCAGGAAGTATGGATAGTGAATATTTTGTATTTCTTTTGTACCAGTCATTATTTCTCCTCCTTCATTTCTGACTTTATTTACCTTTTCTTACTGAGCCTGGTTAAAGGTTTGTTGATCTTGTTTATATTTTCAAAGAACCAGCTCTTGGTTTTGTTGGTCTCTAATTAATTAATTAATAATTAAGGATTTTTGAGATTTTTGGATGTGAAATTCACCCCTCATGGTCCCATTCCTCCTAAATTTCAATAACGCATCTGTTACGGCATATGGACCACCAACTCCACCTATGGCTAAGACTCCAGCATTAAATTAGTCAAGCCAAGGAAACACTGGACTTTGCATTGGTTCAAAAGTGTTTAAATGTGTGCTAAAGGAAAATAAACCATGATTTCATATGCCATTTTCTATTATTTCATGGAAGTTTATGGTATTTTAAGTAGATGTGTCTCAAATTTGCTTTTATCAGTTGGCTTGGAAACCTAATTTGTAATATTTTTCCTGTGGAAATTACATTCTAATGTTCTATGTTCCAAACATGCAATTTACAAGTGAACTTCCAATCGCAGCCTGCAACTAAGGTGAATACATACAGGAAATCAGTCTGGCAGCAATTTTAGGTCTCATTTCTTCTTTGATTGTTGTCAAGGATAAATAGAGCAATTTTTCATTTTTAAATATAATGGTGGGAAATTTTCTGTGAATCCTTTTGTAAACCAGCAAATAAACACAGATGCCTTCCTAAGAAAAAAGCAGGAAAGTGATGGAGATGAGTGATGGCAGTTGCCTTGGAGTTGGGGTGGACTTCTGTTTTCTTTGCAAAGAAGGGGGCTTAGTAGTTTAGCATAAAGAGGATGGGGTGGGAGATAACTGTGTGGGAGGGAGTGTCAGTATGAAGAAGAAGTAGAATACTGAAGCCTTTAGCTGTGATGCAAAACACAGCTGATGGTAGTAGACCCTTGAGTGCTGATGTGGACTCTCTCTGAGTTTGGGGATACTAAAATTCTTCTTCCTGAGGAGTCTCTTGGACCTTGGAGTTAGGGTGACACTGGGGAGCAGCCCCCACTTCCTAGTACCCTCAGATGGCTCTTATCGTTTGCACTGCTTATTTCCAGGTAGTGAGATTAAGTGAGAGAAAGCCTTAAACCTAGTCGAAGCCTTCAGTTTTGCCAATTTGAGTCTCAACTCTCCTTTCTTGTTTCACCTACTTTAAAAACTGTAGGCGTCATGTGAAAGCTGAGAGAGCTTGTTTTTAGGCAACTGTGAAAGGATGTTCCTTGTAAAGGAAAAATGACGAGAAATTATTTTTGAAACCTATTGACCCAAACCTCCTCTCTAAACCCCAGGCCCCTACAACGGGTCAAAAAAATTAATCTCCATGCTCCAGCCACTATACTGTCCCATAGCGGTTCTCAACCTGTGGGTCGCGAACAATAAAAATACATCCTGCATATCAGATATTTACATTACGATTCATAATAGTAGCAAAATTACAGTTATGAAGTAGCAACGAAAATAATTTTATAGTTGGGGGTCACCACAACATGAGGAACTGTATCAAAAAGGTCGCGGCATTAGGAAGGTTGAGAACCACGGCATCACCATCCTCCATTCATCTATACTAGAAATTAGCATGGTCCTCTTGGTTCTACCCCTTCAAATAGGCAGCTTCCTCCACTTTCCCACAGTTACAGTTTTAGTTCAGTGTCTACTCTGTTTCCTTCTAATTGGCCCTCTGCCTCCAGCCCCAGGGCTAAGCTTGTCCTTTACTTGACATCGATTACTTTTTAAAATCAAGCAGAAGTACAATCCGGTCAATCTCCACTTTATAATTATCTCCTTATTTAAGGCAGTGCTGTCCAATAGAACTTCCAGTGATGGGGAAACATGCTGTATCTGTGCTGTGTAGCCAGGGGTCACATGTGGCTATTAGGCATTTGAAATGAGGCTGTTGCAGAATTTGCCAGGTGACGAGAAAACACACAGTGGGTACTCAGAAGATTGAGGAAAAACCCTTTATTTGCAGATGTACTATAGTACTATGACTCGGTGACTCAGGGGAGTTGATTTCCTAAGCCTGAGTACTGAATGCGGAGGGTCTCTCCCATTTATCCCCTTGGTTTCTTTGTCTCCCCAAATATGGACCAGGTTTCCAGACTTTTCATGGACTTTGCAGTCCCTCTGTGGGTTGGGATGGGAGAAGTGAGATTATACCCAAAGGCCTGGTCTGGGTGGTGCCAGTGACCTCCCCTCTGCCTAAACTGTTACATTCTTGGTTTACGGCCCTGGTAAACTGGAAATATTTAGGAAAACAGATTATTGCCTAAAGGGGCAGTGACTTAATTATAGACTAACAAGAATGTGTATTAGGATATTGGTTACTGGCACAGATTCAGATTGCTAGCCCCCACTTGTTTTAGATTCCTCTTCAAGGCTACTACGACTGAGAAATTGAATATTTGCGTGTATTTATTTCATTTATATTTAAACAGCCACATGTGGCTAGCAGCTATCATATTGGACATTGAAAGTCTGAGGAATAAGATCCACAATGTTTGGCATGGTATGTAAGTCCTTCACAGGCCAATGGCAGCTTTCTCCTGTCCCCTCTCCTTACTCTTCACTCAGGACCTATCCTGAAGATGACCACAGCTACTTATCACCGCTTCCAAAAGGACCTTATGTTCTGGCTCGTTCTATATGTATGTTGATTGTGTATATTTTTGTCTCATACATTCTTTCTCTTCTTAACCTCTGTGAACACCTATAAATTTTGTAAGCTATGCTCAGATGTGACTTCTGAAAAGCCTTTTATCTCCTCGGGCATCAGTCCATTTCCTTTTCAGCCTCCCATTACCATTTGTATATTCTCTAACAAAGCATTTAACGTGCTGACTGGCAATTCGTTTCCTGTCTCTTATCCTAAATCTCATTTTTCCCCTTAAACTGTTCAGAAAGTAAGTTTCAAAATTATTACCGATGATAGATAACTAATATGTTGGGTCAGAAAAAAAAAGGTCAAGCTAAATTTCAAATGAATTATGAAAGAGAACATTGACAAATAAAGAAGTAAGGAGACCACCACAGTTACCACCACTGCATACTCTGATGCATCTTTTCAGAGAATATAATGGAAGGGGTGGGCTTTGACCTTCATAGAACATCTGACATTATTTTTTGACAATCCCAAACTGTATTCTTTTACATTTTAACTTTGTCTATATTTCAAAGGTTTTTTCTCCTTCTCGTGTCAAATCTCTAAAAACTATTTAAGTGATAGATTTTCCATTGAGCACAACATATATATTTCAAGGTTAAGCAAGAGTAAAACACTTTGCCTGGATTTCCTATTATGAAATTGATGGGGAGGAAGAAGGATATTTTTAAAAATAATGCACTGCAGTGGAAAAAGAAATCTGTCAGTTAAAACTAGTACATACAGCCAGCCTTATAAATGTTTTATAATCATTGTAAGAAATCAAAGCGAATTAGTGATATTTTTGAAATTCCCCAGGATAAAAAGACTTCCTGCACATTGAATTATCTTGGCAGCAT
>NW_006289416.1:2193820-2241221 GCF_000327345.1 Myotis davidii
TTCCTGCCTTGAGCTCACTGGAGGGTAAAGAGAATAGCATCCTTTATGGACTGATTTTATGGAAAGCAAAGCAACCTGTTATGTTTCTGAGGATGCTATTATTGCCATTTAAAAAAAAATGATTATTTTAAAGAGTCTGATCCTTAGTACCTATTCCAACTATTCTAGTTTCATTGATACTATTACGTACAGACATTTAAAAAAATTATGGCTATTAAGCAGATTTGAATATTATGAATACATAATGACCGGGTTTCCGTTACTTCCTATTTTTACAGTTTTATAGTTGATCAGATTTAACATTATGGGCCATGAGTTATTTGACAGTCAAATCTAGGAATGGGGGTAACCCTAAGCCTCTTGTTTTGATGGGAATTATATCAGAAAAGAATTATGAGAAAGGGCTTAAGCATTAACCTGCCAGCTCCTCTTTTTATGACTTTCAGACCTACTCAGGCTGAGTGGGAAAATTCTCCTTCATGCTCCAAAGCAACCTGTGTAGACATACATTTATCGTTGGACTTACTGGGTTATGTTGTAATTAGATGTATGAATTTCTGCATCACCACTAGCTTGCATTTCTTGAAGCAAAGTACCATGTCCTATTAGTCATAATCGCATCCCCTGGAGCTCAATACGTTGCCTTAATATGAGGTAGGCACTCAGTAAATGTGTCCAGGTGGGAGAAGAGGAGGAAGAGAAGAACTCTGGAGGGGCATATTTTCTAGGAAAAATGAATGATGAGCATATTCTCATTAAATTTTATGAGCTAAAACCCTAAAGCTCCTCAGTTTCAAAAGACCTAAAAGGTTTAAAGTGTGTCAATGTAGAAGCTCAAATAGAAACACATGGTAAACAAATTTATATTTTCAAAGATTAATTGATAACTGCTTCTATATGAAAGATCTGAAAAATAGAACTAGATTCTACCCATTCTTTTATTTTTAAAAAAATCCTCACTCAAGAATATCTTGTCCATTTGTTTAAGAGAGAGAGAGAGTGAGAGAGAGAGAGAGAGAGAGAGAGAGAGAGAGCACTGTGAGAGTGACACATTGATTAGTTGCCGCTGCACTGCCCCAATCGGGATGGGGATTAAACCTGCAAACCAGGTATGTGCCCTTAACCAGGAATCGAACCGAAGATCCTTCTGTGCACAGTCAATATTCTAACCACTGAGCAAAAACAGCCAGGGCTCTATTCATTCTTTTTTTTAAAATATATTTTATTGATTTTTACAGAGAGGAAGGGAGAGGGATATAGAGAAACATCGATGAGAAAGAAACATCAATCAGCTGCCTCCGGCACACTCCCCACCGGGGATGTGCCCACAACCAAGGTACATGCCTTTGACCGGAATCGAACCCAGGACCCTTGAGTACACAGGCCGACGCTCCATCCACTGAGCCAAACCAGCCAAGGCAAGGGCTCTACTCATTCTTAAAGTAATTCCTCACAACAAACTTTTGTGCCCTTTGAAAATATTTAATGGCTATGAAGGATGCATTCTTGCAACTAGGGAGTATTTTATTCTATACTAGAGGCCTGGTGCACGAAATTCATGCATGGGTAGGGTCCCTAGGCCTGACTGGCAATCAGGACCTTCCATCCCCTAGCTACCAGCCAGGGCCCTCGATCGGGCCTAAACCAGCAGCCGGTTAAGGCCCCGGATCGGGCCTCCATCAGGATCGGCCTAAACCTGTCACAATCCGGGACTGCTGGCTCCCAACTGCTCACCTGCCTGCCAGCCTGATCACCCCCTAACCACTCCCCTGACAGCTCCATCAATGCCTAACTGCTGCCCTGCCGGCCTGATCACCCCAACTGCGCTGGCCCGGTCACCCCCAACTGCCCTCCCCTGCTGGCCCAGTCGTCCTCAACTGCCCTCCTCTCCGGCTAGGTCTCCCCCCCCCCCAACTGCCCACCCCTGTGGCCTGATTGCCCATAACTGCCCTCCCCTACTGGCCATCTTGTGGGCACCACCACCTTTGAGGGCAGGGCAGTCAATTAGCATATTCCTTCTTTATTAGATAGGATTTTTGCTTTAAAATAACACCCTTTTGTAAGAGTTTCATGTTTTAATAAAATGATGTCAGGACCAATTTAGAGAGAAAATCTGCCTATGTCCATTTGTACCTATATTTAAACATGATTTAAATTATTGTTTTCCTATTTGATTGTATTTTTAGCATGTGGTGTTTATGTTGGACTAAGAGTTGCCATGTGAAGTGAGTGAACAGATGTTGCTCATCATAGTTTGTGTTGCTATGCTTCATTGATACCTTCATGCCACGTTCCAGGACCTCCTCAGCTAGAGGGTCATAATAGATAGAATGCAGTTATGTTCTCATCTGTTCAGTAATCTGACCCAGCATGACAGACATGCCCACATTGTCTTGACCCACCTTTGACCATGCTAGTAATTATATTACTAGAGGCCTGGTGCACAGATTCATGTACCGGTGGGGTCCCTCAGCCTGGCCTGCACCTTCTTGCAATCCAGGACCCCTTGGGGGATATTGGACTGCCTGTTCCAGCCCAGTCCCTGCAGGGCAGGCCGAGGGACCCCACTGGTGCACGAATCCTGCACCAGGCCTCTAGTATGCTTATAAGATTTTTGGTTAATCTCTTCCCACCCTTTTCCCTCCCCTTTCCCTCTAAGATTCATCAGTCTGTTCCATGTTTCCATGCCTATGCAGTGAGCATCTTCCCCCTGGTGGTCAGTGCACATCATAGCTACCAGTTGAATGGTCGAACGGTTGCTTAGGCTTTTATATATATAAGCAACCTTACAGTTTTATAGTTGATCAGATTCAACATTATGGACTATGAGTTAATAATGTAATCTGATTTGATGAATTTATATTTGGGCTTTAGAATGTATACCCACAAAATCACCTTTGATTGATTGCTAATTTTAGAGATTAAAAGACAGTTTTTGAAAAGGTTTTGCCTAATTTTATACCTTGGCAACTTTCTGAAGTAAACTAACCTTTCAACTGTTATATGTAACCTGTGAGCATTCAGATACGTTGGATATTGACCCCCAACTAGTGGCTATTCACCCTGTACTGTGTTCTGTTCTCTCTTTTACCAGATCTCCCCCCTCCTCCCTGCACTATTACAAGTTTGTTTTTTGTTGTATATCCCAAAGCCCAGCCATCTTAAAATCTGACCTCATTTTGCAAGTTCTATTCTGAAACATCTCAACCTGTTTGGTTCACCAAACAAAGGAATAGAATAAAACTCTCAGGTTAAGTGGTAAAATCTTATTGCAAAACCACTCTTATCTTTCTTTTCCAAAGAGAGGTAATTATCTAAAATGCCATGAATTGTGTTGTTAAGTATTCTTAAAGCCATATCAATTGAAAAAATTACAAGAACGAATAATATTTACTAACAGTACTGTGATATTTCATTTTCAACTTTCATTATTATCAAGTACAAAATTTGTATTTTTTTCTTTTAATATTATAGAAATATTTTCTAAATGATTTTGGCTTGCCATAAAGTGTTGATATTGGTGTTGGTTTTAGCTGTATTTTATTTTTCTCCTGGCTATGGCCTATCTTTCTGATCAAATTTTACTGAAAATAAAATGGGAAAATTGAGCAAAGAAGATTCTCATTATAAAGTTGTGATGATAATAATGAAGGGAGCCTGATCATTTATCTATTACTTTCATAATTCCTACATTTTCTATCTCCCTAGTATTCTGAAGTAAATCCTTTATTAGAAAAATAGAAATGTACTTAACACCATTGTAGGGATTGACCAATTAATTGCCTTACACATGGAAGGTTAAGGGCAAGAATTGCCCTTGTTTCAACATATAGTAAAATTGGTCAGTTATAATTTATCTGAGAACTATAGGAGGCATTTGTCTTTAAATGAGAAATATAATAATAGTACTTTATATCACCATAATAATTTAATATTGTTTTGAAAGTTCTGGCAAATACAATAAGAAAAAATAGATGTACACATGTTGGAAACAAGCAGTGATTTTTATTCTTTATGTGATATTTGTATAGATCATAGATCAAAAGGAATCAACTAAAAATTACAATGAATAAAATGCTGTTAACTTGGCAAGATAAAAGATATTTTGTAATTGTAATTTTGTGAACCTTTTTTAGAAAGGAAAACAATTTATTTTAGTGCCAAAATTCAATAAAATAGCTAGTAATCATTTTAATGAAAATTACATATGACCTATGTGAATAAACAAAAAATCTTAAGCGAAGACGTATTTCTAAAAAGAGAATAGTACACATTATAAATATTTTAATTATTTACAATTAGACAGGTTCATTACAAACTCAGTAAAGCCTTTAAAAAAATATTTTTATAAGACAAAAAATGTTTCTAAATCTCTATTCTAAAATATTGAAAAGGAAATAAATGGGTAAGAAGGTTACAAGTGAGCATTGTGAGACATTTGTCCAACAATAATTAAAGTCATTTGTTGTTATCTTGAGAATAGACAAATGGGTTAGTTGCCATAGAAATAGACCCTAACACATCTAGAAACTTAGTATATTGCTAGAATGATCATAAATCTATGTGGAAGGTAAAAATTATTCAACATACAGTATTAGAAAAATTGGCTAATAAAAAGAGTCAAATCAATGTAAACC
Source organism: Myotis davidii (assembly GCF_000327345.1). NCBI lineage: Eukaryota > Metazoa > Chordata > Mammalia > Chiroptera > Vespertilionidae > Myotis > Myotis davidii. Next base: position 2,198,458 of record NW_006289416.1, read on the forward strand.
CTCCTCTCATATAAAGTAGTAAAATAAGTCCTTAAGAATTTAAACATTTATTTTTTATAAGAGCATTTGGAGAAAACTCAATTTAATATTTACCAACTCTCTGGATGGTCTGAAAGAAACTTCTTATGCTTTAAGAAATGCAAGAAAAGTAGACATAGTATGTAATGTAAATTTTTCAACTTTTGAGTATCAAAAATCTCCATATAAAAAGACATAAACAGAATGTTGCATGATATGAAAAAGGTTATAATAATTGAGTGAGAAAACTAAAGTAACTCAATATATAAATGGCATGGACAGACAAGTCACAAAACAAGAACCTTGATGATCAAACAAATGTGGGAAGTTATTTGGCTTTATAAATAATCAAATAAATGCAAGGTAGTTTCAGTTTCTCATCTGTTAAAAAAAAAACCTGCAACAAAAGTAAAGCTAATTATCAACACGAGTACAATGCAAATATAATCTGTGCTATTATACATACTATAAAAATAACTAATACACTTGTTCTACAAAAGCCATAATAAAATGGACCCCCATTGATATTCTAAATTTGATTTAACTCTAAAAACTATTTCAACATACATGAATCTTAAAGCTTTATAGTGCCAAATTTTGGAAACAATAGTGAAAATCACCTGTAAAATACAGTAACATTTATTTAAAAAACTATTAAAGATGGCAGCTATTAAAGGTTGAACATCACTGACAAAATACTTGTAATCCAATTGTCACTAGACACAAGTTACAAAATTGTATATACATATAATAACAGTGTAAAATATGATATCAAAAAAAGACTAGAAGGAAACACTTCCATATTATTACCAGTTGTGTTAGGGTGATAGGACTCTAATTTTATAACTTTGACACTTATATATGGGAATGTACAGCCTTTTGAAGAATGAAGTTATCTAGGTAATCAAGCTACCATTGTGCTGCTCAGTCTCCTGTAAAGCTCTTGGGGAAATGTTTTGCAACCACAAGGAGACTTTTACATCCTCTTTATAATGGCAGGGGTCCCAACATTCTCAGAGGAAGAAATACCTCTGGGATTCAAACACGCTACCTCGCCTGCCATTCTTTGTCATGGTCCTAAAGCTAAACGGTGAAGGTACTTTTCCAAAAATGGCTTAATTCCTAAAGGCAAACCCAGAAGTCAGATCTTCTCTATGCATATGTGGTGATTATTTTAAGCCAATGGTCAAATGGGAGGTCATTTTCCCTCTGTTCAGACATGCCAGATGATAATAGCATGAATGACACATTCCTTTTGGCGTGATTATTCATAATTATCTTCATTCAGCAAGTTTGATACCGGTTGTAAAATACACGGTGCGTCCAAAGAGTCAGAAAATAATGCTTGTAGTTAAACTACCACATGCCAGTGATTGTAAGAAGCACTCTTATTTCATAGAGATTAAAATCTTTTAAAACAATGATGTTAACTTGCTTACAATCACTGCTCCTTTGCCCTAATCAGGAAAACATGTTGGAATTCAAGCGAGAAGAGACTAGGATGCTTTCCTCCAGTTCAGGCAGAAGGCCCGACCTCCCGAAGGACCAGTGGTCAGGGCAGGATTGTCAGTGCTTCTGTGCTGCCTCCCTGAGCAGCTTGCACACAGGCTCGGGGTGCTTTTTCACTCTTTCTCACCTTCAAGCTCACAAATGCCCCATCGGCATCCGTGGCCCGTGATAAGCAGGTGCTGCATAGGGCACTTCTCCTAGACACCGCCCATGGCCCAAGTGCTTCCAGCTGCACCTCCTGCAGGATGATGAGCGCTGGATGGAGACTGCGCATGCCCCTTGCTGGCCCTCACTATTGAGTTTCCTGTCCTTCCTCACACCACAGCGCTTGCTTTCTGCGTGAGCCACAAGATGCCATGGTGTTTGCGTCCCACTTCATTGCAAGTAAGTGAGAGTGGCATTGCCGTGAGGCTATGATTTAATGTATCTTTGTATTGGTTTTATGTATATCATTGTAAAACTTTAGTGGGAAACAGATCGTTTGATAACACCTATACGGATTTAGGGAGAAAGGTGAAGCTTGGCTTGAGGTTTCTAAGATATTTCAGGTACCATAAATATCTTGTCCTTATTCGTGTTAAATTTCTGGCAAATTAGACCATATTAGAGATGCAATTTTTTTTTATAAAAACCCAAAAACTGCTAAATTAGAACCTTTTACTACAATATGATACCTTGATAGTCTAGCGCAGTGGTTCTCAACCTTCTGGCCCTTTAAATATAGTTTCTCATGTTGTGACCCAACCGTAAAATTATTTTCCTTGCTACTTCATAACTGTAATGTTGCTACTATTATGAATTGTAATGTAAATATCTGATATGCAGGATGGTCTTAGGCGACCCCTGTGAAAGGGTTGTTCAACCGCCAAAGGGGTCGCAACCCACAGGTTGAGAACCGCTGGAGCAGTTCACTGACACACCTGGCAACTCTTCATCCTGTTAAATTTGATGAACTTCATTTTTGAGGTTAGAGAGTTTTTATTATATTACCAATGACAATCCTAATAGATTTTTCAAGGATTACAAAGGGTGATATCTGTCTGATGCATTATTTAATTATGGATTATTGAAATATGTCCTCTAATGATGACTCCTGATAGTTTAGTGGACACATTACAGTACTTAAAAACAAAAGAAATACACATTGTCGGACATTTGTGGGGACAGAAACTTATTGCTTTCATTACTAAACCCTTATTGGAGATCCTCTTGGCTGGGGGCGAGAGGGGGGCTAGTTTCTTCCCCAGGTGTAGTGTGTATCTTAAATAGGTCATGACTGTCTTTTCTAAGATTTGGTTTCAGCGTCTTTGTCAGCAAGGATTTTCAACTTCCCACATATTGCAGCAACTCTGGGAAGTAAGTGCTGCTCCCTACTATTTTCAGTCAATATTTTCTCCAACTACCTGCATCCTACCCTCTATTAGAAATCCCAGCCATCGATATTCTGTGGACAGCATGTCTAAAATGGAATCCATCATCCCCACGCCCGTACCTGTCCCTACTCTCTTGTATTTCATGTAAAACATTTTGATCTTCTCAGGGACCCAGGCTAGAAACATTGGGAACGTCTTTAACTCTGCCCCCCTTTAGACCCCACACTTAATTCCTTGTAAATCCGATCAGTGATCATGCTCTGCAGGTCACCCTGCCCCAGAATTGTCCTGCTCACATGCAGACTTGAGCATCGTTGCCATGGCACTGCCACACTCACCGCTAAACGCCTAGAATTCTCCCGATCAAGGACTTCTGTAGTTTGAAATCAACCTCTTTCTGCAAAACATCTGCCCTATCTCCTCCCATGGATCTGTAATGCAATTTACCAACAGGGCCTCCTTCCGCAGCACAGCCTTTGAGTTTCCTGCCCCGTGCCTTCTTTCATACTTGGGTAGCTCCCCCACTTTGGAAAGCCTTGCTCTGGAAGGGTTGCCACTCCTTCTGCCCCCCCCCCCCAATTTTCCCTTAGAAATCATTTGTGCCTCTCTTCTCTAAGTGAAAGGTTTAAGATGCCTCACAAAAATGACGTATACACAACACTGTGAAATTACATAACATTCAAGTGAAGCAAAACTGAAATAAACGTATGCACATAGCCCAAAACCAAAATAAAATTTAAAAGTAAAGGCATGACAATGGGTTTCACGCACTTGCTAGGGCAGCTTGATCTTCAGGATAGCCTTCACCTGTCCCTGTGCTTCTCTGGCTTTTAGATTCTCCTCTGTCATATTCAACACATGTTACTGTGCCCACAATGTATCTTTCCTGGTAGTCAATAAATGCATTGGAAGTAGGAGTTATGTCACACTCACATTTGTCTTGTTGAGAGTGCTCCGTAAGCACTGGTCGTTCAGGAAACATTGTGTTTTGGTAAAAGAGTTATCCATGAATAGTTCACAAATAAGATCCCCATGGCATGCAGAGTTTTGTGAGGATTGTTATTATTGATAAATAGTTGACATATAGTATCCTATGAGTCTCAAGTGCACAATATAGTGATTCAAAATTTATACATACTACGAAGTGATGTATAAAAACCCCATGAAAACCCTAATTACCGTCTGTCACCGTTCTAAGTATTACAGTCTTACTGACTCTATTACCAATGCTGTACATTACATGCCCGTGACTTCTTTATTTTATAACTGGAAGTGGGCCTTTGTTTGTTTTTTTAAATTTGGGAGTGAAGAAGTTTTATTTCTTAAGCATAGCATCCATAGAAACTCTGCCTGAATCCAGATGAGGTCAATTTCTGTTCTCTTAGAGACCCTTTCTCCCTGGCCCTTTTACAGTTTGTAATAGTTGATGCATCAGTGTGACTCCTTGATATCTGTCTCCTTTACTGCACTGTCCATGAGAATTGACACCTGCTTGTACCTTTGCATGATGATAGCCCAGTGCCTCGCTGGACACTTGACAGGTGGCATATTCAGCACAAAGTGGTGGAATAGTGAGTGCAGCACTTAAGGAAGGGCACTGGGCCCACATTGATTTCAGTTCCGCTGCCTCTCCTCGCTGCAGGAACACTAACACAAGTACCTGTGAAGTGCTCCTCTCCCCCTGCCCGAAAGCCAGCTCACCCACCAGCATTAGTAACAGCAAAGACACAAGCAGAGTGTGGGTTTCTGTGTTCTCGTCTTCTTACTCCTAAAGTTTATCTCTGCTGCAAACTCCCTCATCTTTGGCCATATCATCTGCTCTAGAGAACAGGTCATCTTTTAAAAAGCAGTGTTTTATGGAAGAAACAGTGCCATCTGATATTCTGATGAATGAGTTTAAAAAGGTTTAAAGGTTTGCTTGCCAATTTCGCCTCGTGTCATTTATAGAATATTTACAGACAGTGAGGGTGAGCATAACATGTTAAGCGTACTCTGCTTATGTGTAGATTTAGAATTTTGTAAAAAAAATGCATGTTTCCTCAAATGTCTTGTTCTTTCCTGGAGTTGATTTTCATGAAGTTAAAAGGATTTTTACAGTTTCTAGAGTTCTATGTCTCATGAATGTTGGATGGAATTGCTTAATTTAAGAGTCTTCCAGTGCACGTAGACTACCTGTGATCAAATGTTGTGCATTTCTATAAGATATTCCTCTCTCTCTCTCTCAAAAAGTCATCATTGTAGGGGCCCCTCCTGTTGTAATTGCGTCTTGATTGCTACTGGCCCATTCATGTGTGAGGTCAACCCCTCAGCGGCTGACAGAGGATCAGCCTTAGTTACAGTGCAGCTGCTGTGCAGGTGCTGGCCACACGCCATGCACCTCCGCAGGGTCTGGGGCCTGCTGAGATGTTTCTTCGGATGTGCTGCTTGTGCAGCTAACTGGATCCTACTCTGTTGTCTGAAGCTGGCCACTGGGTGGGTTGGTTCTGAGGCCTTTTGGGAGGAATTCTGGTGCAGGCCAATGTCAGACGCGGCCTGTGATTGGCCTTGAGAAATCTGTTCAGAGCTACAAAGCTATGCACGGGTTGTGGCTGCCTCTGCTTTCCTGGGTGTGTGCGGGAAGGACCAAGCTGCGCACCAAGGCCAGCTTTTACCAGCACCGGGCTCTAGGGCAGGTCAATAAAAGTCCCAGTGCATCCCGAGGTCCTTCCCTGCATGCCTCTGCCTACTGGTCCCTGTTGGGCTCAGTCCCTGACAGAGCCTCTGGTGGTCCTCAAGTTATATGAGGTAGGTTCTCAGTGAGTCACCAGGAGGGGCAAGTGGTACAGGTTCAAACTCTGTGCCAGTGCCAGGTCTGAGGCCACTCAGCAAATGTCCCAGGGTACACAAAGCCTCACTGCCACTTGCTGGGTGCTTGTAGACCTGTGTGGTAGGATGCGATCTCAGGGGTTCATCAGGGAGAGAACAACAGAGTTTATCAGTCCCAAACACAACAAGATCTGGCCCATGAAGAGGGGGCTGAAGGAAGGCATGAACCCCACAGTCCTCAGGGGGAACCTTTGCAGCTAAGATATTCCTCAGAGATCTCACCTGCCACCCATGAGAGTGGGCAAGCCCTTTTCCAATCTCTGCCCTTCCTACCATTCTCCATGTGGCTTCTTCTGTAAATCGTTGGTTATAAGACTTCTATTCAGCGAGGCTTCAGTTAGTTATTCTGGTTGATTATTATATATTTTTGTTGTGATTCCAGTTTGATCAGGGAGGAGGTGAGTGTAATACCCACCTAGTCTGCTTCCCTAATTTCCCTTCTGATATTCGTTTATTACTTTATTTATTTAACCAATAATGATAAAATACTAACAAGAATCATATTGCTCTCCAAATATCATCAAAACATCCAGTTATAAAATCCTACAATTCATCATTATTGCTATAATCATGTATTTTTCAATCAAAAGCCATAAAGCTGTGGTAGGGTATTTGCTGTTATTCTTTTTATAGATTTCAGGATTGAAATTGGTGTTAGTCCAGTGATTGACTTTTGTTTCCAAGTGATTGGGCAGTTTCACACAGTCATAATGTTGGTTCCACTCAACTCCAACTGCAAATCTTCGCTAAGCCTTTATTGTGGATGAGACAAATTGCAAATGTGAATTATTAACTTTACCTAACTGATGATTTTATTTTTTATCTACTTTCAATAATTTATGCATAATTTAGAAAAAATAAAACATGTGGAAATAAGATTTAAAAAATGAATGCTAGCCAGAGCTGGCTGTGTCCCAGGACTGAAATCCAGGCCAGGCTTACATCCAGCCCAGGCTTTTCTCTGCAGCCTGCTTCCAAGAAGCCATGTTGTTGTAGCAGAGTGAGCGGAGTCTTCAGTACTCTTGGCTTGAGCATGACAACATATTTGATAGCACTGTTTTCAATTTTACACCGTGGCTGGTTCATCAGTGCCAGCAGAAGCCTATACAAATGACACACATTAGAAATTTAAAGTGAACGTCGATAAGAGGAGATATGAAAATCTCCTACACTACATAGTTTCACATCACCCTTCAAGGGTAAGCTGATTAAGATTTTTTTTCTTGGGATTTGTATTATCAGTGCCTTTCTTCAAAGAAAGTTATTTACTATTTTCACCTCTCTTCTCCCTTGAAATTCATCAATAACTTCTGTCTACACCTTATCCAAAATGTAGCTGGAATTTCGCCAAAGCCTATACACCCATGATTTGGCATCTGGCCTCTCAGACTCCAGCAGCCACCTTGGCCTCCATTGGCTCCATCTCCCCACCTTAGGGAGTAGTTTCTCTTTCCTTTACTTGGAATTCTCTTCCTCCAGATCCTCACTTGACAGACCCCTTTTGGCTTCCATGTTCTTTCCTCTTAGGGACAAATAATATTGTTATGCAAGCATAGAAATGGGAAAGAGAAACAGATTCCACCTTTACAAAGTTTGTTCTGGTTGTGTCTTTCTGATAAGATGCCTTAAGTAAGGAGCAGTGTAGAGAACAAAGTGCAAATTAGTTGAGGTTACAAGCAAATAGCTTATGCTTTTAAGGATTAAGTTTTATTTTATTCCAATACCATTCTAAGAACTTGCTGTTCTGGGGGAAGAATAAGTTGCAGTGGTTATCACATAGCACGCTTGTAACACTCTCATTCTTCCCTTGAAAGGTACACTTGAACAATCCATGATTGCTATATCTAAGGACCACTCTGCTTTCTTATACACAGTCAATTGAATCATCAGTCAAATGGATTATCAGTGCCTTTCTTCAATGAAAAGAATAGAAAGAACAGAATAGAATTTCAAACCAGGGCTTTTGGGTTTCTTATAATGTTTCTCCCAGGAGAATGGGAGACAGATCTTGACAAACAGAATCTTCTTCTTCACACATAGAAAATTTCATAAAGAGAAGCTTTTTAATAGTCAGGGGAAAATGATATCCCAAACCAAACGTGTTGAAGTTTCTTTTTCCTTTTAGTTAATTATCTTATCTAAATTTGTTTATTTCTCTCCTTGTAATCCCTTTGCAATGAACCTTTGTGTTGCTTTTTCCTTTTCTTGGTGTACAAAAATTAGTTTAAAATGGATCAAAGATCTAAATGTAAGACCCAAAACAATAAATTACACAGAAGAAAACGTAGGTACTAAACTTATGGACCTTGGTCATAGAGGACATTTTATGATCCCAAAGACAAGGGAAGTAAAGGCAAAGATGAATGATTAGCACTATATCAAACTAAAAAGCTTCTGCACAGCAAAAGAAACCACCAACAAAACAAAAAGGCAAACAACGGAATGGTAGAAGATATTTGCAAATGACAGCTCTGATAAAGAGTTAATGTGCAAAATACATAAAGAACTCTTGTACCTCAACACCAAACAAACAAACAAACAATCCAATTAAAAAATGGGCAGAGGACATGAACAGGTGCTTCACCCAAGAAGACATACAAATGGCCAACAGGTATATGAAAAGATGTTCAACTTCACTAGCTATTAGGGAAATGCAAATCAAACTTACAATTAAATACCATCTCATACCTGTTGGAAAAGCTGTTATCAATAAGATATTGTATAAAGATTTGGTAAATACATACTAAGGAATACTACTCAACCATAAGAAAAGATGCAGTACTACCATTTATTATTATGCTAAGCAAAATAAGTCAGTACAAAAAAGCTAAGAACCATATGATTTCACTCATATGTGGGATATAAAACAAACTCATAGACAGATATAACAGCATGGAGGGTAAGGGAGTGGGGATATAAAAGGGTAAAGGGGGCCAAATATATGGTGATGAAAGATGATTTGACTTTGGGTGGTGGGCACACAATGTAATACACAGACCATGTATCATAGAAATGTACACTTGAAACCTAATGGATCTTATTAACCAGTGTCACCCCAATAAATGTAATAAAAGTTAAGAAAAAGTAACATTGGTAAAGTTATTATTTCTTGAAAGAAATTTAGTTATCCAAAGGTCTACCAGTGAATTTATGTAATTGAACTTAATCTGTCAATGTCATTTTAAAATGCTTTGCACTGTTGCAAAGAGGATCTGAGGTAACATAAATGAATCCTATTGGAAAATATTGCCTAACACATAGTTGGTTTTCAATAAATGTTGGAAATTGAATTAATGGCTGCATTTTACAGTGAATAAATTAACAAATAAGTAGGGACAAAGAGAAAGTACTGACAGAGTTTTAAGATGAAACCAATAAGCATCAGAAAAAACAAAAATATGTACCATCAATTTTTGAAAAATTATTAGAATTAGTTAAGCATCGAATCACTATATAATACATTAAAACTAATGTAATATTATAAGTTAATTTACTTCAATAGAAGGAAAAACTAAAAATTACTAGTACAGTATTAGCTTTTTTAAAAATATATATATTTTATTGAGTTTTTACAGAGAGGAAGGGAGAGAGATAGAGAGTTAGAAACATCGATGAGAGAGGAACATTGATTAGCTGCCTCCTGCACATCTCCTACTGGAGATGTGCCCGCAACCCAGGTACATGCCCTTGACCAGAATCGAACCTGGGACCTTTCAGTCCGCAGGCCGATGCTCTATCCACTGAGCCAAACTGGTTTGGGCGGCAGTACCTGGATTTTTATCAACTTCAATGAAATGAGGGAAAGATAATCAGATACCAATATCCTTTAGATATAAATTTCAGTTATATAATTTATTCTAAAATGAACATTAAATTTTTATTTAAAGTACCTTTAATTATTTCACAAGAGAGATTACACTCTTCAGTTCAGTTTTTCATAAAATATTATTGTATTGGAAATAGCCCAAATCTCACAGAAGCAATACAGAAAATTAGTGATAATAATTACAGTTTGCTTTTCATCGAACTGAATTTATACATAGGCAAATATGGGAATATATAAATATGTATAACTTTGTGTCTATGTGTATATCTACACACTCAAAATTATGTACTATATTATATATAGTGTGTATCTTTTGTGTATACACAATATTAATGTACTCATTGAAAAGGGGAGTTCCTCTAAAAATGATGTTAGTTCTTAATACTTCAGCATCCAAATCTTCATATAAAACATCAAATGCAACACTTTAGAGAGAAAAATTAAAACTTGAAATACAAACACCAGTTTGGTGCATCTATTGGAGTATTTAAAGGACCATTTACTCATGCCTTACACATACTGAGCAAATATTGAGGTAATAGTATCTAACAGGCACTGTCTAAGGCCCTGGGAATAAAAGATAAATAAGGAAAGGATGATAGGGGAGCACACAGTCTGGTAGAAAGGCAGGAATGTACACAAAAGATTAAAATAAACTGTAGTAAGTGATCCAATGTTCACAGAATGTCAAAGGACGAGGCGGTCAGTGGGGATACTAAAGAATCTCTGTGACAGTGCTGGACATCGGACATACATAGTCAGGCCTCAGAATTTAAATGACTTGTCTGAGGATGGGAGCTACTCAGCTGGGCCTTGCTGGGCTTCAGGATAGGGTATTGAGCGGGACAGACCCAGGTGGGAGGGGGGGCTGGGCATAGGAGGGGAGACACCCATCACTTTTTATTCTCTCTGTCCGCTGGCCCCCAAGCAGGAGGAGGCTGAGACTGGGCTGGGCCTGGATGCTCACTTTCCATGCAGCAGCATTTCGTTGCACAAAACCGTCCTTTCTCTCCCTTCCCTTCTGTTTGCCACATTCCCTCGTCCTGCCCCAGGTGGGACTGAAGAGCTGGAAGAAGGCAGTCATTATGCTGTCCCACCGATTCCGGAGGTCTCCACTCTCCTCTGGTCTCTACCTTGCCTAATGCAGGGGATCACTTCTGGAGAAGACTCGCCACTCTCCTCGATGTGTCCCAAGCCTGGAGCAGATCCGCCTGCTTGGCCCACCCAGCCGTTTCGGGAATTAGGTCCTGGGTTTCTGTCGCTTTGAGATTCACCAGATGTGGTTGGATTTGTTCAGAGGGGGAGGAAATACTGGCCCTTCTACCTTCTCACCCCATCATGTGCCTGCTGTGTCTTTGATGTCCTCCTTCCTTCCTACCACCCATGTGCATGAGCAAAGTGCAACTAACTCCTGGGACTTGGCCGTAAAATGAAGCCCAAGCTTCTCACATTCCCTTCTTCAGTTTGACATGAGATGAAGGCATGTAGCATATTTAATGTATTTTGAACAAAGGCAAAATACAGATTCTGACCACTTAAACATATAGAATTCCTTCATTAAAGCTGTATACATCACAGCTTGTTTAGAAGCAGGGTAGGATCCCAGAGTGATGGGCAGGTTCCACTCCTCGCATTAAGAAAAGCACTCGTGACTGGTCACTTTATTAAAACCGAAAAGTCCGAGGGCTGTTGGCTTTTTCCCAAGTAGTGGGGCCCTAGGAGGTGTGCTTTATGCTCTTCAAAGGTTTATTGATATTCAGAAACAGTGCCACTGAATGAAACCAGTGTGTCTGTTTGTGAGGGTGATGTATAATCCCAACTTTTTGTATAAATTTAGAATAATTGCCTTCATATTGAGAGCTCTGTCTTTTGTGGATTAAGGAATGTTATGGTCTGCTAAAACCTAATGGGAGAATTAATGGTGTTTGAAGCAGTATGTTTTAATGCAGTATTAACCAGTAAAGACCTTGCTATCATGTTGTCCAACAAAATGATCTTCATCTCTATATTAAATATAAATAATTATCCTGCCATTGGGTAACATTAGGATGGCTGTGGATTTTCCTTCCCAGGGTACTGGTTCCAGTGCCTAATGCAGCCCTATGTATTTAGCAGAAGCAGATGTAGGTCACATGATCAATAGGAGCAATTAAAAAGCCTTTGCAACATGGCTAAGCCTTTGAATTCACTTAATTATTTCAGATCCAATGTGGAAAAGAAAAGGTTGCCTTTTTCTTAAAATTTATCCAGAATTATTCCAAACATTTGAAGATTTTCCTTCTTTTCACAGTACAGATTTCCTTTGCATAAATGAGTCTTATTAATCTAAAAATAGACTCCTTGTAGAGTATTATTAACTTTTCTGTGTGGGCATTAATGTACATTGTGTACCCTCACTGTCTGGAACAAGATGAGAAAATACCCTCCCATCTCAGTTTTCCTGTAAAAGCTTTCTGGTTGAATAAAATGAAAAGGCCACTTACACAATATTTGATGTGAAGGAAAGCAATGTTTTAAGACCTTTCTGGGAGACTAAGAGGCAGAGTTAACTTAGAGGTACAACTAACACTTAACATTATTGAGAAGCGATTCTGCATGAAATACGTGTTAAGATTACTCCGTTGTCTTTCAAGGAAACCTATGTGAAACTTAGTTCTTCTTGGCTTCTAGAGAGAAAGTTGAAATCCATGGATCTTACCTTTCTGAAAGAAAGAGGACATGGGTCACCCTAAAGTAGCCACATAATTTGAAAAGAATAATAATGAAACAGGTAAAAACTAAGGAAAGAGAAGTGATATTGCAAAAGGTACCAGAGACATTTGTTGATAATATGGTTTTTACCTTAACATATTATTTTATTTCTCTAAACTGCCTACGTTTTTTAAACATACAGTTATGCATGGAGAAATAATGTACAAAGAATCTTCTCTTTGACCTGTCTACTCTCACACCATCTATGAAATCCTATATACCCCTGATATATCACTCTTCTTTCTAAATATTTATTTCCTCAATTAGCATTTTACATTAAATAAATTAATAGTCATTAAATTTTGTGCTAGAATTAAGATTAAAAAAAGACACAGAGAAAATCTTTGCTCTGTAGACTCCAAGTTATATACAAAAGGAACTCATGGCTTTCAGCGTGAGTTGTATATTCAACTTTCTTGCATAATTAGGATGCCAAGAATTTTATTTAATATACTTTTAAAAATTTCTAAAGAGGTTTCTTGTTTGTTCGTTCTTATTTTTTTAGTTTACCTTGGCAGCTCATGTTTCTTTAACCAGCAGCCTTTAACCAATCTTTGAGGTAGTAGGGATTTGTTTATAATTGCTATTCCTAAGGAGCCCAAATATGATTACCTTTATCTGAAAAGAACTTCCTTCCTTGTCCATAATCATCTCCACACACAGGTCTCTTCCTCCTGAGGTGAATTCAAAGTTATCAACTATTACAGACAATCCCTAAGTAAGCTCAACACATTTTTATTTCACTCAGTTATACCTGTCCATGGTCCAGTATTTATAAATGGTCCAGAATCACAATCCAGATATCTTTTATAGACAGTGGTATGCTGGCAATAGTTAATAACCAGCTTTCAGAATAAGATGTATAATATTTTCCAGTTTTTGTAGTGTGTATACTTTCTCCATGGCCAACTTCAAGCTACCTGCAAGTCTTCACAGACCTCTGTACTGGGAAGAGATGAGCACAATCTCCCCAGCCGCTACTAACAGGCCCCAGCACAAACCTGTAAAATAAACACACACCTGAGGCTCTGCAAATCCCTCCAACACGTTCTCTTTAATTGGCTGCTCTGCAGATTGGGATACACACGGTGCTATTGGTGTTTCTTCTAATCTAATGCAAGAAAACAGTCGCTGTATTTATTAGTACTACTGCTACCACTTTCTCAGTAAGAACTCCCCTAATTTCTTTCACTGGAACAAACAGAACATTATCTACCCAAAGTGTCAGTTGGAGATGTGTTTATCAGAACTACACATAAATTAGGCCCATGTGAGAAGTGAGAGAGTCAAAATACCAGACACTTAAAAAAGGGAGAACTCCAAAGAGATTTTAACAAGGAAGTAGTCAAGTAAATGAAAGGTTGGTTTTTGTCCAGATGTAGTAGTAAGTGCTGCTCCTTGAAGTTCTGTGAGATTAGATAAGGTTATGTTCTGTATAACAGTGTTTTCCACCAAGATGATAGTGCTTCTTCTCGCTTACTGACATGTATTCTTTTACCGCAGGTAGACAGTGCTGAATTTTCTCCTTTATTCTGTGATAGTTTACTTTCCAACCAACTGTGAAATTAAGAAAATTCTCCCCACAGCAGTCGGATGCAGTGTGTTAGTTTGTATCTTATCAAAAACAGTTTAAATGGATCTCTGGTGGCATTTCAATGAAAATTAAAAGCACAATTCCAGTGTTTTGGGAGTAAAGAATATTTTCCATTGCTACTTAACTCATTTGGTTTAACTGCCACAAAACTAGTCCATCACATGCAATAGCAGAAGTCTAATTCTTTCTCTGGTCTTTAAACTGTGTCACTTCACTCATGAATAACTAGGATGGGAAAATGGAGGTGATAAATGGGCCCCTATTTTTTAAAAGAAATGTGAAAAGTCTTGCACATCAATCGTCTTAATAAGTCAGGTCCCATAGGCAAGAACATGTGAGGCATTGTTATCTGTTTGGGCAGTAAGAGAATATTATTTCATTTTTCCTTAAACCCACCAGTAGCTCCTACCAGCAGAGCTTCTTGGTACTGGAACTGCAGGGAACCTTACTGACCAGTCTGTCTCCAGACGTTTGTCTTTCTAGTCCTTATTAGACACCGTTTGGCTCATTCTACTCTTGACACTCCAACTCTTGTTACCCAACTCTCAGGCTCCCTGGTTCCCTCAGAACAACATCTTCACCAAAACTCGAGGAAGAGCTGGTATTCATGGGGTTTGTCCCTTCCAAGATCCAGACCTTATTATGGTGGCTGCATGGGCCTTTGATTCACAAGAGAAAGTCTCAGACTCTACTACACTCAGAAAATGTCCAGTGATCAAATTCTTTTGTGACATATGTCCCAATTCTCTGCAAATGCTCAGCTCATAGCCTGGCAAATCCAAAATCTAATCCTACATGTTTTCATTTTAATAAAATTTTCACCCTGGCAGGTGTGTTCAGTGGTTAGAGCATCAGTCCACAAACTGAAGGGTTGCAGGTTCGATTCCCAGTCAAGGGCACGTACCTGGATTACGGTTCGATCCCTGGCCCTGGTTGGGGGGTGTGCAGGAGACAACCAATTGATGTGTCACACATTGATCTCTCTTTCTCTCTCTCCCCTCCACTCTCCCCCTCCCCAAACTTCCCTCCCTTCTACGCTCTCTAAAAATCAATATCCTTGCATAAGGGTTAAAAAACTAAAATAATATTAGAGTATTTTATTCAATATATTTTATATTATATTTTAATATTCTTCATGTTATAGCTTAATATTGCCAATGAATTAAACTTACAACTTCAGTAAATTCTTCTTTCAAATGATTCTTTTAAAAACTGTGGAAGGACTTATCTGAACAAAATAAATTTTAAAAAGATTGTTCTCTAGCTTTTTAAGGAACATAACAGTTTGGCTGAGAACACCTAGGAAGTTTGAGCTTCAAAGTACTTGGCCTTGAAATTTATCAAAGTGGCATTCACCCTGCATGGGAAAATTTATAGTTGTTAAGGAATAGCATCATTTAACACATGCACTCACAGGGGGTTTTTTGGTTGAAGAAAATGTCATATTTGACTTCAACATGGATTACATTTTTTCCAAGAATATTGCTTCTGATTTTTCTGTGGCAAAGTAGCTGCTGTTGCTATGCTATCAGCTCTGTTGCTATGGGGGATGCCTTGGGTGTTTGCCAGACCTGGAATGGTTATTTCAGCACCCTTATGTTCAGCAGTTGACATTTTTCTACGTTGAATCATGCTATTTTATCTTAATTCCATGGACAGGTTCAGTGTTGATCAGCCTGGAAAGAACAAGATTAGATATAAAGGAATCCAACTATTTCTTTAGAAAACTTAAGAATTCAAGTGGTATGTGTGAGAAGCATATATTTATGCATGGACATGTAAGACTAAATGTGATATATCTAGAAATTGGCCTGTGTACAAGACGTGTGATTTTAAGTCATGAGGTTCAGAGAAATAAAAAGGGACAAACGTTGGCATTCATTCTGAACAGAGAAATTATTTTAAATTGGAGTTGACCACATATTGTCAACTTCATCGACAACTGTCAAAATTAATTTAACTACTATTTGAGGTAAATGCAATTCTCCATAAATGCAATTCTCTGCTCTCCTCTCTGCTTTTAAGATGCTTGTGTCGTTGGTAAAGGTTCTCTACCCTAGGACCAACTTTCTAATGATCTGTCTTTGCCAATATGGTGACACCAACTGAATATTTAAGACCATCGCCAAACCAAAATTCAAAATTCTTTGAAAGGAAAAAAAGAAACTCAGTATCACAGTGATTGTCCCCTGGCTCGATCTTTTTACCTCAAGTGCAGGAGAAATAGCCTTTGAAACACAAGATCTAGGAGCTTCTGCACCCTGGTTGCTTAATAACTCGTCTATTTTAATAAGATAAGGCCCAAATTTGTAATTTTTCCAAATATGCATTCACAGGTGGGCTTGTAAAAGGGATGTGTAGTAGGGGAATCAAGCTTTTATTACTGAAAAGCATATAACGGCCATATATTGTAACTATTTTTAATCTTCAACATTAGAGAACACTGGAAGCAAGGTTTTTGAGTGAACTTGACATTTCTGCAATAAAATTTATTTTAGCAAATAACTGGATCATTTCCTGAAAGCATTAATTCTCAACTGCTGAGTGGATTTTTATCTCAATAATTTCCCTCCTAAAAAATGATTACTGTCTTTAACAATTAAAAAGGCTATATGCATTCAGGTTGTAGAGACCCCAATGTAGTGTTAATTTCAAGGAATTATTTCTATAGGTCCTTTTTGACTAGTGGAGTATATATGTGAATATAAATATAGAATTCTTGAATAAAAGATACATTTTTTTGGATGACAACTAAAGAGGACTTCAAAACATGACTAATTCTTATGTCCAATTTATGATGGTATAGTATATAGCCATATGCATATTTAAGCCTTAAAATTGTGGTACCTTTAGAAACAGAGCACAGTGCAGAAATCAGGACAGAAGCATACGTTGTTCTCAAGCTGTGTCCTCGTCTCCCCCTTTCATCCATCCTCCCACCAAAAGTAAACAGTCTTGTATAGAATCTGAACGAGCACTAGTGTTCGCTTTCTAGATTTGCAAAATAATTCAAATTATTCTCTTTGTTGTGGACATTTGGGAGAGACGTAAATAATGTTATTCTTCTGTAACCCTGTCAATACTTTTGGGTGGCCTGAAAATGAGATATTGCAAAATATCACTCACAGATTTGAAAACAGGGACAAGCAATTTGATTTTCTCATTCCAGGGGCATTTCAAACCCAGCTACCTCATCAATATGGCCCCCATGTCACCCCTGCATGACTCAAGGTTTTGCACATTTGACACTCTTTTCTTATTGTCATCACTTTATTGTCTGCTTTCCCCAGTGAGCTTCTCAACAGTTGGGCCTGCCCTTTATTTATTTTTATATCTAAATGACCTCTATTAGTGATTCTTATATAACTTAACTCATCTTTCCCCTCAAATTTGCTCTTTTTCCTACCAGCCATCCTGGGTTCACCCATGAGCCCTCCTCTGTCTTTTTTTTTTAATCTCCAGTGGAACATTGTTCTGTTCAGCTCCTTTAAGTCCCTTCTTCATTATTCCTGCCACAGCATTATTACATGCCCTAATTCATTTTTGCTCACACTCTATCTTTAGCTTCCATCTGGTCCCTATAGCCAGTCTCACTCTTCTCCAAGAATTTTTATAAAACTCAAATCAGGCCTCATACTCACCATGCTTATTTGCATGTCTCAGACATTTTATAAACTGAACTTGTTCAAACCTAACACTTGAGCTCCCCCTAACACCCAAAACTTTTTTCAAGCTCAGTCTTCCTCAAAGTAAATGGATTTCGATTGTTCCCAATTCTAAGGCCCCAAACCTTGGAGTCTTTCTCAGCTCTTCCCTTGCATGCCCAACATTCAGTTAACGAGCAAACCCTATTGGCTTTGCCTTGAAAAGATGCATATAATCTTACCAGGCCACCGGCCTGCTCAAAGCCATCATCCCCTGATGCCCAGACCTCTGCAATAGCCTGACAGTCTATCTGCCCCTTTATCTCCTGTGGTGCCTTATTGGATTCTGACAGAGGTGAGTGTAAGATGCAGTGAGTGGATTATTTTCATACCTTATAAATAAGGACCCTGTGACATTAAGAGCTTGACTATGAATTATGGAGTCATTCTTGCCCAAGGCTCTGATTCCTAAACTCGTGTTCTCTTCACCTATGACGACTGAGTCTTGTAAAGGGCTAGGTGACTGGTTTACAGTGGCATAAGTATATAGAGGAGGAACAAGGACTGGAACTAAACTCAGTGCTCTGCCCATCCAAGTAGTGCATAATTCATACACATGAAGCATTAAGGACGCATTTATTTGATTAATAACATTTTAAAATGAAAATATAACTAGAAGTTTAGCAAACTGAGCTTTAGTTAATTCTGTATGAAAACATGAGATCTTCCTTTGAGGGTTGAAATAAGGTCATGTGGGAATTGGAATTTTTTTAAAACTATATTCAGAACAGGCAGTGCATGTTAATGATAACTGCGACAACAATAGATTATTGTAATTTTCTATATATCTTCTGAAATTATCTTCCTTGAGTATACCACTATATGGACATTTATTGCATAAGGTTTGAAGTAATTTATTTTTCTGATCATAAAGGATGGAACAGGGTGTGTTCTCTTCACGATTCTTACATAAATGTGTTTTAAAAATTATTGTTCACATAAAGGAAATGAAAATCACAACCACAGTGCGGCACCACTTCACATCCTTGAGTCAGCTGATATTTTACATATATAAGGGTTGGTGAGGTCGTAGAGAAATTGGAACTTGTGCATTTCTGGTTGGGAATTTAAATGGTGTAATCACTATGGAAAACAGTGTAGTGGTTCCTCAAAAAGTTAAACATAGAAATATCATGATTCAGCAATTCTCCAACACATGAGTAATGCATTGCACTACCACTTAACCATGGCTACCCAACCTCACTAGGTGAGAGGGATTTTCATCTCCATTATATGTAATCTCATGGGCCCACCATCCCATATGTGGTCCATCATTGATTGAAATGTCTTGTGGCTCATGACTGTATATAGTTCCGTGGCAGTAGATATATTTACATTGTTGTGCAGCTATCATCACTATCATCTCCAGAACTTTGTCATCATCTCAAACTGAAACTCAATTTCCATTAAAAACTAACTCCCCATCCCCCTTTTCCCCAGCTCCTGATAACCTCTATTTTATTTTCTCTATGATTAGCCTTGTACTGGGAACCTCATATGAGTGGAATCATGTGATGTTTGTCATTTTGTGTCTGACTTATTTTACTTAGCATAATACCTTCTAGATTTATTCATGTTATAGCATACATCAGAATTTTATAAGGTTGAATAATCCTATATAATAAAAGCCTAATATGCTAGGTATCTGGTCGACCACTTGGCCGTTCAATCAATCAAAGCATAATATGCTAATGATATGCTAAGGCTGCTCAACCGCTCACTATGACGTGCACTGACCATCACGGGGCAGATGCTCCAACCGGTAGTTTAGCTTGCTGCTGGGGTGCCGCCAATCAGGACTGAGTGAGACAGGCTGGACATACTCTGGAGCCCTCCCATGGTGCCTCCCTGGCTGGCCAGCCTCCCGTGTCTCTCCCTGGCCCAAATCGTGCACCAGTGGGGTCCCTTGGCCTGGCCTGCACCCTCTCATAATCCAGGACTCCTCAGGGTATGTCAGAGAGCCAGTTTCAGCCCAATCCTGTAGGCCAGGCAAAGGGATCCCATTGGTACATGAATTTCATGCACCGGGCCTCTAGTATTTAATAGTTGGTGTACCACATTTTGTTTATTCATTGATCTGCCTGTGGACATTTTGGTCATTTTCACCTTTTGGCTTTTGTAAGGCCATTGTGAACATCTATAATAATAAAAGTGTAATATGCTACTTACACTGGATGTCCTTCTGGATGACCTTCCAGATGAAGCTGTGGCAGCAGGGGCCAAGGCAGAGGTGGCAGTGGTGGGGGCTGAGCCCCTTACACAAATTTTATGCATCATGCCTCTAATAGGTATATAAATACATGTTAGAGTCTCTGCTTTCAGTTCTTTGGGGTATATATCAGAAGTGAAATTGCTATATTACATGGTAATTCTTATTTAGTTTTTCAAGAACTATCACTCTGTACCATTTTATTTTAATATTTTATTTCTAGCTTTGAGAAATAATTGACATGAAACATTGTATAAATTTAAGGTGTACAGTGTATTGATTTGATACTTATGTATTGAAAAATGATTACTGTCATAGTCTTAGCTAACACCTATACATGTCACATAATTAGCATTTTTTTATGGTAAGAACATTTAAAAACTACTCTCTTGGCAACTGTGAGTATATAATACAGTATATTAACTATAATAACCACACTCTACATTATATGCCCAGAACTTACTTATATTCCATTGGTGTTTTTCAGCCGTGAGAAAGAAGGTAATTCTGCCATTTGCAACAACATGGATGGTCCTTGAGGGCATTATGGGAAGTGAAATAAACAGAAAAAGACAAATACTGTATATATTAACTACATATGGAATCTAAAAAGCAAAATTCATACAGAGTACATTCGTTTATATACATGTATATATTTATATATGTGTGTGTGTGCATGTGTGTGTGTGTAGATATCTCTATATATAAAAGCCTAATATGCAAATTGTCCCCATGGGAGTTCAACTGGGAGACCGATCACTCTCTATGATGTGTGCTGTCCACCAGGGGGCAGCGCGGAATGAAGGAAGGCCTGGGCCGTGGCAGGATGGTGGAGCAGGTGAGCGGGGGGCACCAGACCAAGGTGGGGCGCCAGTTGCTGTCATTGGGGCGAGGCCAGCCAGGCCGAGGGACCCTACCCGTTCATGAATTTCATGCACTAGGCCTCTAGTATAAATAGATATAGACATAGATAGATATAGATATAGATATAGATATAGATATAGATGATATAGATAGATATAGATATAGATATAGATATAGATATAGATATAGATATAGATATAGATATAGGTATAGGTATAGGTATAGATAGATATATATGACATCTTTATCCATTCATCCATTGATGGTCACCTAGGTTGTTTTTAAATCTTGGGTATTATAAGTAATGCTGTCATGAACATGGGAGTGCAGATCTCTTCATGATCTTTTTTTTTTCTTTCCTGAGGATATATATCCACAAGTGGGGTTATTGGATCATTATGGAAATTTTATGTTTAATTTTTTTTAGGAATCTCCACATTATTTTCCACAGTGGCTGCACCAATTTACTTTCCCACCAGGAGTACACAAGGGTTCTCTTTTCCCCATATCCTCACCAACACTTTTCTCTTGTCTTTTGATGATTGCCATTCTAACAAATATAAGGTGATGTCACTTTGTGGTTTTGATTTTCAATTCCCTAATAATTAGTGATGTTGATCATCTCTTCGTGTGCTAATTGGCCATTTATATATATTCTTAGAGAACTGTCAAGTTTTTTCCCATTTTTAATTATTTGTTTTTGTCATTTTGTCAACAATTCATTGTTGAATTGTAGGCATTCTTTCTCTGTTCTAGATATTAATCCTTTATCAGATACATGATTTGAAATCGTTTCTCAATAGTGGGTTTGAGTGTATTTTATTTCACAGTTTTCATGGTTGTTACTCTAGATATTACAATATACTTACATGACTTATTACAGTCAACTAGTACCAACATTTTACCACCTTAATCTAAGGAAACCTTACTTCTACTGAGGTCTCTTATCTCCCACATTGTTAGATGTCATTGTCTTGAATATCAGATTGCCTTTTTTTCAGTCATCAAATATGATTTATGGAATTCATGAGTGAAAAGATGGCACATACCTATATTTCTGCTCTTATCCTTGTTTATTCTTTCCTTATGCTCCACTTTATTTTATTTTATTTTGGCTTAAAAGAACCTTCTATAACCAATTTTTAAATTTGGGTTTGCTAGTGACAAACTCTTTTATATTCCCTTTCTGTAAGGAAGTCATTATTTCATCTTAATTTCTGAAGGGTAATTTTGCAGAATATTGAATTTATAGTTGACATTTTTTTTCCTTTTTTTTCTTTCATTATTTGAAAAACATTATGCCACTTTCTTCTCACCTCCATGGTTTTCAAATGGCCAATCTACTATTATTCAAATTAATGTTCTATAAAAACACTTGGTATGTATTCCTTTGGGTTTATTCTGTTGGGATTTTCTCAGATCCTTGAATTTGTACATATGAGTATTTTACCAAATTTTGGAAGTGTTCAGTCACTATTTCTTTGAATATTCTTCTAGGCCCATTATCTGTCTCCTCTCCTTCTGCTAGTTCAGTGACATAAATGTTGGGTGTTTTGCTACTGTCCTGTCGGATCCTGAAGTTCCTGTTTATTTAAAAAATATTTTATCTATACTCTGTTGTTCATATTGGGTGAATTCGGTCGATCTGTCCACAATCCTTTCTACACTACTTTTGAGCCCATCCTCCAATTTATTTCCTTTTATTATTATTTCCGTTATTGTAATTTTCAATTCTATAATTTCCATTTGCTTATTTTTTTATAACTTGCATTTATTTGGTGAAATTTTCTATATTTCCATGTGTTCTAGAAGAATATGTAATTGATTGCTTAAACAGTTATTTTGATCGCTGTTTAAAATCCACGTCAGATAATTCAACCATCTGACTCATCTTAATCTTGACATCAGTTAATTGTTCTTTCTCCTGTGAGTTGTGATTTTTTTTTTGTATGACCGGTAGTTTTTTATTATATCCTGGATATTTTCTCGGTAAAGTTAGACAAAGGAGACTTTGGATCCTATTTAAGTGTTTTATAGTCACAGGCGGTCACTGTTTTAAGTTTGAGATGCAGGTCCTCCCCTACATTTTTGGGCCATGGTTCCAATGACAGTTTATCTTCCCATGCGTTTCCCTTGTGATTCTGGTCTGCCGACTTTAGCTGGTGTCGCTGCAGTTTATTACTAGTCCGAGCTGCCCTTCCTGAGGGAGCGGAACCAGCTTTCGATGGTCCTGCCTCTGGACGCCTCTCCGTTAGGAAGGAGGGTCACAGGTGTGCAGGACAGAGAGGCTCCCTGGGCTGGGCCACTTCTCAGGTGGTGGAGTTTAATAGAGGCAACCTGGTGTGTAACAAAACTTGAAAAAAAGATATAAAAATGGGAAAGAGATGTACAAAAATATGCCAAAGACAAAAATGTGTCTTTCGTAGCCTTTTCTACAGATGACCCTACACATTTCCCATCCATGTTGGAAAAAAAGGCAATAGAAAGAGGCTCCCTGTCTTCCTGTACGTCTTTTGCCTCTGGAATTGACTTTCTCACCTAAATACCGTAAAAAGGAGCTTTGTGCCCTCTTTTGTAGCAGACATTTTACTGTGATGGCACTGGCCAGGGGAGCAAGTGCACAATTTATTTCTACTGAATCTTCTGCCCAATGTGAACCATGAGGGAACCAAAGAAATTGTTGCAGCAAATTGCACTTTGGGAGCACTCCGCAGGTTACAGCGAACCTTGCCACCCGAAACATGTTTCCCTCACTGGGTCTTCGAAAGGCACAGTGAGGAATGTAGGTATGAACCAGACAAGGTGGGTCAAGTACAATTGCTAACCATTTAGATTTTTCTCCACCTGTTACCATTCAAGATATTTTCTGAATGTGAATTCTTGTATCTTTATTCCTCAAGAAGTAGTGAATAAGTGATTCACAATAGATGAAAATACACTTCTGAATCGTGGGTATATGTATATTAGAGGATGCATCTTCAATAGTTCAGCACTTTTATGCAAGCTTATAAGTGTAGTGGTTATGAATTTATAACAATAAGTTACATTTGACTTTTCATATCTTTCTATTGCTGGGCTTTAGTCAAGATGTTTCAGTGTTGTCCCTCAGAGGTACGTCTTCAGGGAATATGAAGTCGACCTTATCTGTTCAATGTACTTATTAGGTGGGTGAGTCAGACTAAAGAATTTTCTATGTTGGAAGACACTAAAGCATAATTTATGGTCTGCTCAAAACACAACATATTTTTAAAACCCTGATTATTGCAGATAATGGTGTTATTGTCATTGCAAAATTTTGTAATTAAAGAATAGATTTAGTACAGTGCTTTAAACTTATTTTCCATTATGTTTTCCATTATGAAATGGCTTTAAGGTGGCTGTTTCTATTTAGACTAAAAACAAATGCAGCCAGCCATTGTGACCAAGAGCTCAATTTTGTCACTTTATTATCATAATTATTGGCAAGAAGAAGAGATTGTATATTGATTTAGAGGCAAATTTACATTTTTATTATTGTTATTCCTCTGATCCTAAACAAGTTGACACAAAATAAAGTATGCATAATTTTAAAAATTGTTAAATAGATCAATTTCAGAACATTGAACTGGGGCTTTGGGATTTCAGGTTATTCACTTAATTATAGCTGTAATTCTCAGCACCTATGGAGAATTAATTTTAATGGTCATGAAGTAAAAGATAAGTTTTAAATGCTGTGGAATTTGCTTAATGTCATTTAATTTGAGGGGAAAATGTTTTTCTGTAATCTACGTGACTCATACTTTATCCTTAAGCTTCTTGAGAGCAAGAACCTTACCTTCCCTGTCTTTCTGTTAGTGCCACAAAACCAACAACCACCCCTATTTATGTATAATATCTGGGCTTTAATTTTATGTGCAATATAGTAGGTATAGTAATAACTCTTATGTCCATTAGACGTTATAACTTTTGATTATCCATATTTCAGGCCAATACGTCTTCAACACTTTTTGTCACTGATTAAATTCAAAGTAATTAAATTCATATAATATTTTATCATTTAAAAGTTTAGTACATTTTACCATTACAATACCAGGATGTGAAGTTCCATAAAGGAATTTGTTTTCTACCCTAACCCCAGAACCTGAAACAGTGTTCTAGCACATAGTAACCATTCAATATTTGTTGAATGCATCAATACATTTTTTATATATTTTATTGATTTTTTACAGAGAGGAAGGGAGAGGGATAGAGTGTTAGAAACATCGATGGGAGAGAAACATCAATCAGCTGCCTCTTGCACACCTCCTACTGGGGATGTGCCTGCAACCAGGGTACATGCCGTTGGCCGGAATCGAACCTGGGATCCTTTAGTCCGCAGGCTGACGCTCTATCCACTGAGCCAAACCGGTTAGGGCAATACATTTTTTAAAACACTGTGGAAAAAATAGTCAGCATAGGCTGTCTTTGTGGTATGGTATGAAGACCCCCAGATTTAGTATAAAGAAATCTAAATTAGTGTCCCTTCTGCTACTAATTTGCTGTGTGATATCAGGTATGCCACCTAACCTCTCTGTGTCTTTCTCATCTATGAAATGAAGAAAATAGATTTGATGAGTGATAAATTCCAGCCCATGTTCAAAAGTGCATAAGTCACTGATTCATGATTAGTAGTGTTCATTTGGGAAGCAGCCAACTGGAAATAAAGTTACAGTTTGTGGCCATGACACCAGTGCTGCCAACTGGCACGTCAGGGCTTGGAACTAAGACTTTGGTCTCTGGCTACTAAAAATTTGGCTCTAACAATTAAACTAATTACCAGCTTCATTCTTTTAAGGCTTTTCTAAACTTTGGCATGGCAAGTTGATTTTTAAGAATAAAGAAAGCTAAATCTGATGCAGAAGAGAAAGATGTAGAATAATGATAAAAATAACTAGAATGAAATCCTGGCTCCAAAATTTTCTGAGAGCTTGGCCAAGTAATTTAATCTCTCCATGGCTCAATTTTAGCATCTGTAAATAAGGATAATGATGATATCTAAATAAAGTGATTTATTTAAAGTTCCTGGGACATGATAAGCTTTGACACCCTTACAGCCAGGCTAATGTAAAGTAATTAGATGAGTGAAAAAATTGTTCATGAAAATAAATCTGTGTATTTGGCCTGAGGCACTGAAAGGTGAAACAGTGTGTGAGCACATGGCTGAGTATGTCTGTATTGTGGCACCTCTACCTCCCAGCATTAATAATTTAGGCTGTTTCTTAACATCTCTACATCTAGGTCTTTTCAGCTGTAAAATGGTGATAATAATAGCAATCAATGTAATGTGCATAGAACAATGCCTGGCATATTGTAAGCCCTCAATAAATGGGGCTATTCTTATTATGTCCTGTTAAGTTTTCCACACGGGTAATTAAAAGAGATGTGGAAAGACTGTAAGTCCACTGAATGAAGAAAAAACAATGGGAATTCAGCAGGCCAAATAGATAATAGTCTAGTGCAGTGGTCGGCAAACTGTGGCTCGGCAAACCACGGCTCGCGAGCCACATGCAGCTCTTTGGCCCCTTGAGTGTGGTTCTTCCACAAAATACCTACTTCTGCGCATGGGCCACGAAGTTTCAATTGCACTGTACTTGCGCGCCTGCATGTGGTATTTTGTGGAAGAGCTACACTCAAGGGCCCAAAGAGTCGCATGTGGCTCGCGAGCCACGGTTTGCCAACCACGGGTCTAGTGGGTTGTTCTTGGTCTTGTGGCGCGTTTTTTTTTTTTTAACTATTTGCAAACGTATTAAACTTTGAGATTTCAGGGGGAAAAAACGCTGTGTAAATGCAGGGTATTGAGAGATCCCACTTTAGTCATTGACAATAAATAACCAATTTAATATAAAATTATACAATATCCAATTTTAAAATCTTGGGTGATGCACCCTACCCTTTTTATTTTCTTAATCCTCACCTGAGAATATGTTTTTATTGATTCTTTAGAGAAAGAGAGAGAGAGAGACATCAGTGTGAGAAAGAAACATCAATTGGTTGCCTCCTGCATGCACCCTGGCCAGGATCGAACCTGCAACCTGGAAATGTGCCCTGACCAGGAAGCGAACCCATAACCTTCTGGTGTACGGAACGACGCTCGAAGTAACTGAGCCACCTGGCCAGGGAGAGCCTTCCTTTTAACTGAGAAACCTGCCCAAGGAAAAGATCTTTTAGTCTTCTGCCACATGGGTTAAAAGATGCTGCTGAGCAATGCGCTAAAAGTTGTAAATAGATTATTATTCATTTGCTGGCACAGCTATGCCACCACAATGAGTCGTTGCACACCTGCCATTCACCGGGATCCCCAGAGCATCGGGTCTGTGGAGAAGTGAGTTTGTGTTTGGGGCAGTCCCTTACAATTTCAGCACAGAGAGTTCTTCAGCCAAACTGAAGCTGCAAAGCGGTCACAGTTGGGCTGAGATATAAAGGAGAGGATGGAAAGGGAAGAACACGGGTCAAATAAGCAAAGGCAGTTAAATGGAGGCTAAGCTCCAACTAGCACTACACATTTTAAGGTGCTTTGTTTTTAGTGAGCCTTAAAGAGACATGAACTAAACATATATTGCCTGATGGTGAAGCCTTTTCCAGTTGATTGGAAAATTCCTTGGTTATATCTGAGCACACATTACCTCATTTTTAAAAAATCATGTGCAGTTGTTCAGAAATAGGTACAGCCCATTCTTCCCACAGGATTACAGTAGAAGGGACTTCTTAGCAGAAAGTAATGGAAAGTTTCCTCCCTTAAAATTATTTGTTACACAGTAAGTTTGCTTGCACTTAGCAAGTAAGTGCTTCTTTAAAATATAAATATCTCTCAAAAGTGTAAGGTATCTCCTTTATTCACACTTTAAAAGTAAATTGTTGCCCTAGCCAGTTTGGCTCAGTGGATAGAGCATCGGCCTGTGGACTGAAGAATCCCAGATTCAATTCTGGCCAAGGGCACATGCCCGGGTTGCGGGCTTGATCCCCAGTCGGGGGCTTGCAGGAGGCAGCCAATCAATGATTCTCTCTCATCATTGATGTTTCTATCTCTCCCTCTTCCTTCCTCTCTGAAATCAATAAAGAAATATATTTTTAAAAAAGTTTTTTTTTTAAAAAAAAGTAAATTGTTTTTATTGCTGACTTTTCTCTTTCCCAACTGAGGATTTGACCTTGAAGGCAGTAGAGTCTGAAATGGAAAATTTAAATTAAATTATTAAATTAAATTAAATTAGAAACAGAAGGACTTCTGAGGTCGGTTGGTTCGATAAAGGAGCTTTGGTCAGATGTGCAAGAGCTATTTGGGAAGGAAGGAGAAGATGTTCAGACATGTGAGGAGAACAGTCTAGATTAATTTAATTGGCAGTTATATTGGGATTTTCAGTTCATTTCCCATATCCTACATCCAATGCTTAAACTATAAGTTAATGCTTGAAGCACTTGCTAGAATGTGTGCCAGTTCATTGCAACAGGGTGACGGTTAATGTCCCATAACTAGCTGGGCCCAGGGCATAATGAAAATGCAGGTCACTTGTTCCAAAGGCAGGGCCGAAGGTTGGTTAAATGTTCTAAAATACAAGACTGTTTCTTTCTTCTGCCATTTCTCTCTCAACTTATCATAATGTTTACATTTACTATTTAAGGCAGTTTTAAGGAAAGAAAAAACAAAAGTTTAAATGATTAACATGAGTTTTACTATTCATCTTTATATTATACATTGTAAATGAAAGAATATTTAAGTTATTTGCAAAATCACCAAAATTATGCAATTTATATTTAATATTAGTAGATCATGCATATGTATACCATTCTTACCAGACCAATGGAAACACTACATAAAACTTTGCTGTTTTATTTCACTTCTCGATATGGGTACATTCTACCAACTCTCTCTCTCATTGGCTCACTGATGAGTAGGGAAGGGTTGAACAAAAGGAACTATGGATTGCACTTTCTCTCTTTCTCTTTGCCATCATTTTCAGCAAAACTGGGCTAATGCAAGTGAAAAAAATTAAAGAAATAAAAGGTATGTAAGTGTAGGAACAGAAAAAAAGTTTCCTTCTTCCCTCCTGGCTTCTTTGACTGGTCTAATAATTAATTCGACAGAAGTTAACAGAAGAAAAAAATTTAATTTCTTATGTATGGGAGCCCCATAAAAAAACTAGACTCAAGTGACCAAAGCAGGAAGCATTTATACCTTTTAGACAAGGAAACAATAAATTTGTGACAAACTAACAAGACAAAGGTGTTTGGTGAAGAAGTAACAAGATTTGCTTATGCAGCCTCTTGGCCCTAAATTTCCTCCCTCTGGTGATGAGGATAGTTTATGCTGGTACACGGAGGGTACCTTTCCCAGGGGGCATTCATCTTACTAGTATGCTTTCAGGGAGACAAAGGAGGGTCAGAGTGTGCTTCTTACACAAGCTGCTTCTTTAGTACTTTTATTAGTAATTCAAAATAATCAATATACCAAAGTGGTGTATTTTGGGTGGCATATCCGGCTCCCCTTTATAGGGTCCCTTGGTCACCTGTATTTCTTAGCACCATTACCTTCTTGTGAAGTTCAAAGCAAATTCTGGTTGGAACAGACAACATGGCCCCTGGGGACTGTCAGCTTTTCCACTTACTTAGTCATGGACATATATACTTGACCTCATTCTCACATTGAATCTCACCGAGCTCCCAGAAATCCTGGGTCCACCAGAATTCACCATCATGCACACTTATATGCAGATGAGGTAGCAAGGGGTAGCTGAGGACATGCATGATGTGCAGATACCCCCTGCTCACCCACATGCGCCACTATCCTGTTGGTCTCAATCCACCAACACTGTTTAAAGATAAATAGTAAAGCACAGGCCCATTCTCAGCATGAGGCTTCGTGCAACTGCCCAGGTGGCGTACCCACGCATCCAGCTTTGCCTTGATGTTTCTTATACACAAAAAAGGGATCACTTAGCTAAGTGGTTTGCAAAGGAAGTGGAAATGGGCTAGTCTTGGGCTAGTCTTCTTTTTTTATGTGATCTGACACTCAGACATATGGAAAATCACAAAATAAATGAAGACCTTGTTCTGAAATTCATTCTCACTCCAGGATCTGCAGGTGTGGAAGGACCAGGAAGCAGATAATTTAACTTTGTCTTCAAACAATCATCACCTTATGGGCTATAAAATTTGAATAAAAATTTTAGGATAAAACATTATATTTTAAATGATGCTGCTTATTCAGTAAAAGAGGTAATTGAGTGGAAAACTTGAGAGAGATTATTTGAGATGGAAGATAGCTATACTATGAGTTAGAAGGCCTAGGTTAGTTCTGGCTAAAATTTCAGGAAATAAAGATTTTGACATTCTAATCTCAATTCTGTCACCAAGGGGCACGTACCTTGGTCAAGTCAATCCCCTGGTCTGATTGGCCATTCTGATTTTGAGATGATAGTGCCAATTTCCTCATCTTTATAATGAGGAGCCTACGCAAGAATCAGTAAGTTTCCCAACCTATTGATCGGGAGAATGAACTGGGGAGCATTTTCAAAATGCAGATTGCCCCGATTCTACCCATAAATACTCTCATTTAATAGCTCTTGTGTGAAATTCCATAATTCGTATTTCCAGCAGCCTTCCAGGCAGTTATGATTATCAACCATTTTGGGAACCACTAGCTAGATGACATTTAAGATACCATCCAGTGTTTAAGATACTTCTTTATATTACTTATCTAACTTAGGAAATACTCCAATTGTAATAAAATTGATTTTTTTCATTTTGGTAATCATTACCTGAGGATATACTTTCCATTGATTTTTAGAGAGAGTGGAGGGGCGGGGAGGGAGAGAGAGAGAGACATCAATATGAGAGAGACATATCCATTGGCTGCCTCCCACATACATTCCTACTGGGGCCAGGGATCAAACCTGCAACCTAGGCACATGCCCTTGATTTGGAATTGAATCCAATACCCTTCTGTGATAGGGCTGACACTCTATCCACTTAGCCACACTGGCCAGGCCTAAAATTGATTTATTATTGTATATCTTGGGATCTGGGATTCTTTTCCAGAACTTGCATATTCTTTCCATTTTGTTTATATAGTCAATAAAGAACAATGTCTAGCACAAAATATATTCTCAATAAATACTTATGAAGAAATAAATGTCAATTCTGTTTGTTTAACAATAATCAATTTTCCATTATCTTCTTGAGTTACCAATTCCCCATATTTGTAGGGGGAAAATTCCTTTCAGAGTTTGTCTGGTTTAGTGGTATAATGAGAATATTTAATGTAATAATTATATTTAAACCATGAAAATCATACTTATACCTGATAGCTTTTGATAATGCAATCTCATTTTTATCCTTTGTAACCTGAATGAATGAGACATAAGTGAAAATATAATATTCCCAGCATGTTTAAGTGTTATGAAAGTACATACCATTGTTATTAATGTTCTTGCAGTTTATCACCCACAGCATTGTAATACTTAACCTGTCAACTGTGCCAGTCTCAAATATTGCTCAAAGGAGTTCTGCAGAGAATTGTATAAGCCCTCAACTTTTTGAATGTTTGGTGTTCTCTTTAGAAACAAATACAATGTATGAGTTTCTAAAGGGATTGAACTTCAAAGCAGAGATTCTGGGATGTCCTTCTGCCTTTGTTATTAGCACAGTAAGATCGAGCTAGCCCTGTCACCTGGTCTGGCCTCTGATTCCTCTTCAGTAAGAGACTTTCTACATTCATTCAGGCACTTGCATTCTTTTTTTAAAGATATCTTTTTATAGATTTCAGAGAGGAAGGAAGAGGGAGAGATAGACACATCAGTGATGAGAGAGAATCATTGATTGGCTACTTCCTGCACGCCCCCTACTGGGGATCGAGCCCACGACCGTGGCATGTGTCCTTGACTGGAATCAAACCCAGGACCCTTCAGTCTGCAGGCCAACACTCTATCCACTGAATCAAAACAGCTAGAGCCAAGCGCTGTCATTCTTAACTTAGGTTAAAAAAATTACTCAAACCTTTCAATACTCTCAATTCTGAATATCATTACATCTCCACTTAATACTTAGGTTTACTATTTTCTTATTCTTTTCTGACAATATTTTAATACGCTAGGTAGGGCCACAAAAGTATATTGCTTAAAGGAAAAGAGAAGCAGAACTCTGTTAATTCCGTCCCTTTCAACACCAGATCATTTTTGTGTGTGATGATGTCCTTTTCTTTGTGACCTTTTCAAAAGAATAGTCACAGTTCACATAAAATAAGTGATGTGTGGACACGTATCTCTGCATACGTTTGGGCCCAAGCAGAAGTCCCATTTTAGCGCTTTCTTGAGAAGGCATCATTAATCATGAGGGGGGTGGTGTGGCGTAGGCAACGGCAAGTCCCTAGTGGTACACTTGGGAAGGTTATGCCATGTTTGTTGCCTTCCTGTGGCGTCAGATGAACTTCTCTGAAAAGAATAGTATTTTTTACCTCCTTTTTTAATCACAGCTGCTGTGTTGAAGTGTTGCTACAACAATACACAGGAAGTGAATACAGTCGTGTGTGTAATATGTCTTATAAAATCAGTGATTGATGCTTGCATGCTATTGCTTTTTAAAGAGGATATAATTGTGAATAGTAGAAAAGTAGATTGTAGCATATCAAACCTATTTATTTCAGTGACATTTTTATGGTTGATTTTATTTTCTGAAAAGCATAAAAGTACAAAGTGCTTTCATCCTGCAAGACCAGGGCCATGTCACTTTTCTGGGAGAACCCCTCCTCACATCATTGGATTGGAGCCTGCCAGAGGAGTTCTTATGAGATCTTCTTAAGTATCTTTTCGTTTCAGGATAGTTATTGCATCTAATTATTGCACTTTGTTGTTTCAGAACAGTCGCTCATCACATGCCCCGAGTGATAACGGGCTAAAAAAAACTGCAAAGTTTGGATCTGTTCCTGTCTTACAAGCCAGAAAAATGGAGAATTGATATTCAAAGGTAAACTGTCTTTTTTTCCTTTACTTATCACATTCCTACAGCTTTCTCTTCAACCATCCTACAGGATACAATTTCTTTTCTTTTTTGATAGCATGGTATATTTGAATATAAATATTTATGGGTTGTAATTCCAGACACATTAACAGGCAACTGGACTTAGAGACTGTGATTTTTAACTCCCTAGTTGGCTGTACGGATTCTGAATGAGATGTGTTGTACATGTTTCCCCTGCATTCTTATTGTTAATCTGCAATGGCAGATCAGGCAAATGCTGTTGGCATGACTGTGGACCAAACTGTTGTATTTTAGGTTAAGCATGGAATTATGAAAACAGGTGGCATAGTATCAGCTTTTATTTTTTCTTCGAGTGCCATACAAATGTTAAT
This sequence comes from Myotis davidii, assembly GCF_000327345.1. Taxonomy (NCBI): domain Eukaryota; kingdom Metazoa; phylum Chordata; class Mammalia; order Chiroptera; family Vespertilionidae; genus Myotis; species Myotis davidii. Next base: position 2,231,530 of record NW_006289416.1, read on the forward strand.
CAGCCCAGACATGCTCAATGTGATCTACGTGTGCTAAGAAGGGCAGGGGAAGGACAGAGACCATACTATGACCTTCACGCCTTTTATTTTATTATGTAGCTTTGGAAAAGATTTTTAAAAAGGGTCTTAATGAAGTATGAATCAGGAATACTGTGCGTGTGGAGTCAGCTACAGGGGATTGATATTGCTGAGTACTTCAGTGAACTAGCATCTTTGTTTAAGTTGCTTGTATGAGAGAATGACATGGCTAGTTTTTTGGGGAGCTGATCCCATGGATCAAGAATTGAGAGCAGAGAATGAATCGGGAAGAAAAGACCAAAATAAGGGTGGGTGAACCAGCCCACCACTGTGGACCAGGGGAACTTGATTATTCTGGGACCCCTAAGACGACAGAGCTACCTTCCAGAATTTCTGCCTGAAGGATGTGCAGCAAGTTTTATCCACTGACCTTTCCCCTTGGTTGTCCATTGCTCCCCGGGGGCATTGACAGCACCACCTGCTGGGCTATGCTGGTACCACAGGAGGTAGAAAGCGGAAAGAGTTGTCACTGGAGGCAGACACTGAAAAGTCCAGAGAGCCGAGTGGCCCAGAATGGTATGTCTGTGAGTGTGGCTGAGGTCAGAGGTGGGCCAAGGTGGGGTGATCCAGGGAGCCAGAGGCATCTGTCATAGTTCCTTCTTCTTTTCAAAGCATACAATAAATCACATATTCCTCCTCCTCAGTGAACTATCTCCAGGAAGAAAATGTTTTGTGTTTTAAAGTTGTTAATAGTGATTTCCAAATGTCAGAGAACCAGAGTGAGCTCTGTTTCAAAACTAACTTATTCATCGATTAATTTCCCATTCCAGAACGGGAAGTACATCTTGGTCCACATGTACATTTGAGCCATCATATAATAAGATTTGAAGTGTGACCAAAACATTGGAATTACAGATAATGTAATAACATTATATCTATATTTATTATTCACTGTATATTGTTTTGTATGTAAAAGGTGTCTGTGGACACACAAATATTTAATTATTCTCTTTCCTATCTGGAAACAACCAGTTAACAGTGTCATTATTTGTACGACATGAGTGACTTAAATTTGCATGTCAGAACATAATGTGGCAGAGATGGTCAGCCAGCAAAATGGATTTAACACAGTAAAGTGATTCCGAGTTTGTTTGTTATTGTGATGTAAAGATTATAATAAGGATGGACATAAGATTAAAATAAAGTCAGGTAAAGCCTTCCATTGTGTTGTGACCTGGAAGATCATTTGTTTAGAGGAGGAATGTAATTAATTGGTGAACTCTGTAAGGATCATCTATTAAAACAAACCGGTAACAAACATTTAAAATTAAAGAATGTACATTAGCGTGCAAATTTCTCATGAGGAAATGAAAGTAGAGGGGGGAGGGAAAAGGGCAGCAGAAAGAGGCGGGAAAGGGAAACCAGGGTAGTGGCGGATGGCAAGGCAGAAATGCCAAAGAGAAGACAGAATCAAACTATGGGGCGAAGAGCATGGCTGACAGTAGAGAGCATGTCTTAGAACAGATCACATCTGAGCACAGAATGCAAACCCAGTGAACAGTCCCAGTCACTTTCCTGAGTTACCAAAGAAAGAAGAAATGACTGTACCTCCTTACCTGAACAAGGCGATCACCTCTCCGGTCTCATTCAGCTCTGAAGTCTTGCTAAATATAAGTTTGGTCATGTCTGCTTTTTGCTCAGAAAATATTCTCTGATTTATCAATTCGCCATTGTCCAAACTTCTTCACTAACATTTAAAACCTGCCACTCTGTTTCTTGACTTATTTCTTGTGACTTCACTTACCAGTGGTCTGGACCACTGTCTTGTATGGAGGCTGCCAAGTGATTTCATGGATTGGTCTGGGATGAGGCCCAGGACTTGGCATGTCTAACAAGTTCCTGAGTAATGCTGGTCCTGCTGGTGCAGAGACCCTACTCTGGGAACCACTAAGTAAAACGAATGATCCAGGTTGGTGTCACACGTTCTACATTGCAGCTGCAGTCAAGACTGCTGGCAATATGAGGGCTTGCTTGCCAACTTCCAGTGTGGGAGGTGTGTGAAGGTCAGGATCTGTCTTCTGGTCAGATACTGACTTAATATCATAACATCTTCAACAGTAAGTCTTTTGATACATTTTATGCCCTGCTGTGTTATATACTTTAGGTTTATAAATATGTGTTGGATGGTTGGGGGGGGGGTGGAGGGAAGAGAGGAAGGAGAACAGGAAGACAGATGGACAGGTTTGGAAACCAAGGGTTGGTTTCAGCAAGAAACATAACTTCTTACAAAGAAACTGCTCTGGCATATGCCATTAGGGAAAAACTAATTTCCTTCGCATGAAAACCTCCCTATTGTATAAGACCATACTCGAGATATAAGGCATTTTATTAGGTGGAATAGCTCTGTGATTCAGAGCCTGCACGTCTGGTTATCAATACCATTGTGCTCTCTAATAAGCAGAGTCGTTCACAAAGGAATTTCTGCTATTTGATTGAGTACAACAAGGGAAATGTCATTTATATCAAGACAAATTGGACATTTTACTTTATAAAAGAGCCACTGGGTATGTGAAAGCAGGAAATCACATCTATTTAATAAATTCCTTTGCAAATGTCTCTTCCTTGAGTTTAAATTTTGCAGCTGCAGCATCATTTGAATGTTTGTTCACATTTAGGACAATTGTGCTTTCTGGTTTTTTGCTTTCTTGCATTCAAATGTGTTCACGTATCAACATTGCACATTTTCTCTCTGCATCTTTTCATCTGCATCCTTCATCCGGTGATTGGCTTGGTAAATTTATCTCACTCTTCTTGCTAAAATAACTGTTCCTGCTGTCTGTTTTCTGCCTACTCTTTGATTTATTCCAGTAATTGGGCTCAATGCCTACTTTTTAGAGCTCAGTGTGAAATTTGTTCTGTGTGTTTCTAAACCAAGTCCCCACATTTTTTTTCCTGTGATGTGTTCTGTTGTAGCATCAGCTTCAAAATTAACCCTGGAAAAAGCTTATTGCAGCTATGTATTAGCATAAATAATAACAATGTATGACATGAATCTTAAAACTTTATTTTTAAAACTTATTTCATAATTTATTTTAATAGTAGGACATTAAAATTTTCATGTCATGTTATGGCATTCCTAATGTTAAGCTTAACGGAAAAATCTCACTTCCAACATTGTTATTACTTTCTTATATGTCGTTAGCTGATTCGTTAGGCCTCAGTTACCTCCATTACAAAAAGAAGGAATTAGGATAAATGTCCCTGGGGATTCATTCTACTGCCTTATCTTGCAATCTCAGGATGCATAAAATTTGCACAAAAGTATGTGTGTGTCAGTCAATCGACTAATGGCACATATTTGACAATAAAGTTGAAAGAACAGTGTTTTGAATACAGAAAGATCTGAGTTCAAAACTTACCTTTCACCTATTAACAGCATGAGTTTGGAGAATTTACTGAACTGCTCTATGTGAGTTAGTATTTTTATCTGTAAAATGGGGGCAATGTTAGTGTTACCAGCAAGGTTGCTTTAAAGACTAGAGATAAATCTTAAAAATAGTTAATACCATGCTTATATGATGAACATATTTAGTTCTAAAGACCTGTGCAACCCCTAAGCTGACCAGAGCCCTAGACATGGTTTTAGAAGGTAATAGAGACTACATTCCTATTTTCCAATATCATTCTACAAGCTGAGGAAATTTTTATTTTAGACTCTAAAAAAGGAACATAGTTTAGAAAATGTATTCCAAATTTACTAGTAGTCATTGGATATTTACAAAACTAATGGGAAAATTCAGCATATTTGCTCATCTATCCAGGAAATTTGGCTCTGTCCATTGCCACTGATTACACATAGCAAGCAAGGCCCTTTTTTAAAAAGAGTGACTCTTTGAGTGTCAAAGCATAAAGTTTGCCAATTGTATTCTGTTTTCTGACTTGTTATCTAGACACAGTTTGGGCAGCAAGTAAAATATAGATTCTTTAAGACAAAGGGTTAGCCTGAATAAATGTCCCTATACTCTTTATATCTGATTTTAGTATGTTCAAATGTATCCCTTTCTTTCTTGTCCTCTAAAAGCCTATTTTTATAGCCAATTTGCCTGATGCATGCAGCTTTATGTCCACAGGCAAATGAAATCAAATTTTGGTCAGTAGATGTTTTATTTGCTACAGGATTCATGCAAATAACGAATTTGTCTGCTCCTCTTATTTGTCTTTGAGGTTGAATTGTCATTTTGTTGTTGGTTAACCCCAGGACTTTCTCAGCAGAAATTCAGAGCTGCCTACCTAACAGGAATAGATAAAAAAAGTTTGGGGGTACATTTCATCCATCTTGGCAGAGGTTTTAATCCTGTTGCTCTTTTTCTATTTTGATATTCTATAAATCTTCTGCAAGTTTATATGTTTTGAGGTATAGCTTACTGTTTTACTTTTATGTAAGTCAAATAATTTAGGAGCTAAGAACTCTGGTGCTGTTTGAGTATCATAACTATTTCAGACATCTGTAAGACAGCTAAGATCTACTTGTGGAATGTTGTGTTTATTTGTCATGTCTCAGAAACATATCAGTGTCAAAATGAAAATCATACTGATGAGGTTATTCCAAGCCCTAAGGACACACACACACACACACACACACACACACACACAGTGCATGGTGGTGGTGAAATTGTTTACTTAGACAATTCAGTCCACAGTAGAATTTTTACTTTTATGTAAGTCAAATAATTTAGGAGCTAAGAACTCTGGTGCTGTTTGAGTATCATAACTATTTCAGACATCTGTAAGACAGCTAAGATCTACTTGTGGAATGTTGTGTTTATTTGTCATGTCTCACAGACATATCAGTGTCAAAATGAAAATCATACTGATGAGGTTATTCCAAGCCCTAAGGACACACACACACACACACACACACACACACACAGTGCATGGTGGTGGTGAAATTGTTTACTTAGACAATTCAGTCCACAGTAGAATAGTTATTCTACATAGACTAAGTCTAACTGAAATTGTCATTTCTTATTAAATGACCTATTAAGAACTCTCTTAAAGAAACATAAGTATTTGTTGTTGTATGATAGAATAAGTTTTTTATAAAATAGCGTATAATGGAATTTATTGGAACTCACATTTTTGAGTAGTTGTTGACATTGTAAGAATATCCAAGGACAATTTACTAGGTAGTAAAAGGTTCAGCTTGAGGAGAATTATAGGCGAACAAGAAAAGGAGGGAAGGCATGTTGGCTGAGATTATTTCGTTCTTGCTGTATTCTCATCATGTGCTAGAAATTTTCACCTAAAATATCTTATCTCTGTATATAAAAGGCTAATATGCAAAGTGTCCTTGGGGGAGTTCGACCAGGAGTGGGGGGAGTTTGATCACTTGCTATGACGAGTGCTGACCACCAGGGGTGGTGTGGAACAAAGGAAGGCCCAGCTGGCAGCCAGCAGCTGGGGAAGGGAGGCCTGGCTGGCAGCTGGAAGGCCCTGATTGATCCTGTTCACAGTCCAGGCCTAGGGACCCTACCTGTGCAAGAATTTCATGCACCGGGCCTCTAGTTTCTATATAAAAGCTAAGGTTAGAGAAAAGATGGTACCATTTTAAACATTAGTGCCAGAATTCTTTACCATTTCCATGTAATCTGGGAATTATAAATCAAATAAGGTACACATTTGACAAAATAATGATAGTGATTCACAATGCCTATCTCTCTGGCACTTCAAATATTTGAGGACTTTTTGGTTATTGGTATTTATTTATGATTAAAAACATGATAGCAAACATGATTTAAATACTTAGGTATATGCCAATGTAGTGTTTACCCTTAGGGTCTTTGGCTATTGACATAAGAGATTAACATGAGAAAAGCACACAAATGTGTGTGTTTTTCTGTTTCCACAAGTTTTTTTTTTAATTTAAATCTTTATTGTTGAAAGTATTACATATAGCCCCCTCTTTCCTTCATTGACTCCTTCTAGCACACCCTGTCCCCTGCCCCAGGCCTTCACCTTATTGTCTGTGTCCATGGGTTATGCATATATGCATACCAGTTCTTTGGTTGATCTCTTACCACAACTCACCCACCTCTGCCTTCCCTCTGAGATTCCACAGTCTCTTCCATGGTTCTACGTCTCTGGATCTGTTTTGCTCATCAGTTTATTTTGTTCATTAGATTCCACATATGAGTGAGATCATGTGATACTTGTCTTTCTCTGACTGGCTTATTTCGCTTAGCATAATACTCTCCAAGTCCCTCTATGCTGTCTCAAAGGGTAATGTTTTATTTTCCTGCTTTTTTTCAATGCCTTTGGCTCAAAATAATCCATGTGCCAAAGTGCCATATTTTGGGGTGGCACATTCTGACTCCCTTCACCAGGCATTGTTTTAAGCATTTCACCTAAGTTACCTCACTTAATCTTCACTATCACTTGTGAGAAAACTTACTGTGCAACTACAGGGAGAAATCATCAAATCTATCATCAAAGTAACAGATTCCACGATATTTTCTCAATCGTAGAGGAAGCTCACAAAAAAACTTGTTGAAGATACAGACGATATGATCAACACACAAATAAGATTCGTTTACTGGTTATACGTAGACTTCTTCATTCAACAGTTGGAGAATACCAACTCTTTTCAAGTACGTGCATAATATTTTTAAATTATGTGCTAAGCCATGAATCAATTCTCAAATGTACTCTTCATTCAGAAATGAAGACTCTGTGGAAACACTAAATAACTTGCCAGAGAACACAGAGCTAGTATGTGGCAGAGCAGGGCACAAACCCAGACGGTCTGCCATCAGAGCTACTTGGCTACTGTATTATCTGTCCATATTGGTTTTACAGGTGGAAAGCAAGGAGTTGGTCTTTAAGAAATAATTTAAACTTTTATATCAGGAGGAGAGAACTAGAGATTAAATCTAATTTATTAACACAAGGATGCTACCAATTTGAGATTAACCAATTGGAGTGTTATATAACCTATGAAGCTAGACTTAGAAGAAAGCAGTTCAAACCATAAATTAAAAGTAGGTTTAAATGATTCCTGAATGTTTGAATAACAAAAGCAAAGCAAGAATGGCCTAGTTTGCGTTATTTCCTAGATTCATTTCCTTAAAGAACTCAGACATGAATTATTCATCATATTTGGGGTCTATGTATAAAATAGGAGGACATCCTGGTGTTTCACAGTCACATTTAACTCATTATTTCCAAAACTAAACTCATAAATGCCTCCTCCTATCTGCTCCTCCCTTCTCTGCACTTCTCTGTCCCCACCTTTGTCACCACTACCCACACACCCAAAGGCTTACATTAGAAATCTGGGAGTCATCTCTGAAATCTCTTTGCCTCCCACCTTGGGTAAATTTGAATGAATTTGTTGAATGAAATTCCATATTATCCATCTAGTATTTTATTGCCCTAGTTAGATGATTACAGTCAAAGAGAGTGCGGATATCAGACTTATGTTCTGCTGATGTTTTCTAATGTGTTTTGGTTTCTGGCCACACTATTCAATTCCCATGTGTGGTTTGTTGTTGTTGTGTTTGCATTTTGTTCTTAGTGGTTGTGTTGGTGTTGAGTGTAAATATATTCATGGAAGATCCACTATAGAAAGGTTAAGACACTTTCTCTTCTCCATAAAGATATTGTATATGTATGTTGACAAGTAGAGTGTTTTGCCTTTGACACCCACACGTTCTCAGCAGTATTTCACTCTTTAGTATATTCCATGGTGGGGAAATTGGTTCCCTGGCAAGGCAGCTTTCTTAATCAAAGACTTCCTGGGTCTTAAGTAATAAGAAACTCAAATGTTTCTAACTGAAACTTATAGTGAGGCTTAATTGGCCACATATTTCAATCTCCTTTTGGGACCTAAAACTATAAACCTTATATATAAGAAAATATATTATGAGGGATACAAGGAAAGTTTCACACATTTGATCCATTTTTATTTAAGAGAAGTAACTGGTAAATAACATATGCATTGGTATTAAAAGCTTGAATAATTTATCTCTTCCATGACATTTAAATTGCTCCTTCTTTCCTGCTATTTTCATTATATTTAACTCAAACTTGTATCTAAGTATGGAAAATTGTGCATAGTTAAAACATGGGGAAAGGTTTCTTGGGCAGGTAAACTGAGGGCCTGAGTTCCCATAGGATCTTAACATTAAGATGAACGCTGCCCTCCAACCTCCTACCCCAGGGAGACAGGTATAAGAAGAACTATGGATTGAATTCCAGGGAAGACCCTCATTTAGGAGGGGCAGGGCAGGAAGAAGGAATTAGCTGGGAAGTTCAAAGAAAACCAGAGCTGGACACTAGTTATAGCATTAAAAGCAGATTTATTCCAGATCATTGCCTCATAAATCTCCTAGACGCTTCTCCGGTGTAACCGTCCTGGAGGAAGATTGTGTCTCTCCTCCAGACACCGATAGCCTCTCCTCAAAGTCCTCAGGGTGTTGAGAACCTGTCATGTAGCCCATTGTGTAGTGATCACATTTGAGTCTCATAAGATTTTGTTGGGATTCACAGAGCTATGTGACTTGCCTCTCGAGATTACATCTGAATCGCCCGTTGTGTTATCAATGCCAGATACCTAGTAAATGCTCAATAAATGTGTAATGAGTACATCAGTTACCTTTATCTGATTACATATTTTATTTTATTGAGAAGATTTAAAAGTCCTAGATAATAGGAATTACCTTTTTCATGCTTTTGTATCCCTCATAATACCTAGCAAAAAGTATATTACAGAGAGCAAATAAAAGTACTTGGTTTATTTATCTTAACAGTTCTTTATTTTATGTTGTTTGCCTTGCTCCATGTTGAATGCAAGATAGTTTAGAGTAGAATTCTGAGTATTGCTTTGCCATAAATTAGTATAGCACCGGGCTCTCCTGGAAGCTCATTTCTGCCCTAGGATTACAATCTGTTAACATATTAGATAACTGTTTTACTTGGTTGAATGAAAATAGAGGTGGCAATAATATCAATTTTTATTGAGACTATGTAACCGGCTCTATGCCACATACTTTACAGATAATATATCATTTTATTCTCATAACACCCCATGGAGTAGGTAGTATTTTAGTCCCATTTTGCTAGTGAGCAAAAAAGGCACAGAATTCAAGGAATTTCTCCAAAGCCATGCAGCTAGTAAGTGGCAGAGCAGGAAATTGAACCTAGGCACTATGGCACAGAGTCTGTGTTATTCACTCAATTAATAAGTATTTTTATATCATAGTATATATCAGGCATGATTTTAGGCTCTAACAGGTGACCAGTGAATGTGTACTTAATAATTATACTATACTAGAGGCCCGGTGCACAAAAATTTGTGCACTCGGGGGGGAGGCGGGGGTCTCTCAGCTTGGCCTGTGCCCTCTCGCAGTCTGAGACCCCTCAGGAGATAACGCCCTGCTGGCTTAGGCCTGCTCCCGGGTGGCAGAGGGCAGGCCTAATACCTAGGTGCAGCCCCTGGTTGGGCTCAGCGTAGGGCCGATTGGGGAATTGGGGCGCCACCCCCTGTCATGCACAGAGCAGGGCAATCGGGAGGTTGTGATGCCACGCCCAGTCACGCTCAGGGTAGGGCCGATTGGGGGGTTGGGGCACAGCCCCCTGTCACACTCAAGGCAGGGTTGATGGGGTGGTTGCGGCGC
>NW_006289416.1:2241985-2264015 GCF_000327345.1 Myotis davidii
AATGGGAAGGGTAGCGGCCACACGCTAATTACCACGTTTCTCTTTTATTAGATAGGATGAGTTCTAGTCAAGGATATCCACTGATATATAAAAGTGGAATTATTATTTAGTGGTGATTGACTCATTTCAGTGAAAAAATGATTTGTCCAAAGCATCCATTTTTAGTTTTCAGATGTTTCATGCTGTACCAATTCATCCTCAATTAAAAGAAAGCAATTGCAATGTGACTTGGAAATTGTCAAGTATTGTTCAAGCTGCCAAGCTTCAGGAATTAGCAATCTAGAATTTGCAAAAATATTAAGCCAGGAAAAAGAAGTCATAAAACACCATTTCTACTGTGTTTGAAATTCTGCCAGGTATTAGTAATTGTATTATAATTTGAATTTTGGAACCATAAAATGTCAGAGTTGGATGGGAACTTCAGGATCATCTGTGCCAGCTGTCTACTATAGTGCCAGAAAGGTTCACACACATTCTTAGAACTAGAGCTTTGACAAATGTTTCTCTAACATCTGCATATAGTCAATAGAGACAGTTAATGGAATTCTTCGCACTGTTACATGACTTGGTGCCTATGGCTAGTAAAGTAGAAGGATATCTGGCCAATCCAGCCTAGCAGGGTCTCTTGTCACTCTTTCTGGAATCTTTTCCATTTTAGGAATCTGCTTGATACTAGGAACTGTTCTTGTGGATATCATTTTTGCGTTGTCCCCTAATCCGCTAAAGCAAGGGTCAGCAAAATTCACCCCATTGGCCAAATCTGACCCATCTCCTGTGAATAGAAAGGTTTACAAGACCTGTTCTTCCATGTATTGTCTGTGGCTGCTTTTGTACCAGAAAGACGAAGCCTGGGTAGTTGGAATAGAACCAGTATGACCCACAAAGCCTAAGACATTACTCCCTGGCCCTTTGAGAAAACACTTGACAACCTCTGCTCCAAAGTATCACAGCTCTTTGCTATATTTTTAAATGTCATTACTTCTTATTTTCCTCACCATGGGAAAGAAAATGTTTATGGTAGACTGAACTTCAATATAAAGAGCTACACGTTATTTTTTTCATAATAGTATATAATTGTGCTCTCTCTCTCTCTCTCTCTCTCTCTCTCTCTCTTTCTCTCTCTCTCTCCATCTCTCTCCATCTCTCTCCATCTCTCCATGCTGATAAACTGGCCATTATAATGGTTTTTGTTTCTTTCTGTGCAAAGTCTGAGTGTCTGCAGTTGCCTTATACCAATGACGTAGTCACATAGTATATATCTGAAAAAAAGACACGGTGATGTTTTTTGTGATCATTTAAGACTTTTCTTTATTAAGACCACATAGTGTTCTGTGATTTTTTTCAATAGAATGTGTTGCAAATAAAGACTTGAATGAAGCTTTTCTTCAGTAAACCTCTCTGCATGTGGTCCCTGCCTCCTTGCCATCCTTTCTTATGATCCCTCCCACTGGCTGCCTCCTCGCAAAACAAGGCGGATACTTTCCTTACAGTGTTTGCAGAGCCAACTTCTTGCTTCTCCTCCTACCGAAGCATGTCTTGGGTTTTTTTCTGCCTCCAATGTCCTTCTTTAGGTTTGTGCTAAAATGTCCTCGGAGTAGCCTTTCATGACCGCTTTTTAATGTCTACCTCACCTCTTATTATGTGATATTTTGACTCCACAATGTGTAATTCTCTCGTTGTCCACATTCCTGATGTGTGTGGTATATGTGTGTGTGTGGAGGGCTGGTACCTGCCCTCTCTACTGGAATATAAACTTCACAAAGTCAAGGACTGAATTTATCGTGTTCACTGTTTTTCTAATATTTAATATAGTAGGTGCTCAATAAACATTAAATATTCAAGTGTTAAAATGGCAAGAGATATTAATGCACATTTAAATATCATCGGAATCTTTTCAGCGGAATTCCGCTGAAACCATTTATGCATTAATTTACTAATAGGTCAGTTATCATTGCATAATCATTACTTCAGGTATATATATGTCCCTTTCCTTCTTAAGGTGATGTGGGTACCTTTGTGTCAGATTTCTCTGGAATTAACACATTCAGACAATTTGGGAAATAGCAAATAGTTATTTGCCTATATAACTGAGAAAAGTTTTTTAGGTTACATGGAGTTTTAAGAATAGCCTGAAAGACCAACAGGGAGAAAAGGTATTTAATGTTCTTGTAATGGAATCGAAAGGACTACAATAGTGTAAATCACAGTGCTGGAGAAGGTTTGGGCATGGTAGAAAGGCAGTCAATGATTGTGTGATTAAGCTTCTTTAAGAAAATATGACAAGGCATCTGTTTAGCATGCTCCGGAATCTCCTGTTCAGTTACATAATAAATAGTTCAGGATGGTACTAATCATGTTGATTCTTAATTAAATGAAATAAATAATCATTTACCTAGTGGTTAAAATACTTGGAAAATTATCTTGTAGATTCTTATGTCATTTTTTCCAATCCCTATTTTAGAAAGAGGGGACTATGTGCCCAAGTAATCTCACCTGCTCCGGGATTGCTGCAGGCTGAGTCCCATAGTCCTGACACCCCGGAGTAAGCCACTGCCCAAGTGGACATTGAGTGGAATGTTCATGTGGGTGGAGTGGTCAGAGGCAATTTAAAACAGTCCACAGCTTCCCCCTTACCCTTCCTCACCTCCCTGTAAGTCCGATGTCTCAGGGAAGGCTGCAGCATTCATTATAGTCACGGAGAATGATGTGTCTATGAGAATATAGATTGGCCTGTGAGGATGATGGATCAGTGTGCCTGACAACTTTCACTCCAGCCTGTCCCATTTCCCACCCTCTCCATAATTAGGGAAAAGCAGAAGAGTTGACCAACGTGGCCCATTACAATATTTATACAGCCAAATAGTTACCACATGCTGAGGTGTTATTTACCATAAGTGGTGCTCTTTCTGTCAGGTGCATGCTGACCCAACACATACAATATTTTTGTAATACTTTAGTTTTGCAACCACTAGGTCTCCATGCATCCCTCTGAAACATGCAGAAATTTTAAAGGCTCCTCTTTCTTCATCTCCAAACATCATGGTTAGTCTTTCTTTCTGTGGAACTTTTCAGAGGGACATCTTTATTTCTTGCGCTGCTTGCAATGACTAGAAATTTAGTTCCCCCATCTGTAGCCCTTCTGTTGGGATGTATTAATTAGTTTGGAAAGCACCATTGTGCTAAAGCAGGGGTGGGCAAACTTTTTGACTCAAGGGCCACAATGGGTTCTTAAACTGGACCGGAGGGCTGGAACAAAAGCATGGATGGAGTGTTTGTGTGAACTAATATAAATTCAAAGTAAACATCATTACATAACAGGGTACGGTCTTTTTTTTCGATAGTTTTATTCATTTCAAACAGGCCGGATCAGGCCCGCGGGCAGTAGTTTCCCCACGCCTGTCAGCTAAAGTATGGCCTTAGACTGCAATCCCACTCTCCTCTACCCTGCCCCTACATGACTCTATAACAGTGGTTCTCAACCTTGGCTGCACATTGGAATCACCTGGGAATCTTTTTAAAATCCTGATTTCTGGGCCTCATCCTCTGGAAATTCGGTTTCTTTGTTATGGGGTGGGGGCCACAACATTAGTAACAAAGAAACAGAATTTCCGGAGGATGAGGCCCAGAAGTCAGGATTTTAAAAAGATTCCCAGGTGATTCTAATGTGCAGCCAAGGTTGAGAACCACTGCTTTATAGGCTCATTAATTGTTAGGAGTTTACCATTAATTTATTTTAGAATTCTGACAACAACCTTTACATGGAAAATTTTCAGGCATTTTGGAAAAACTATAAGTAAAATGACTTAATTTCCAGTTTTTCCCTTCAGTTGGGTCATTGGAATACCATGATCTGTGGCCCAAAATGTCATATTGAAAATCAAGAGATCTTGCATTTGTTTCTAGCTTGACTACTGATTCTCCTAGACTCTGGGTGTATTTTTACCCTCTGTTTAGTGACTGTGGCTGACTTTGGAGGGTTTGTGAATTAACTTGGATTTTTGCTGATATCACGATCCATTTTCCAACCACTCTGTACCAATATTGCCTTTTAAGGAACTTCTTATCTTGTAAGGACTCAGACATTGCTGTTGTTCCCATCTATCCTGACTTTCTGTTTACTGGGGCCTTACTCCTCCCCTCATTTGAATAGCATAAGGAGATTATAAGTATCATCATAGTTTCACGTGTGAAGTCAGCAGCCACAGGAGATACACAATTGCCTCTAGTGATATAGAATGCTGTTATAGAATTTCATGGTATTCTTGGGAAAATATTATGTAGCTTACAAAGGAAAGAAAAGTTTCATTAAAAATAGGATTTACTCAAACTCAAAATGCTTTAAAAACTCAGTCTTGCTGTGGACTATTGTATCCAGTGATTTCTTCTGATATGTGAACCCATTTCATACAGTCTTGAACCATGTCTAGTGAATTTTCAGTGATTGGATGATTTAAAGTTAATTGAAAGCCAATAAATTATATATACAAACTTAATATGTAATATTAGATGCTTTGCTATACCTGAGATAGGTATCTTTAAAATCTCTTATTTTCAGGTTTTATTTTCCAAGGTTTAAATTTACTATTATGTGAGAACAGGATTAGCAACAAAATAGGATTTTTAAATTAAGTTTATTAGAGTAACAATGATTAATAACATTATATATAAGTTTCAAGTTTACAACTGCATAAGACATCATCTGTATATTGCATTGATGTTCACCACCCAAAATCTAGTTTCCCTCCATAACTTTGACGCCTTTATTCTCTACACCAAGCATGTCAAACTCAAAGGCTAACACAGTTCAAATAAACGAGGCATGCAGCCCATAGGCCGAGAGTTTGACATGCTTGCTCTATACCCTCTTCCCATTCCTCTTCCCACTGGTAACCAACCCTCTGTTGTTGGTATTTATGAGTTGGTTTGTAGCAAAATAGGATTTTAATAGGTTTTCCTATTTTGTAACAGACATGTGCTCTTCACAATTGTGTTCAGCTATTCTTTCAGATAATACTTTTTTCCTTCTGAAAAAAAATGTTATTAAGGCAATTGCTAGTGAGTACACTGTTATGGCAATATCGATTTTGCTCCTTGAAATCAGTTGACATTTTTTGTTTCATCAGTGAGTCACCTTAAATGTTTCCAAATCTTTTCTCTACTGTCCTTCGTCTGAATCCGACCTCTTCCTTGTACTTACCTTTCCCCTGCCTTCTCCTTGTACTTCTCTACCCCTCCATTTCTGCAATAAAATTTGACTAGCGGTTATAAGGAGAGTGTCAATACCCAGAGATGTCAGGGAGAAGGAATTAAGTCGTCCTTTTTTTCTTTTCAGACAAATATTTATTCTTTTGAAATATATTATTGGGAGCTATTCTATTTTCTCAGCTGTTAATACCACATCCTTCTTTGTGGAGAGTGAAATGTAGGTGTGCGCATGGGAGCCCGTGTTGGTGATCAGAATTTCCACCTTATTTGTATTTCAATTGAGATGATTTATTCTAGTTCTTTCTGAAAGGATGTAATTGTTCCTAGAAATTTCAACTGATATCACCATGTTCTGGGTCAAATGAATAGGAATACAAAAGTATCATTATGCAAATCTTTGTCTTTAAAGTAGAACTAAAAGCCTACTGCTGTAAGTATCAAAAAAAAAAACAAGTGAAGACGGTTCATCTTCCGGACATGCTGTTATGCTACCTTTTGTTATGAAGGGAAAAACTTGCATTGATCTGAGGCAGCTATCTGTAGAGGTTTTATCCTTTTTGAAGAGGTAACCTCTGAAAAGTTTATTTAATATCTATATATCAGGTTGCTATGCTTTTAGAGTAAAAACGCATTTTGGCACTATACGTAATCGCTGTTAGAGTGGTAGGGTTGCTGCAACTATATGGCACAACACACTTGTGGTGGATTAGGGAAAAAACCTTTTTATGATTTTAAGCAGATTAGATATCCTTAAAAGTATATTTCAATAACAAAGACATCTCTGCTTTTTTAGAACTATAAATGCATGGCTGACATATGTAGATACATAAAAATATGCTATATATTTAAACTATCCACATATATTTATATTTATACATATACCTACACGTGCTTTAATTTTGATAACTACATAATCAAAACAAATAGGAACAGAAATGTTTGAAAATGTTGTACAAGTACTTTATGTATTTGTGCATGGGATTTAACAGGTTAACCCTGGACTGGCTCTTTTCATGAGCTTTGTATTTTACAGAGCGATGTAATATAGAAATTGTCCCTTTGTTATTGTGAGCAAATGAGTTGGTGCACAGCTGAGATTACTATTGTAATATCTGCACTTAGGTAGTACACAGTCAGCTCAGAGACAAAGTGTTTAATAATGGCACGGAGAGCCCCCTATCCATCTTTGCAATGGCTTTTATTTATTTTTTAATGACTCCCCACCCCACCCGTGAGAGGATTCACTTACAGAAAGCTACAGCTGAGTCCCTGCGCTGCACGCTGCCTTGGCCAGGTGCTCCTAATTGCAGGCTTCCGTCTAGAAGCCCGAGCCCAGCTGCGCTGGGATTGATTCCTGCCACACAGGAAACTCAGGAGAAAGTCTGAACTAGGTCAGAAAACTGCCTCCCTCATCAAGTCACACACTCGGGCTGGTGCCCTTATTTCCTGCTTCACTGCTGCCTTGCCTCTTGGTCCCTGTGGTTCCCCAGCCTGGTGGCTTCAGTCACGCTGGCCCTGAGGAGTTTGTAGCATCCACCTGTGGACCCAGCTCTATGCTTTGACTTCGGAACAAGCCCCAGACCAAGTCATGAAGAGCAGGAAATCTCTGGCCAAGAAACAAGTCAGTGTGCATTTAATCTCAGTGCTTGGCCAACTCGAATTAGTGTCTTCAGTGTCCCTACTTTTCCCTGTGATTACAGGTCATGCCCTGGAATTGTTTCTTTCTTTTTGGCCCACAGCTCAGCCCCCTGAGGGTTACCACATCCATGATCCACATAGACCTGCCTCTTGAATCTTCAGTATCTCAGTCCTGTTTCTACACTGTCATGCACAGGGTCTGAGTCTTTTGCTAATACTGTTTGGTCTCTGCAATCTGTTGAAACACGGTTTGAGACCGCCCTGTTGTCACTAATGGCCAGAATGCTGATTTCTTTGGTCTGAGCAGGTGTTCTGCTTCTGTTGTGATTCAGCTCAGGTATCGATGTATAAGCCTCTCTTGCCTCCCCCACCACCTCACCCTCCCATTGCGAGGCTGGGCTGGATGCTCTCTAGCTGTGCTCTCCAGATGGCCTGCGCATATTTCAAACATATGCATTGACTCATAATTATCCATTTATGTATCTGTCACCTCCTCCCCCCACACACTGGTCTTTGTGTCTCCTGGTGCCTGGTACAAATATGTGCTTTTAAAACTGCTTCCTGAGTGAATAAATGAGACTTAATTAAGACCTGCATTCTTAAGGAATAGGTCTACATATAACAACTGGCCCTTTGGCTGCATCCTATATATTTATTGACCCCCAAGCCTCATCCGGCTATCACTAGGCTTTGCTGGCCATTGTCTATGACATTTGACCACCAAACTAGACTCCATGATTGCCTGCCTGGTGCCCTATGGCCTGATTCCCAGGTGCCCTTTCTTGCCCATTAACTCTGGCTAGTGGTAGATAGTCTCCAGAAAGATCTGTGTGGTTTCCATTGGAGTTGACAGTGGCTAAATGTCTGGGGCAGATGCTCTCTCTGTCTCAGGCTGGGAAATAGTCTATATGAAGGCCATATGATTCTCATGAACTCTGAACAGGCCAAGCCAAGACCTTCCTCCTCGAAAGGAAAATAAAAATATTGACTGAATCACCTTTAACACCTTTCATGGTAATTAACAGGATACCAAAATATTTTCTGGTGAAGGCCTGAAAGGTCAAGGCCGTTATTTCAAAGTGAGCAGATGGTGTCAACTGAAATCCAACTCTGCTGGGTCAGTAGCCCTTTTGGACCTTGTGAGCCAGAGGCCCTGCTCTGGGATTGTTTCTAAATCAGGGGCCCCAGTGCCAGAGGGAGTCCTTTCCTCAACAACACTAAAATTCCAAGTACTGAGCTACTTATGGTTGGTGAGAGAGGTAACTACTTTTGGAGACAGTGTTTAACATTTGTTTACCAATTATATCACATTTTAATAGTTCATGTTGGGGACAGAAATCAACCCATCAGAAATATGCCTTGTACACAGCATTCTGTTGGGATTTTTCCCAAAATCTCCGTGAGGAGTTGTGCTTAGACTAAGGCACTGCTGAAAGGGGAGGGTGACCCTCACTTTTCGGATTCCCAGAGCAGTGGCTGAGAGGTTCCACTGGTTCTCAGAACTCTTTGGTCACACTCGGTTCAGGCAGTGGGTCCAGTTACTTCCTTCACTATTGAAGAGTGCAAATGAACCACCTTTAACACCTTTAATGTCCCGATTGCTCTGCCCACTGGAACTTCTGATCATTTGGGGATATTAGGTAAGCATTACTTCAAATTATTATTTTTGATATGTTCCTGCCAGAACATTGTTTCTCTCCCATATTATGAGTATATTCTAATAAAAATCTATCTACATTTTCTTCCATTCATTTTAGGGAGTCTGCCCTGGCTTTTTCTGGAATGTTCTCACAGTCCATCCTTTCTTACTCTCAGTTCTCAGATTTATGTCTTTTAGAAAGCCTTCCTTAATGCCCCTAACTAAAGCGCCCTGGTCTCCACCCCATCTCACCCCAACTCTGTTACTTTTTTCATAACACTTTTCACAACCTGAAATCACCCTGTGTTTGTTTATTTGTTAGCTGTCTGTCTGTCCCTCCTCCAGCCAATGTCATTAGGATGTGAGTGTTGAGAATGAGGAGCATGTTTACCTTGTTATCTGCTGTATCCCCAGTTTCTATCAAAGTGTGCAGCCTCTTATAGGCATTCAATGCATATTTGAGGAATGAATAAAAGAAAGAAAAATAAGGGGGGAGAATAGAGGAAGAGGAGGGAGAGAGAGAGGAAGGAAGGAGAGAAGAAAGAATGCAGGCTTTGTGAATGATTTGTATGCATGACTGAGTATTTTAAATTAGGAAGAAACCCAGAACCTGTGCAAATAGTGGCCAATTACTCTGCCATTTTTTGATCTCCTTTGTCAGGAGAAATCTTCAGACCTCCCTACCTGTCTATCATTGCCCGACTGACACTGCAGGTTTTATAATTACCAGTTACCGCTCAGTGATTCACTTCAAGATTAATCTGTGGACAGTGATTATGAAAAGTCAAGAGACATGTGAAATTCACCTTTTCATATTGGCTTTCGGGCATGACATGGATTACATACAGAGCCAGTATTGTCTAGATCGTTTCCTTTGTGGCAAAGGCAATAGTCTTTCCACAAGTCAGTGATGCCATCTCATGACCTGTGACCATGAAGTGGGCACTTTGATATATCTAGTAGCAGCTAACTGCTCTTTTTAGCAACTGTTAACATAGCCTGAAGGGGGGTTATTTTAAGGGTGTTTTCCAAACAACTAATGGTTTTCAAAGGTTCTTTAAAATAGCATTACAATTAATCTTCATTAGTTTTCAGTCAAGGTAAATATTCATTTTCAAGATAGTGATTGAATTGATGAGAATCCTTCAATTAAATATGAGCCGTAACTCAACACATTCCCTTTTAATAATTCAGCCAGCTGCTTCTCCTGTCAAAAGATTTTTTTAAAAATTGTCAATAGCTTTTTTACCTCAAAGAGATACTTAAAATTCAGTCATTGTACCAAATAAAGAATAGGTGTGTATGTCAAGTAATTTCACCAGTGAGGTTTTTATATATCCAAGTGATGTCTCATTTCATGGGAAATCTTACCAAAAGCACAAGCCTCATCACATTGTTATTGAATTAAAATATGGAAAGAGAAAATTTCCAGTCTAATAATGATCTAAATCTTCGTGGGTAGATAAGTTACTCATCCAGACATAAAATAAACAGATTTTTTACAGTACTTTTTCTAATGAAAAGAGTGAGGGTTGGATTCCAGTCTAGCTCTGCCACCAATCACTTGCATGCCTTAGGCACTTATCCTCATTATATGTCCTTATGGATAAGAAGATATAAGAAGATTCCAGCCGCTTTCAATGAGTACAAATGCTATTAAAATTTCAATAGCGTTGTGAAACAATAAAATGCTGTTTAAATATAAACCAATTTGAGAGGGTATGAGCTTTTCTCTGTCCTATAATGCACTAATTATTGGTGACTCCATTATTTAAAATATTGAAATAAAATTATTGGTATATAAAAACATGTATGAAACTAATAGAAGGTACCATCTTTGTGAGAGGGGAAAAAAAAGTTTATCCAAAAGAAGGAGTCATTGTTTGTATTTGCCTCATTTATAATGCAAAGGTAAAGATGACTTCCAGAATAGAAACGAGGATCACTGCAGATTCTCTTCCTAATAAACAGTCACTCAACTCGATGCAGCAATTATTTCTTTAAAACAACCATTTAAAGAGAATTGTCCTAAGGACAGAGAACAAAGAGAGAAATACTCATTCCAGAAAATGAGAAAAATCTCCTTTAAGGCAAGAGTCTGTAACATTTGAACTATGACCCCACCTCCCACCCCATGTTCTGGATACTCTAATTCAGAAAATCGGGCTCTCTCTTTTCCCCAGCTCCCAGTCTGGGGCCATAGTTTCACCTTGAGAAGGACAGGCTGCTGCTATCCTCATCTGTTCCAGCCCTGTTTTGTAAAAGCTCAATTCCAGGCAGGTGTGACTAAGAGATCCAGGGCGCCTTTATTCCACTTGAAGTTCCATTTGTAAAAACTCTACTCATGCTTAGAAAACTAGTTCCCTGATCTCTCTAGCCAGCTCACTTGTAAGGCCAAGGTTCCGCAGGAGGAAAAGAAGATGGGGTCATCTCTGCCACTCCCTCTGCTGGCGAGGCAGGTGTCACTCTGGGAAAGGTGAGCCCACGTGTTCTGCCCCAGCTCTTGTGTGGTGGTACAGATGTTCTGCCAGGGCAGGAAGTAGGTCTCAAGAATGATGAACTCCCCAGTTCTGCTGGAAGGAGCTGACTGTATTAGGAACAGAGCATGGAGAGTTTCATACCCAAGGACATCATCAAAAGCAATGAGCATTTGGGTAGAGAGCATTTAAGAAAGCACTCATGGCTCCGTGATACAAGCAGAAACAAGCAAAATGGCAAAGTCATGAGAAGTTTAACAGAGAGAAACAATGGAAAGAAGAGCCTGCCTGAGATAATGGTGGTCAGGGAGGCTGGGTGCAAGTGCTTGGCTGTAGCCTCCAGGAGCAATGGGAGCTGGGAGTGCACAGGCTAGAAAACATCCCTTCAACCACACAGAGATCCATCAGTGAAGGGCAGAAGCCTCACTGGCATTAGGGGTTTCAGCAAAACTGTCTAAACAAATTCTTACCTTGACCCCGCAGCAATTCCTCGTAATGCAGGCATAAGAACAAACCGCACCTGGCCTGGCAGTCTGAAAGACCATGTGCGTGCTTAAGACTGCACCTTCTTGGGAGTACTAGGGGAAGAGAAATCCAAGCTAGTAGTCCCTGGCTAAATGTGGGGGCAACCACATAAACTACGTAAGCTGTAATCACAGCCTGCAAGCCAGACAGGCATCACGTGGTAAAGAGTAAAAATATAACTGGCTGACAGAGCTTAAGCACAGCCTTTGACCAATAACTGGCTATGCTGTCCCAGGAGAAATCCCTCAGTAACCAGGCTAAATCATAAAACAAGAAGCTGTATGGGCTGGGGGAAAGAGATTCCAAGTCATCCATACTAATAAAAGGGTAATATGCTAATTGGACCAGGAGACCTTCTGGACGTCCTTCCGGACAAAGCCATGGTGGTGGGGTCGAGGAAGAGGCAGTTAGGGTTGATCCGGCCAGCAGGGGTGCAGTGGGGGGCGAGCAGGACGGCAGGGGGGCAGTTGGGGTTGATCAGGCCAGCAGGCAGAGTGGTGAGGGGTGATCAGCCAGGCAGGCATGTGAGCGTTTAGGAGCCAGAGGTCCCAGATTAGAGAGGGTGCAGGCCAGACTGAGGGACACCCCCATCCCATGCATAAATTTTATGCACTGGGCCACTAGTTAAATATATAAACAAATGACCAAGAAAACAACAACTAAAATGGGGCAGGAATGTAGGCAGTATGCACAGTTTTTCAGACTGAAAGCAAACCAAACTGGAGAATAATTTGAATCCACATGAGAAAAAAGAGTGCTAATCAAGGTAATTTTGTAGGTTAAAATAAAAGAGTGTATAATTGTTTATTTTATTTTACTCTCTAAACTGACTTAAGAGCAATTAAATAAGACATATGCACATCATGGTATTGTTGGATTTATAAAATGCATAAATTTCACAATAGCAGCAACGATAAGGTAAAAATTCTCATGAAAAAAGTGATTTCTAAACATCTATAGATGCTTATGGCATACAAAGGGTTAAATATGAATGCTTCAGTTACAAGACAGAGATTATCAGAATGGGTAAAAGCACAGATCCAGCTATATCCTGTGTTTGAGAGATACACTTTAGGTTTTAATATATAAATAGCTTGAAGATGAATGATGGAAAAGGATATACCATTCAAATAGCAATCTTAGGAGAGTTGGAATGGCTATATTAGTATAGACAAAATAGACTTTCAAACAAAAATGTTGCTAGTGATAATGATATTTCCTAAAAGAGTCAGTCCACAAGGTGGATATAACAATTATTAACATATATGCACCTAACAACAGAGTTCCAAAACACAAACAGAACTGATGAAACAAAACTGACAGCATTGAAGGGAGGAATGGGCAATTCACCAATAGTTGGAAAATTCAGTACTCTACTTTTAATAATGGATAGAATAACTAAACAGATTATAAACACAAATACAGAGGGTCCTTGACTTACGAGTGTCCCGACTAACTAGTTTTTGGAGATACGAGCCATCTCTCGGCTGATTTTTTGCTTTGAGTTGCGAGCTAAAATTCGGGTTATGAGCCAGCTTCAGATACCCCACCGCTAGTTGGCACAGCAAGCGTCATATGAATGTCACAACATCAGCCCAGCATCACGTGCCTCACTCATTCACTTTTTGATTTGACATACGAGTAATTTGAGTTACGAGCTCCATCACAGAACGAATTAAACTCGTAAGTCAAGGCCCCACTGTACAGACTTTTTTCATTTTTATTGAATTTATTGAGGTGACACTGGTTAACAAAATTATACAGGTTTCAGGTGAACAAATCCACAACACATCATCTGTACACTGTATTGTGTGCTCACCACCCCTAGTCAAGTCTCCGTTCATCACCACTTACCCCCCCCATATGCTCCTCAACCCCCCCTCCTCCCTGGCAATTAACAGACTTTAGCAACAGAATAAACCACTAAACAAGAGCAGAAAACACATTCTCCTGAAGTGCACATGAAATGTTTTCAAGGATAGACCATTGGTGGGCCATAAAGCAAGCATTGTTCCCCCTTGAACAGCTCCAAACATTGCAGAGCCCTTAGCTAAGGCTCCCCACAACTTACACCTGTTGTGCTGTGTGTACAGCAAATACCGTTCTGTACTATCAAAGCTATGTCAAAGTTGATCTTTCACTTGACTGCCCTTCGGTTTTTTGAAGGTGGGTACTGGTTTCTCCTGGTTTCAGTGGGCTCATTCTCTTTCCTCTGGAAGTGTTCCAGGTTACAGCATTGCTTAGCAATGAACAGAGAGCCTATGATGTGTCTGACCAGTACCAAGTAGAAGACCATTTCCTTCTTCAGTCTCAGTACTTTTCTTTAATAAATGCTGCCTAAATTTGCTGTAAAACATGTTGCTGCATATCACATGACTAGCTAATTTTCATTGACAGGAAATGATCGCCAAACTCATTTTGCATATAGTCACATAATAAATGGCATCCTATCTAATAAAGAGGGAATATGCTAATTGACTGCCCCACCCTCAAAGATGGCGGCTCCCAGTCCTCTCAGCCCCACTGACATATACTCACTCTCCCCCTGACTCCGGAGCCCCCCAGCCACCCAGGGCTGCCTGAGGCACAGATAACCAGGGCCAGCCAAGGCTTGTGCTGCTGGCAGTGGCAGCAGCAGAGGTGTGATGGGGGCGTCACCTTCCCCTGATCACCGGGTCACCTCCTGCCCCCAAGGGCTCCCAGACTGTGAGAGGGGGCAGTCTGGGCTGAGGGATCCCCCCATCCAGTGCATAAATTTTCATGCACTAGGCCTCTAGTTAGATAATAAAGTTTTAAAATAAGACAAATGCAAGATTCTGGATTGTTTCTTTGACTGTATAATACTAGAGACCCGGCACATGAAATTCATGTGTGGGTACGGTCCCTAGGCCTGGCCTGCAATCAGGGCCATTTTCCCTGGCTGCTAGCAGCTGGCCCTGCCCCGCCCTTCCCTGGTTCCCCTTTTGCTATCAGGCGATCGAAGCCTGCTGGCTGGGGAGAGGAACTAAAAGGTCAGCTGTTCCTGCCTGCTCGCCGGCACCCTCCCCCCCCATGGGTCACCCTCTTTTTGGAGGGTGATTGGTGGGGCAGGAGCCTTGGCCTGCCACCACCCACATCCCCTGCCACCCACCCTTGGTTCCCTGTTCACCATCGGGTATTCGGGGCCTGCTGGCTTCAGGGAGGGACCGAGAGGTGGTCAGTGCACCTCAGAATGACTGGTCAAGCGGTCATTCTGGTCGTTCTGCTGTTAGGGTCAATTTGTATATTACCCTTTTATTATATAGGACTAGAGTCCATGCAGTGGGGCCCCTCGGCCTGGCCTGCAGGGATCCGGCTGAAATCAGCCTGGTGCACGGATTCATCCAGAGCTCGTCCGGCCCGTCTTGCCCAGTCCCTATCTGGACCAATCAGGGCAGTCTCACCCAGTCCCAATCGGGCCAATCAGGGATAGCCAGCTGGGGAAGGACCACAGGAGGGCTCCAGGGCATGTCTGGCCTATCTTGCCCAGTCCCAACCAGCCAGATCCCAGCAGCTACCAGTCAGAACGTCCACCCCCTGGTGATCAGTGCGCGTCATTGTGACTGGTCAAACGGTCAAATGAACAGTCAGACACTTAGCATATTAGGCGTTTGTTATATATGATATGTTTACAATTCTTTTCTAGTAAAGAAACAAGGAACAAGGCTAACTTTTAATCAGATCAGAGCATAGAAAGAAAATCACATACCCACTACATGGAGGTATAACAAAAGGAAAAAGAAATGGAATCCAACAACTAAATGATGTTTCTTTGACACTTATTTAGTTGAAAGTCGAGAGGTCAAACATTCCTATCTAACTTCATTACTTTCTTAATGGAATAGAGAAATCTCCCCTTTATTTTAACAGCTTTATTTTTTGAATCTTTAGATATTTTAAATTGTTTATTTTAAATTGCTGAAATTTCTGAGCATTCTCTATTATTATTGTTAGAGTTAGCCGTTGTCATTAACCTCTTTTTTTCATTGTTTTTATTTATTCTTTCTTGAGATTGGTTTGAATATATGTACTTGTCAAGTTATGGTTAAAATTTGTTTCAGTGTCTGGATGTCACCTTAGGGAAAAGATGAGAATCTGATTAGTAAAAAATAGAACACTCTATATACTAGTAAGTGAAAGGAACAAAAATCTTTCAAGATATAAAGTATTAAAGGTAACATCTTTTTTTAATATATCTTACTGATTTTTTACAGAGAGGAAGGGAGAGGGATAGAGAGAAACATCGATGAGAGAGAAACATCGATCAGCTGCCTCCTGCACACCTCCTACTGGGAATGTGCCCAAAACCAAGGTACATGCCCTTGACCAGAATCGAACCTGGGACCCTTCAGTCCGCAGGCCGACGCTCTATCCACTGAGCCAAGCCGGTTAGGGCTAAAGGCAATATCTTTATTGATAAATAATTCATATACCATACAGTTCATCTATTTAAAATGTATGATTCAAATTGTTTTAGTGTGTTCATTCAGTGTTCTGCAACCATTACCATATTCTAATGTAAAAACATTCCATCTGTCCAGAAAGAAAGCCCCCAATCCCGTTATTCATAATGGTGAGGTAGAAGGCATTGTCACGCATTTGGGGCCATGAGGAAAAGTAAATTGGGAAATGGAAAAAGGGAGCAAGCGATGAGTAAAGGAATGTCTATATTCTCTGGAGATCCAACTGGACTGCTTTGCATCTCTTAGAAGGCAGACATCTTCAAAACAGTTTTCCCTAGTAAAATTAGCTTGTGGAAAATTCGCTGTGTGATTCCACTTAAACCTAATGGAAGTGTCAGAGCTTATAAAAAGGCTACGTTGTGAATTGCATTCCTCACCACCGGGTTCTCCCTTGCCTTTCAAAAGGGGTTCAGGCTGAAGGAGAATCTAAACACAGTGTGTGTCTTGCTTCAGTAAAGAGGCAGTTGTAATCAAGCGGCGCTGTGTTTGAGCTAGGCAATTTAAAAACAAACGCTTCATTTGGGTTGCTTTTAATAAGGCCTATGTGGGTTTTGTTGTTGTTGTTTTCATTTTCTTTAGGTTTCAGGGACCAGAATATTAAAGAAAATCTAGTGCATTGTATTTTTAAGTTATCAGAATGTGAATGGAATGTTTATTTAAAGCATATCAGCTATAACAAAATGCATGACTTTTTTCTGAGAGTGATAAACTCTGCATTGATCTAAGAATTGACTTAAATTTGAATGATGGCTGGCACTGACTATTTATCTTGTTCATCCTACGTTCACCTCAGACCTCATTTGGGTGTATATAGAAGTCTTTAAATCAGAAACATCAAGTATGAAATTAGATATATTGATATAATATTAAAAGCCCTGGTAAATACCCTTCTTCAAAAATGCTATTTTTCTCTGCACTGTTTTTCTACGGAAAACACAGTTTGGGGGCGGGGGTGGGGGTGCCCTTTATGAAGATAAGCAGTGCATGACTAGGTCTCCCAAGTTCTGTGCCTCTGCTCCCTCTGCTGGCTGAAGAGGAGTACTACAGGCACCTTATGGGGTTGCTGTAGCAAGTGTGGGAGCACATTTTCTGGTCTGTGCCATTAAAAGAGCTCAAGGGTGCTGGTGGGCTCAGTGGTTAAGCGTCAGCCTATGAACCAGAAGGTCAGGGTTTGGTTCCCAGTCAAGGCACATGCCTGGGTTTCAAGCTCAAGCCCCAGTAGGGGGCTTGCAGAAGGCAGCCAATCAATGATTCTGTCTCATCATTGACGTTTCCATCTCTCTCTCTCCCTCTCCCTCCCTTTCTGAACTCAATAAAAATAAAAAAGAGCTCAAGGAAATGCAATGGTCAGTATTAAAATTTCCAAAGATGAATGACGTTTCTCCTACCCACTCCTACGCACAGGAAGGACCCCTCCCTACGCATTTCCGAATGTGGAAAGGTGACACATGCAGGGTTTGGGGACATGACAGCTGATAGGGCAGCCTTGTGTCAGCCAGTGAGATCCTCATGTAGTGGTTGTAAAAGCAGCGAATTCAGAGAAAGTCGTTTTGTGTGTGCCGAGCTGTCGGGAAGGGTCCAGGATTCTGTATGACCTATAGTGATGTCAGTTTTGTTATAGTATGCTACTGTAGTATTTTATAGTGCAGTATCTTGGCACTGGCTATGCTGCTCTCTGAGTAGAGATAAGGAATGTGTGTTCCCCCTGCCATGTATTATTTCTAAACTATAAAAAGTAAGCAACTGCTGCTTCTTAAAAAAAAATATTCTAAGTTTCTTTTTTAAGTTAAATAGGTTTCGTTGTTTTTAATTGGTGCTTTTAAATCCTTCTTTTCCTAGATATTTGGATTGGGGTTAAAGAGGCAATGAACATTTCTAGAAATAGATTGTTCTTAAATTATCTTAGATAACAATGAATTTCTGTCATCTACATGTTTCTTTGTATTAACCCTAAAGGTCAAAGCTAAATCAAATTTGCTGAGTTGAATTAAATGTATTTCATTCACGAACTCAATGATAAATGAGTATAATATGACTTTAGGTAACAAGGCTAAAGTATTAGAAGTAATTTATGACTTGAGATTGAATTTACAGTTTACTTTAAAATGGTCTTTCTGCCGGACCAGTTTGGCTCAGTGGATAGAGCGTCGGCCTGAGGACTGAAGGGTCCCGGGGTTCGATTCCGGTCCAGGGCATGTACCTTGATTGTGGGCATATCCCCAGTGGGGGGCGTGCAGGAGGCAGCTGATTGATCTCTCACATCGATGTTTCTAACTCTCTATCCCTCTCCCTTCTTCTCTGTAGGAAATCAATAAAATATTAAAAAAATGAAAATAATGAAAATAAAATGGTCTTTCTACCTCTGAAATTTTGACGAAGAAGTAGGAAAAAAATAACAAGAGACACTTTCTCTACCAGGTATCAAAACGTATTGCTGAGGGTTTCAAACACCACCCCCTCCCAGGTGCTCGTCCTGATTGTGAAATAATTGAAATACAATTTCCTTCACTGGCGATAAAGCCCGAGGGGGGAATGCAGCGTGGGCTTCCTCTTTCTTCCCTCAACTTTAACTTACCCGCCAGGCCACAGGCAGGACAGGTGCGGGAACACACCGCCAGGAACCTCACCAGGAGGGGAGCGGACAGGGGGTGCACAGGCTTGCAGGTCCTACCAGTCCCAGAGACCATGTCAAGAGCTTCATTTTCTCAAATAAATTGCTTCTCCTGGGGGGGACACAGGAGTGGGAAATCCCTATTTAGAGACATGGGACTGAGTAATAGAGTTTCCCAACACAAAAAAGTATAAAGCAATTAAAACAATTTAATGTTGGCACAAGAATGGACATAACTGCTTGTGAGAACAGAAATGAGCACCAGAGCATGTTCAGGGACGTGTGGATACTTACTGTAAGGTAAAATGAGCTGTGTCAGGGTGATTATTTCTGCTGCAAGTAACAGAAAACCTCATTTCTGTAATCTTAAAAATTAAGGTCACTTCTTGGCACATGTAACTGAAAAGTCTGAGGGGAACTGAACAATGGCTTCAGGTAGTGCTTAAGCCAAGAGCCTTACAAACATCTCCGATGATCCTGTGTCTTCCTTTGGTCTGCTCTGTGTACATGGTGTGGGTTTTATTCGATAGTGGAGTCCCCTCGTAGGTGTGAGGAGGATTTCTCTCATATCTAGTGTAAAAGTGGCCATCGCTGCTCAGCATTCCATGCAAAGTTTTAAGTTTCATTCTACATGGCTTAGATTACATACCTAAACCTAAGATGGCCATTATGATAAGCGACTGCTGGACCCCTCCCAATCCTGAGCATTGGTTCAATTTACACACCCCATAAGGCCGCCACTAGGTCAGATGTGGGTTCTCAGAGGAAAATTTACGCTTTCTAGAAGGTGAGGCAAGAGACACCACAGTGGTACCTCAGCACAGCTGGGAAAGAGAGACAGCAAGAGAAAGTTAAATCAAACATCTATTTAGGGGGAAAAATTAAATTCTTACATCAGATTATTTTTAAAATTCCAGCCTTATTGGTATACTAAAGTGTTAAGGCATTCTTCTGGTTAGTAAAGTAGGATATATACATACATATGTTTATATATATATATATATATATGTATATATATATATATATGCATTTATATATGTTCATCTATAGATATACTTGTGACCTGGTGCACAAATTGGTGCACATTGAAATGAAATTAATTAGAAGAAATATTTTACTATTGCTATTCGCCCTTTCTCTATAATAGAAGTGCCAACCAAATTCACAATCGACAATGACAGATCAAAATACACGTGTGCTATTGGCACCATTGAGAGCTTTATATGTATCACACATGAGCGAGTCAACTTAGCCTTTTATAGATATAGAGTAAACTTGTTTAATTAGACCTGCTTTCTGATGTAGCTAAACTTTTTCCAGCCCAGTAAGCACCCCAACTTCTCTTTCAGGCAATTGTCAGCAACACAGCAGTAAATATCAACACAAAGCAGGTTATTATTGTAGATCACGCAGGGAGAACAAAGGGTAAAATATTTAACTGCAGCAGTGTTTGACTATATTCTGTGCAGTGAGGAAACCTGAAGTCATTTTCAAGGTCCACCATGTCTTCTTTTCAGCTGAGTCAAGTTTCTGAGCTTTCTAAATCTGTTTTCTGGCGAATGAAAAGAAAATAGGATTCCACCGAGTCTCCTATGTACCTACTTCAGGACTTCTGTGAGGATCAGATGAGATGAGGCACGGAAAAACGCTTCACAAGCATTTGGTTACAGTGTAAAGTGTTTGCACCAGGTCGTGTTCCCGGGCTGAAGAAACTGCAAGGGGGTTAGTCATTGCTAGGAAGAGGAAGCTGGGCATTGCTACCTGACGTCATTACCCACGCCCCCATGCCCGTTTCCAATCTGGCCATGGGGTTCCCCAGCGGGCAGCTGGCAACTGGGGAAGGGAGGCCGCAGCCAGCAGCCTGAAGGCCCCAATCAACCCTGATTGCCAGCCAGGCCTAGGGACCCTACCCACGCATGAATTTTGTGCACTGTGCCTCTAATAGATAAGCAGTTACAAATATATATGTGTGTGTGTGTGTCTGTGTGTGTGTATTAGGAAACACTGGAAGAATAATCTAAATTAAATGGGTAAATATAGTGGCAAGGGGATAAATAGAACAAATTCAGAGTGGGTAGCAAGACTTTCTAGTACATATCTTTTTATATAGCTGATTTTTTTCAAGCATGAAAATGTATAACCTAGTTTTTTAAATGTAGAAAACCTAAGCCCCAGAGAGCAATTTAAAAAATAGAGAATACATGTATAACTTTGGAGTAGGAAAGACTTTTCTAGAAAAAAGATACTAAATGCAAAAAAGGTATAAAGAAAAAAAGCCGATACATTGGCATCAACATTTCAAAAATTCATAACTAATTTTAAAGCACATAGATACAGTTAAAAGGCAAGGTAATGACTGGTACAAATACCCACAAAGAACAAGTAGTACAAATATATGAGGAACTTCTACATGTAAATAAGAAAAATGTCGATGGCAAACTTAAGCAAAGGATACAAACATTCAAATCCAAGAGGAAGAAATATAATTGACAAGGGAGCCTTTCACGTTAGTGTGTTGGTTATACTTTTTTAAACCAAAAGCATTTAGTTATATATTTTTGGATTAAAAATCAATTAGCATCTCAGGGATGGGGGCGGGGAGAATAATGAATGGACAGAGGAAGAACACATTGTGCTCAACGCCAAGGCACTCTCACCAATGGAAAGCCCACTGCAGCTCCAGGCTCCGGGGCACCAAATGCAGGGCAGGCTGGAAGTGGGAGGCAGGCCTAGGTAACCCCTGAAGAAATGAGGCCCTTAAAGAAGCAGCTGCTGCAGTTGTGTAATTGCTCACTTAGAGGGTGAATAAACGACTCCAGTGTCTCTAGCTTTTTCAATCATTTTGAGTTTATTTTCCATTCTTGCTGTTACTTAAAAATAAACAATAAACAGAAGGAAAAAATAAGCAAGCTTGCTTATTCCCTACAAATGTAATCATTCCACGTGTTTTCTTCAGAGTGGTCAAGTTCACCAAGAACTTTGACAGCTGATAATAGACTTGTCTCCTAGTTTTGTGAAATAGAGCTTTATTTGTCCTAAAGCAGAAAAAGAAAACTGGGAAATTCACACATATGTGGAGATTAAACCACAAGCTCCTGAACAACCAATGGACCAAGGAAAACATCAAAAAATATCTTGACACAAATGAAAATGGAAACACTTATGGGATGCATCAAAAATGGTTCTAAGAGAAGAGTTTATAGCAACAAATGTCTGCATTAAGAAAAAGGAGAGATCTTGCCTGGCCAGTGTGGTTCAGTGGTTGAGTGTCAACCCATGAACCAAGAGTTTACCAGTTCAATTCCTGTTCAGGGCACACCCCTGGATTGCAGGCTTGATCCCCAGCATGGGGCATGCAGGAGACAGCTGATAGATGTTTCTCCTCATCCATGTTTCTCTCTCTCTCTCCCTCTCCCTTCCTCTCTAAAATCAATAAAAACATACTTTATTTAAT
>NW_006289416.1:2264066-2280381 GCF_000327345.1 Myotis davidii
TCTTATTTTTTAATTGACTTTAGAGAGGTAGAGAGCGAGAGAGAGAGAGACAGAGAGAGAGAGAGAGAAGAAAAGAAAGAGAAAGAAAAAGGAAGAAAGAAAAAGAAAAGAAAAGAAAAGGAGGAAGAAGATTGATGAGTACCAGAGGAAGGGAGCAGGGAAGGAATGGGTGAAGGTCAAAGGGTACAAACTTCTAGTTATAAGATGAACAAATTCTGGAAATATAAGGTACAGCATGGTGACTATAGTTAACACTGTATTATATATTTGAAAGTTGCTAAGGAAGTAGATCTTAAAAGTTCTCAGCACAAAATAAAATTTACTGTGTGAGTAATAACTAACCTTATTATAGTTATATATATAGATATATAGATATATAGATATATAGATATATAGATATATAGATATATAGATATATAGATATATAGATATATAGATATATATATTAGAGGCCCAATGCACTAAATTTGTTCAAGAGTAGGCCTTTCTTCCCTCCAGCCATCGGCAGGCACCCGGGATCCGGGCTTCCCTCGCAGCCCCAATTTCCTTCGGAAGGACGTCTGGTCATATATAGACATTACATTTTATACTTTAAACTTACACAATGTTATATGTCAGTTACATGCCAGTAGAGCTCGTGAGAAAACTCTTTTCTAAGAAACCCACAGGTTAATGAAAAAGTCACAACAGGAATTTGAAAGTTATTTTGAGTGGAATGCAAATGAAAACAAATATCAGAACTTGCGAGATACAGCTTATGCGGTACTTAAAAAGGAGATTTCATAGCATTAAATGCTTATACTGATGAATAAGCTATTTTTTTCAGCAGTCAACCTTCATTTACTGAGAACCTCATATGTATTTGCACTTCTCAAGACCCCCAGGAGGGTAAAAGATTTCCAGTTTCGGAGGGAGCTGCAAAAATTGTTCTCCACTTGGCTTTTACCCATATAGTTCCCTCTTTGAGTGCAGGAATAGTATCTTTTGCTGATTTATATTCCCTTGCCATGGAGAGCACAGTATCAGAAAGACACGTCCAATAATATATCAGTTCTAACAAAGAGCTAAAAGGAACAGAAATCAAACCATTCCCTTTTTAAATATCCCAGCCAATTGTGACTATGAAAATGACTTTTCATCCATATTGAAGTATTTTAGTAATTAGGGCAGTGTCCTCACTCCACCACGTGGATAGTTCTGCCTAAATCAACTGATTCCAGTTAGTAATGTGTAGCCAGTCGGTGGCATTTCAACTTAGAATTATTTTCTAGAATTTGAATGATGTCTACTCAAGACATACATTAATAAGTTAATGATAATAAAGCCACTTTCGACTTAGCACTTTACAATTTAGAAAACAGACTTGTTTATACTTTATTATTTGGTCTTAATGCTGAATAGACTGAGACCGAGACGGCAGTTGAATAACTAAATCCAGGCTCTTTTCAGCAAATGGCAACCTAGACCTCTTCAAAACCCAGTGCCCTTCGGAATGCCCTCTCAGCCTTCTCTTTTCTAAGACTGATGCAGCAATTTTTCCAAAGTCCTTCCCCACACCTCCTCCCATGCTCCTCAGCACCATTTCCCATTTCAGAGCTTCATTGTCTCCACTGGTAAGAGGTAAATAGAGTAAGTGAAAGGTATTTCTTTGGGATAAAAGACCTTCTTTTCCTATTTCCGCCCAGTTTAAATGTATTGAACTTCCCAGATTATTAAGTCAAACCATGTTGGTGGCAAAGACAATAATCACTTTCAAAAGAAGTTCCAGAATTCAAAAGGGAGTGAAAATAGAGACGCCTCCGAAACATGGAAGGAAGAGGGATTCCGGTCGGGAAAACGGCAGGAGGCAGTTTCCTTTTGTTTGCCTGGACCAGGTAATTATGCTCCGAGGTTATCTAAGGAAACCCTTTATGTTTAAAGCAGGAAAAACACATTTTGTTTTTGGGGGCTGAGATCAAGCAGGATGCTTGGTAAGGAGAGGATAAAGGTTTCCTAAGGAACAGACTTCTGATTTCAGCTGGTTTTGCTGAATTAAACAAAGGAAGCAGATTCTTCAATGAAGATGAAGCTCCTAATTAGCATGTCAGTGAATAGGATGCTGATGCATATAATCACTGCTTGGGGGAAATAATCAAACCCCAAGGCAGCCCATATTTTTTTTTCCTGCCTTGGTGACTTGTCTGTGCAGTAAATAATTAGCTTCTTGATTTTTAAAGAGGTTGACATTTGGAAAGTTTCTGCAAATAGTGTTTTCCCTCTCCGTTTTCATTTATGCATTTAATTTACTATTCAGTTGCCCTGAGACTGCCTGGCCTGCTTCAGCAATTTTCTTCTAGTATATATAGAACAGTATGGAGTGATCTGTTCTATATTTATGTCCTGTAAGTACAGAAAACCCTCCTGATTCATAGACTTAGGATATGCACTTTTGAGTACGTGATATGTTCCCCATCAAGTTGATACCTGTTCCTTGAAGCATGCTGTTCTTGATTAGAGTCAAGCACAAAAAAACAAGGTTTAAAAAGAAGAGAACAAGTTCAAATTTTTATTTTTTTAAATATTTTTTCTTGATTTTTTTTACAGAGAGGAAGGGAGAGGGATAGAGAGTTAGAAACATCGATGAGAGAGAAACATCGACCAACTGCCTCCTGCACACTCCCTACTGGAGATGTGCCCGCAAGGAAGGTACATGCCCTTGACCAGAATCGATCCTGGGACTTTTGAGTCCACAGGCCAACGCTCTATCCACTGAGCCAAACGGGTTAGGGCAAGTTCAAATTTTTAACACTGGATAGGTTGTTAAACAAGTTTTGTTAAAGAACCATATTTTTTCCATAAGAGACATTCTTAGGATAAAATAAATGAAAAAACAACAGCATATGAATTTTGTAATTCCAAGTAGATATAGATTGATCAATTAATCAATCCATAAGTAAGACAATAAACATAAAAATATATACCTATCCTTATATAAATGCCTAAGACAAAATGATGGATACCAAAAAATTTTCTCTACTTGATCAGTTATGGATAATTTTGCTTGTCTTCATATTTTCTACAGGGAACATGCATTACTTTTATAATCCAGAAAAAGAAACATTGTTTTCACAGAAAGAGAAATGTGGTAGAGATCTTGTCCTTAATGTAACCAAAAGAAATTAAAATGTTATGAAACAAAACAAAATTAGAACAAAGTCATTTTGTCAAAAACCTAAACCTTTTTTAACATAAAGTAAATAAGAATTTAATATGTATTATGCATGTTTATACAAGAACATCAAAGTAATGCTCAATAAGTTACATAGGTGTTTTCTAAAAACACTGCAAATAAAACAGTAGGAATAATATTTTAACCAATGTCACTCAAAATTAAAAACATTGGCATCTATGCACTGGCCGGTATGGCTTACCTGGTTGAGCATCATCCCATGTACCTAAAGGTCGCTGTTCCATTCCCAGGCCAGGCATATACCAGGGTTTCAGGTTCCATCGCAAATAGGAGGCGTACAGGAGGCATCCAATCAGTGTTTTGCTCTCACATCAATGTCTCTCTCTCTCTCTCTCTCTCTCTCTCTCTCTCTCTCTCTCTCTCTCTCTCTCTCTCTCTCTCTCTCTCTCTCTCTCTCTCTCTCTCTCTCTCTCTCTCTCTCTCTCTTTCTCTCTCTCTCTCTTCATTCCCTTCCTCTCTCTCTAAAAATCAATAAAACATCTTTAAAAAAAAAAAATAGTTCCCAGGCCTCTTGCTCAGAGTTGCTGATACCGTTGGTCAGGAGCAGGGCCCACAATTTTAAAAATGTAGTCATCTATCTCTTAAATAGATTTGAATTTTTGGTTTTTACAATAGGACTTCAAATCCCTATTAGTGCACAAATTCCTACAAACACTTAGATCAGGGGTTCTCAACCTGTGGGCCGTGACCCCTTTGGCGGTCGAACGACCCTTTCACAGGGTTCGCCTAAGACCATCCTGCATATCAGATATTTACATTACGATTCATAACAGTAGCAACATTACAGTTATGAAATAGCAACGAAAATAATTTTATGGTTGGGTCACAACATGAGGAACTGTATTTAAAGGGCCAGAAGGTTGAGAACCTTTAATATAATTAGTTAATGGCAATAATGTGCATCGAAGGTCACTGATCTTGAAAACTATTTAAGAATTAAGAAATATAAAGCAAGTGTCCCATCTTCACATACACATATATATATATAGATATGTATATATATATATATATGTATGTGTGAAATTGCCCCCTCTGGAGTTCTACCAGGAGATAGGAGTTGGATCTCTCACTGTGATGTGCGCTGACCACCATGGGGCAGTGTGGAATGAAGGAAGGCCTTGGCTGGCAGCTGGAAGGCCCTAATCAGCCCTGATCACCGGCCAGGCCTAGGGACCTTACCCATGCACAAATTTCATGCACCGGGCCTCTAGTCATTAATAAGAGAGTTCATAGTGTGGCATAATGAAATTGGATTTAAAATTAAATTCTGATTCCTCAAAAGCAAATTTAATAGAAGAAAGCACTATGAAATATCTATTTTTAGACATAAAGAACTTTAAATCTATTGTTCTCTCATTTCACATTCTTGTTAAATAGGAACATGACTATTTGACTAGATGGCATTTTTCATAGAACATAGTCAGACTCGAAATGTTCTTTAAAATTAGATATTACCTAACAAAAGTGAAAGAAATGGCTCCCTGGTTAGTTTATGATACCAACTTTATTGTTGCCTTGATTCTAAACATTCTTAATGAAGAAGAAATTGATGAAAACATACTTTAATATCCGGATTAAACTTGACAGAAATATATTATGAGAGATATGTCTGCTGGTTAATAGTTGTTTGGGGCCCTTGTTTCTCCAAGAGCGTGTAAGACTCACTTCTGGGAGGTTATTTAAATTGCACATTCCTGGCTACACACTAGATTTACTGCGTCAGGGACTCTAGTGCTAAGAACCTGAAATCTCATTGTTAACAAGCTACTGATTCTTACCCACATTAAAGTTGGACAACCATCCATATAATCTTTTATGCACCCGGAAATAGATGACAGATGAGTGGTTTGGTAAGATCTGCAAGTTGAAAAGATTAGAAACACAGATTTTTTTTCCTGCTTGTTTTCTCTCCCCTGGTCAGTTGACCTCTGCTTCTTTTAGTCCACTGCCTATGCAGGTGTTATTTTGGTTTTTGGTTTATTTGTTGTTGGTGGCTCCCTAAATCAAGTGCCCGTTCCTGGATTGAGAGAACAAAAGAAACCTGATAGCGGCCTCTTGGCTCAAATCTATGGAAAGAGCTCCAACACACACCCTCCCACCAACCCCTCTCTCTCCCAGTTCCCTTCTCTCTACAAGCCAGTGAGTGCTCGAGAGTGAGCATATGCCTACTGGGGCACACAGTTCAAGCCTGCCCATCCCTTCCCTTTGCCTTGAATTTACAGGGGAAGTTTATGCTGCTTCTGGCCAGCCCCACCAGTATGGGTTGGACCATGGGTGTCTTCAGCAATGATGGTGTTTCACTCATCAAACCACACTCTGTCAGTTTTATCCACAAGGGAATGTATTTGCGAGACAGTCAACGTTCAGGAATATAATCTGTGGCCATAAAATAGAGAATTGCTAGCTAGTCCACATGGGGATGAAAGCTGTGGTCTTTCTCTGATTGTCACAGGGAATGTCAAACTGTGTTAACAGTCCTCAAGTTTTAAGGAAACGTGAGTCTACATCTAGCACACCATCACCTTCCTCCCTTGAGCGCGCCATTCTTCTACCTAAGAAACATTATTGAATGCAGGGTTTCCAGGTTATGTTATATTACTTCAAAGTAAGTGAGAAAGACTCTCGGGGTTTTGTAAAATTGTGGCACTGGCACTTCCATAAGCATTTATATAACCTCTTTGTATACCAGTTTTTCATGTGAAAATTTGAGATTTTGAGGATTTAACAGATCCAATGGGTGAAATATCTAGGGTTTCACTTTCAATTTTTAGTGACACTGGAGGCAGTCAGCCCTGGTTTCACATGAGTCACAGGGGGAAGGATTGAAAATACCAACTCATGGGTCTTCTGGAGAGACACCCAGTGTGCTTTCCCCCCACTTACCTTGTGTGAGTGTGTGTGCGCATGTGAACAGACATGGCAAGGTCTGTTTAATTTTTCTTTCTTTTTTTCCTTTATTGATTAGGTATTACATATGTATCCTTATCCCCCATTGCCCCCTCATACACCCCCACACTCATGCCCTCGCCCCCTGGTGTCTGTGTCCATTGGTTGGGCTTATATGCATGTATACAAGTCCTTTGGTTGCTCTCTCCCCTTTACCCCTACAATCCCCCACCTTCCCTCTGCGGTTTGACAGTCTGATCGATGCTTCTCTGTCTCTGGATCTGTTTTTGTTCATCAGTTTATGTTGTTCATTATATTCCACAAATGAGTGAGATCACGTGATATTTATCTTCCTCTGCCTGGCTTATTTCACTTAGCATAATGCTCTCCATTTCCATCCATGCTTTTGCAAATGCTAAGAATTCCTTCTTTTTTACCACAGTGTGGTATTCCATTGTGTAGATGTACCACAGTTTTTTAATCCACTCATCTGCTGATGGGCATTTAGGCTGTTTCCAAATCTTAGCTATGGTGAATTGTGCCGCTATGAACATAGGGGTGCACATATCCTTTCTGATTGGTGTTTCCTCCTACTTAAACTGGGCCGTTTATACAGTGATTTCTTTTAAATATAAATGAGTGTAACTTGGAAAACATGCCCTGCAGTTTTATGAGTCCAATCACTTGACCTAATGCTGGTCCTGCTTGCCTCAGCAATGGATTGTGGGTACTTTAATCTGTCAGTATTTCCATGTCAATTTTATTAGTTAAACGGAATAGTCTTTCATGAAGGATAAGTATAAGGATAGTAAAGTTTAGATCTCATTGTAACTCTGTCAGGTCTCATAAGCCTTTAATAATTTACTTCCCTGCAAAGGGATCCAGTGTACGTGAAACTCTGAAACTGGAAAGGCATGCAGGGAAGTATCTGTTGTTTTCAATGAACAGGAATACTTTCAATGCTGAAAGCCCTGACACTTTCCCAGCAGCCAGGCCATTCCCTTCCATGACTAGGCCGTGTTCCGCCGTGGGCTTCGTCATTCTGCCTGGTCCCGGGGCCGGCTTACGTTCCTGTCAGGGGCACTTGCCACTTCCTGTGGTTCAGAGCTCTTGAGTCTCAGGTGCTTTCCTTTACAGGGCCTCGCAGCCTGCAATGGCCGTCGAGTAGCTGGTTTACATTCACAGAAGGCGTTGGCACCTACGTATTTTTAAACAGCTCACTCTTCCTCCTGTCATCTGGAAGATTTAGGAGATTTGTCACCATTGGGAATTATGGCTCTTCTCTACTTAGAATTACGTATATTTTAAATCCGTGTCACCTACAAAATTACTGGATACGTAACCACTTATTTTTATCCATTCTTTAACAATATTTGTGTAATTCTGCATTTTAGGTGATAAAATACAAAGAGGACAAAATCTGGGTTCTTTAACCATGACGCTTGGGTTACTTAGAGTGAATAAACTAATTACAGAGATCTACTGGAGACCTCTCTGAGCAGAACCAGTTCCCGACTCGGGGCCTCCTTCATTCTTGTGAAGGAAGCAAACATCCAGCAAACAATCCCTTACTGTATCATAACAAAGAGTGATACATACTGTGAAGAAAGAATGAAAACAGGTATGTGGCCGAGGAAAACGGGAGCGTGGTTTAATATACAGGCACCCCTCATTTGATGGTGCTTTATTGCACTTCACAGATAAGATTTTTTTTTACAAACTGCAGGTTTGTGTCAACCCTGCTGAGTCAGTCTTTTGGTGCCATTTTCCCAACAGCATTCGCTCCCTCTGTGTCCCTGGGTCACATTTTGGTAATTCTCACAAAGTGTAAAACGTTTCTTTACTGTATTTGTTATGGTGATCTGTGGTCAGTGATCATTGAATTGTTGCGATCTCACGATAAAACTTTCAACGAATGAGGAGTTGCCCTGCCTAGGTGAACAAAGAAAGTGGTTTCTTGAGAGGCTCTGCGCCTGCTGAAGATGCCATGAGGAGTGTTGAAGTGATGACAAAGGATTTAGAACGTTACATAAACTTAGCTGATAAAGCAGGCGCGGGGTTTGAGAGGATTGACTCCAATTTGGAAAGTTCTGCTCTGGGTAAAGTGCTGTCAAACAGCATCTAGCGCTGTCAAGAAATCAGTCCTGAGAGGAAGAGTTGATTGATGCAGCAAACGTCATTGTTGTCCTGTTTAAGAAATCGCCACCCTGATCAGTCAGCACCCCTCAGTGTTAAGGAAAGACCCTCCACCAGCAAAAAGATTATGACTCACTGAAAGCTCAGGTGATGGTTAGCATTTTTTTAACCAGTAAAGTATCTTTTAATTAAGGGGTGTGCCTTGTTTTTTAGGCAATGCTATTGCACATCTAATAGACTACAGTATAGTGTAAACATAACTTTTTATACACTGGGAAAACAAAAAATATCTGTGACTCACTTTATTGTGATATTCATGTTATTGCAGTGGTCTTGAACCATCCCTGTGAGATCTCTGAGGTGTGCCTATGAATGGAGAGGGCAAGGTATTGACACGAAGGCACAAGGCTTTAGTGATGAGGCCTCCAAGTATAGTATGCAGACCCCTCATTTTTTTAAAACTTAGTTTTGTCACATTAGGATTTTTTCTTTTGTTTTTTTCTACTTCATCATATAAGTTCCTCATTTTGCGTCAATTCCATACATGAAAAAAAAAAGGTTTCAGCACTTCCAAGGTATAGACTAGGTTTTAATGCCATGGTGCAGCGATTTTCAACCAGTGTGCCACAAAAATGTTTTAAACATGTAATATCTGACTATTTAGTCAGGGGCACTGACCTCTTTTCCCTTAGATTGGCAAATAAAAAAATATGACAAGATCCTTAAATTGTCCAAAAAAATGGCAACAGCCAGCAAAACAATAGCCATCCAGTGTGACTGAATCAAACTTATACCTATTTTTGTCAGATTGACAAAACATAATATAGTCTTGGTGTGCTGCAGAGTTTTAGTGACTACTCTGTGTGTGCCATGAGATGAAAAAGGTTGAGCATTGCTGCCTCCGTAGGTGAAGCTTTTATTATTGCGCCTTTGCTAACTCTCAGTTCTGGCAAGTTTCTGCCTGGTCCTGTCAAATGTACCAACTCTAGGGAGCTCTTTCCATTACAATATATATTATTTACAAAAATGTGTTATTCTAAGGAGACAAGAAAAACAGTATAATTGGGGGAAACTATACTGAGCTGATGACCAAAAGTGAAGCTTCAGTTCTTTTTTTTTTTTAATTCTTTATTGTTTAAAGTATTACATGAGTCTCCCTTTTTCCCACTGACCTCTCCCCCACTACATCCTCCCCCAAGCACAAGCCCTCACACCCCTCCCCCTCTACTGTCTGTGTCCATTGGTTTTGCTCATATGTATGCAGACAAGTCCTTTGGTTGATCTCTTACCCCCTCTTTCTTCTGCACTTCAGAAGGCATGGAGCAAGAAGGGACTGCGGGCGTGAGATGAGCTGGAGAGGAGGAGCCCCCAGAAAACAAGGGTCTTAGAAGTTCAATAGCGTTGGGGGGTGGGAGGACAGAGGGACACATGTGGGAAGGAAAGGGGAGAGAGGGTGAGAGTTAGCTGTGGAAAGACTCCTAGGCCTATAGTGGGTTCAGTTCCAATAATCAGCTCCATTATTAGATTACAGACAACAAATTCTGATTTTTAAACATCTTTAGATTCTTTTCAGATAATCAGCATGTCTCTTGTAAGACATTATAAACTCATGTTGCATTTAAATACAACTGAACAAAGAACAGCACTAATGAGAAACATTGTTGACTTGTTGCTGGTGCGAAGACATGTCAAGTTGAATCTGTTATTGTCGAAGTTAACATTATTATTAATACTTATGTTCTAGATAATTGAGTAGCATTCTGTGCTTGCTGTTGTTTTCCAGATTAATGATGCCAGACAAACCCAGCTGTCTCTGGTTTTGCTCAATGAGATTCTGGCCATTCATTATTTCTAGGTCCAGTCACATGTTTCCCATGTAAATGTAGCCAGAAGGAAATATGGCTGCCTTCAAGTGGGATCAAGTCGCTAAATTCTTTTATAGTTAGAGATTCAGGACATTTCCTATTGTGGTTGGTTGGGTATTTTTTTAATTTTCTTACATCTGTTAAGAAAGGAAAGAAAAGAAAGTAATTTTGTTTTCTAGTTATTTTTTATTGCACAGTAAAAAAAAAAAAAAAAAAAAAAAAAAGTTTATCCTAATCACAACCCAGAAGCCAAGAATTAGCAATCATATTAAAATGTTGAAAAATGCTGCCATTACCAGCACTTCATGGTATTGAAACAAGAAAGCTCTGAGGAAACAATTGCCACTGATTTTTTTTTCTAATGTAGTGATCTGGGAACGTTGTTGAATGTCAAATGACCGGCCCCACGAAATAAACAAGAGGAAAATTCCCATTGGCAAATTGTGATGATTCTGAAGTGGCAAAGGTTTTAAGTGATTTTACTGTCAAGAAAACTAATGGGACTAAAGATTTGACCTTCAAAAGGTTAGATTAATGGAAAGGGGAGAAAAATGCTTTGAGCAGGAATTGAAGTTTCTTTAGTGGAATCTGGACATTTTAATACTTGATTTGTCCTGTGTGTGTTAGATGTGGTGAGTCATCCATTTATTCAGGAAACATTTTCTGAGTGCCAACAATATGCCAGTATGAGATATACTGAATGAAAACTTATGTTTACATTTATAGGACAAGAAAGGATAAGTTTGATAACACAAGTGGTCTTTATCTGATGTTTTCAGGAAACTTCAGGTTGTGTTTGTTCAATTAGGCATTTATGAGTTTGTTAGCTTGGTGAACATAAAGTAGCTAAGAATGATACTTTACAATGTTTTTAAAAAAATTCCTTGGGCCCTGAGGGAGAAGACATTTAGCATGATAATATAGGTGGCTGAATTATTTTCAAGCCATACATTAACTTTTAAAAATATTTGGCACTTGATTTGTCTTTCAAAATTAAGATTAAAATGAGTGTCTGGGGGCCATGCTAAGATTATAGAAAATTGATAACAGTGAAACTTTAGAATAAACTTATTTCTGTGATAAAGGATTCTCCCTTTTTTCCTTCCACCGCTTCCTTCAAAATAGAGCAGTCATTTTTATGAAATTTTAAGTGAGAGAAACTTGCTGAACCTTTTCAAGCCCTAGTAACTATATAATTAATCAGTGTGCTTAGCTAGAGTATTAGAAGTAGAAAGAATCTTAAAAATTATATATCCATTCAACAATCTGACCCCCAGAAAAGTTACAGATGCACGAGGGGGTAAAGTCTAATTCTTACCCAAGTGTAGGCAGTTATAGAACTATATTTAGAATCCATATCTATTAGCTCCTAGTTCAAAGCTCTTTGTTTTACATGGAGCATTCACGTCCCATCTACTGCATGCATGCTACCTGATGAGTATTTCAAACTTTACAAAGTATTAGTTGTGGGGAAAAGATGAATTTCATTTATTTTCTTCAAAATAAACTATTCCAATAAATAAGGTTCTCTGCTCCTAAGTAGGTTATTGTAAAAATGTTCTCCAATGCCTCTCCATCACTTTATGCCTTTCTTTTGAAAATATTGACCTTGCTTCATTCTTTTTATCTCCAAAAACATCTTCCTGGGTTAGTTGCTAATTGTGTTTATCAGAGTTAAGTTGTGAACTAAGACAATCTTTGCTATAAATAATCTGACTTTTATTAACTCTTTTGGCAAAGGAACTCCAAAGAGGGTGATTACTATCTAAATGTTGTTTCCTCCCAGTGTTGACATATTTTTTTTTTCTTATTAAGCAACTGATGTTGGGGGAAAATCATAGGAAATTACTAGAATTTCTATCCACTTAGTTTTCCATGTGTAAAGAACCTCTTTGCTTATTTATTTTGTCTCTGGCTAACATTAAAAGAAGGTCACTTTGATTTATGCATTAAAACACTTGTCAGAATTTTTAGATTTGCTTCTCTCTCTTTTTACCCCTTCATTATCCTCAGTTGGCACTGCCTGAAGGTGACTTTTCTGATTTGAAAGTGTAAAGTTGGAGGTTTAAAATGAATTCATCTACTTTCTGGGGAAATGTGCTATATTCGTGGTCACAGGACATTTTAATATCTTATTTATCTCCTTACCAAAGTGTAATCTCTTAATTGCATTTTCCTCTTAGATAAACAGCTGCATCTTCTAGGGTTTGTATAGATTTTCACCTTGGAG
This sequence comes from Myotis davidii, assembly GCF_000327345.1. Lineage (NCBI taxonomy): Eukaryota > Metazoa > Chordata > Mammalia > Chiroptera > Vespertilionidae > Myotis > Myotis davidii. Next base: position 2,276,413 of record NW_006289416.1, read on the forward strand.
TGTGCATCAGAAACTGGCATTTACCAAACCCAGCTCTTTTTTTTTTTTTTAATATGCCATCCAGTTTGCACAATCTTCCCTCTTCCTACAGTTTGTACTTTTCCTCTTCCCCAACCCATCTCAATCTCTAATAAAGTACCGTATTTGCTGGCGTATAAGACGACTGGGCGTATAAGACGACCCCCTAACATTTCCACTCAAAATACAGAGTTTGTTATATACTCGCCGTATAAGACTACCCCCTCTTCCGCACACCTTCCACACACCAAATAAAAGGTAAAACAATATCAGATTTGATTTTAACATTTTAATTTATATTCAAATGCTTATGACATGCAGGAAAACTGTCACAAGGCTGTATGTAATCAAACATATACATAAAACAGTGCAAGTTTATTACCGGTAAACATACCGGTAATTCACTAAAGAAAACACACTCTATAGACTGGTACCGTAGATGCTTCTCAGGAACACAGGCAAGCAGCCCACAACCTAGAGGGACTGTCAATGATAGAAGAAAGATAACAAATAGAGGTAGAGAGCAAGTGCCGGGCAAGTCCCTAGCAAAAGCAAGTGCGAGCTCTTCAACATTCTAACAGGCACCATGATAGCGCAAAATCGCGAATCTTCAATGCATATGTAAAGAAATATACGGTAACCCGAATTTACCACACTTGCAAAATCGCACACAGCCAACCATACACCCAGTATGGTATCGCGATTCGCGATTTTGCGCTATCATACTGGGTGTATGGTCGGCTGTGTGTGATTTTGCGAGTGTGGTAAAATCGCATAACAGCAAAATCGCAGAACAGCCGAGCATACACCCAGCAGCGCTGCTGATGCCTGAACGGTATGTGGAATGAAGTGGGCGGGCATCGGGAGGCCACGATGGCACGGGGCAAGCACTATGGGCAGTCTATCTGAAGTGTACCTGGCGTATAAGACGACCCCCCACTTGGAGGCATATTTTTCAGGGCCAAAAAATCGTCTTATACGCCGGCAAATACGGTATGTCCATGATTATGCACCATGTGGTCACACTGTTTGTAGTGGGGGAGCAGGATTTTGAATACAAGCAGATTTGCTCCAGAGGCCGAGTTCTGACCCCAGCATTGTTAACTTTGTCACCATATGAAACTTACTTAAATTCCCTGGCCTCAGTCTTCTTGGCTGTCAATTCAAGGTGAAATAATACCTACCTACCTACCTCATGGAGTTGAGAGAGTTAAATGAGTTAACACATGTAACTCATAACAGTAAAAACCATAAAGACAATAGTGATGAAAATTTTGATGATGATGATGATGAAGATGAATGTTGATTTCTAATATGATTCACACATTGACTAATTAGGACAGATCACATCTAAGAGAAGCCAGTCTCCATCTATGAAAAAAAGGTTTCGCCTTCCCAGTGGAGTCAGATTTCAGCTTAAAATGCAGTCAGGGCCTCTTGCCTTGTGGCTCTAAATTGTCTGAGCTCAAGAGAATTATTCTAAAGAAAAGGTCTGCAGAAAAACATGATTCTGAATGTCTACACAGAACCGCTGTTACCTGTTTAATAGTCATTATCCATTGTACTGGGGCATGTAACACAGACAGGCATTGCACGTGCCCTCAGTCTTCACAAGGTAGTTGAAGGAACCCAAGAGATAATCAAAATGTAGACACAGGTATGTGGGCACATTCTTTATCTTTTGTGTGAAGAAATACTTCCCAATGGAGAAAAATATATGACCTTAAATCAACTGAAACTCTTGCAATACAGCTATCGGGGCTGCAATATACTTAGGAATAATGGGAATTTTGAATTACAAAGTTGACTTTCTCTCTGTAATATGAATGGGTATTTGAAGGGAGTTAGAGAAATCATAATGATAGCCTAAAAGTAAGAAGGCTATCAATTGCCTCTTACTTTTCTCCTTCAAGATAGCTCCAATGAGCAGACCCATTGGACCTATTACAGTATCAGAGAAAAACTTTTTGTAGTAAGGGACTTCATAATAGTGTCATTATGATACATTCTGAAATAGTAATTACTAAGATAATGGGGCTATTAGAGGTAATTCTACCTTAGAATGTGGTGATTGCTTGGGCAATCTGAGATTTGGTTGTGTTTCAAATCATTAAATCAGGAAGCATTTTAAATAGAAAACGGACAATTGACCAGAAAAATTTAAACAATTATAAGATTTATCAGTTTATCTTTTCAATGTCCAATTTTATCATCTCTTTGTGGCAAAGTGTTTATATTAATATTCAATTGTCCCAAGGAAAGATTCAAATAGGAACCAGGGACTTTTCAATAATTTTGCTTTTCCAAGAAATATTTTTGTCAAGTATTTGTGTGTGTGTGTGTGTGTGTGTTTATAAACATACATACATGTGTATAGAGTAAAATTTTGTGTGTGTATATATATCTATATGTGTATATATGTATATATTTATAAACATACATACATGTGTATATAGTAATATCCAGAAGACAAAAATAATAATTTAGTCAATCCCACATTAGCTTTGATTATCTCTGATTTTAAAAAATCACATTACTCATAAATTATTAAGAGTCTCTGAAGAAGCATATCTTGTTTGAGTAGAGATGAGAATAAAGTTTATGGCCTTAGAATAACACCTGTGTTGTTGTTTTTTATGTAGGGTTAGTTTCTAATGATTTTTACGGTCACTAAAGCCTGAGAAACAGCGTTTTAATCCTCACTTTTTAAAAATTTTAAACCACGTGACAGGTAGATTTCTGAGATAAATGTATTAAAGTCTCTCAACATGATGTTTGACTCCGTACAATTTATTATTTTTGCTTTACATATTTGAAAAGCTCTGTTGTTTTATGTTTATGATTTTTATATCTTTTTGTATTGAACCTTTTTATCTATATTGAAATATCTCTTTTAGTCCTGTTTAATATTCTTTGCCATGAATTCTATTTTACCTTATATTAATGTTTCTTTACTTCCTTTCTTCTTATTAGTCTGGTATATATTTTTAAATCCACTTATCGCAGTAACTCTCTGTGTCATTTAGTTCTAGATATGTTTGTTGCAAGCGGGCATTCTTTTGTTTCGATTTTTCTTATTTCACATGATGCAGGAGTCTCTACAGTATAAGCAGGGGATTTTATCCATTTGAATGTATTGTGATAACTCATGCTTGAAATCATAATTTTATTTATGTTTTCTTATATTGTTTTTATTTTTTTTTTCCTAATGTTGTTCAAGAATCTTATTTCTAGCCCTAGAGGCGTTCTAGTATCTCTAGCTGATCTGTCAGTATCTGTAACCTTCCCCAATTAAGATAAAAACATGAACATGTTTTTAACTTTCTTTCTACAGCCTTCCTCATGCCCCATTCTTGTTTGATCCAGATTTAGGTAATCTGGGATCTCAGTTCAGTATTATTATATTTTTACATTGTACATCAATTACAATTTTCTGTGTTTAACCTGTTACTTTATTCATCACTATTTTTCATAGTCAATCTTCTTTTCCTTAGAAACATGTCTTGTTTTGCCAGGGTACAAACCTATGCCTCTTTCAAGAAAAAGACTAGGTTAGGTAGGCATAAAATTAAAGATTCAAAAACAGTGTCCATCTGAATTTTGAGTTTATTCTTCCATTATATTCAGGGCTCTTGAAGAAAGAGATCCTATTGAATTGATTCTCTTTCTCTTCCTTTTTTTTTTTTTTTTTTAATATATTTTTTATTGATTAAGAAATTACATATGTGGAGAGAGGAATGGAGATATAGAAACATAAATGATGAGAGTGAATTATCGACCAGCTGCCTCCTGCATACCCCCTATCAGGGATCGAGCCCACAACCCAGGTGGGAATCAAATGTGACCTCCTGGTTCATAGGTAGACACTCAACCATTAAGCCACACCGGCTGGGCTGAGGAGCCAGGAGTTTGAGCATTAGTTAACCTGTGGCTCTGGTCCTGGGCCCCTTC
>NW_006289416.1:2282000-2286140 GCF_000327345.1 Myotis davidii
AGCCCCGTACCGCTTCTCTCCTGCAGCTTCTGCGGGTCTCAGTGTGCCTTTCCTTCCTTCTAGTTGTAGAGTTTACAGTCAGCCAGGCTTCCTGTGGTTCTGGATGAAGTCCGTATTGTTTCTCTGAGGTATTAATCAATTGTTGTGTGCGGCATTAATTTCCCGGTGTTTATCTCTGCCGCCATCTTAGTTTCTCTCCTCTTTCTCTTCCTTTTAAGTCACCTGTCTGCTCTGCCTAGAAGCCCACAGGACAGTGGTTCTCAACCTTCCTAATGCCGCGACCCTTTAAGACAGTTCCTCATGTTGTGGTGACCCCCAATTTCATTGTTACAAATTGAACATAATTAAAGCATAGTGAATAATCACAAAAACAATATGTAATTATATATGTGTTTTCCGATGGTCTTAGGCGACGAGGGGTCGCGACCCACAGGTTGAGAACCGCTGCCATAGGAGTTCATATTTATCCTTGCTTTCGGGAGTATCCGCAATTTGTGAGTCAAGTCCCTTCAATCACTCTTCCTGGCACTCGCAGGATCCTTTTCACTCAAAGACTTAGGACTCCTAAGCTGTGATATGGTAATTAAATTATTTGCCTTACATCCATTACCCTTTTAAATATATATATAATCCAATAAAACAGATGCTAGAACTTGTAGAATTATTCCCAAGTCTCTTACCTTTTTTCCTGTGCTTTTGATCTCATTGTTCATGGATGTTATGTTTGGGAGATTTCTTCCCCTTTCATCTTCTAGTTTATTAATACACAGACTACTCCTTATATCACAGATATAAGATATGACACGTAGTATGTAATATTCAGCCAACCCATTGTAGTGTTTTTAAATATTTATGATTTACATTTCTAAGATCTCTGTTATTTGTCAATTCATGTATTTTTAGTGCATGCAGTACTCTAATTTGTATAAAGATAATATTCTCATTTACTATAGCCTTTTGTTAGCTCTTTTATACATGTTTTCTAAGGTAGTCTCCTTATAGTTGAGTGTTGTCTTTCTTTTGTTTTGATAGTATTGAATTTAGGAGTTGTTCAGTTATCCTTGGTTCTCTGCTCATACTTATGTTTGCAGATGTCTGGTTGCATCCCTGAGGATACAGGTCTGATTATAAGGTCGGGTTTCGGGAAGCCGACTGAGCCTTGCTGCCAGTCAGTCTGCCAGGACCCTGCCTTCCAGGTAGCACTAGCCACCTGGGGCCTCTCATTTTCAGCTGTACTCTCTACTTTATGCTGAGGGCAACCGTGCTTATGTTGAACCCCTCAGGCACTGCAGAGGTAGCGCCCCAATTGACCAGCCTGGGAATTTCCTGCCTCTATTACCTCAGCAAGCCCAGCACCATTCTCATCTCTCCAGCCATCAGCTTTGGGGCTGTAATTTATCCTGCCTTATTTCTATTTCAATCTGATACTTTTTGCTTCACATCTCTCAGCGATCTCTCAAATTAATTTTTTTCTGCTGATGGTGGTCTTTTCTCTTTTTGGTGATGTTTGCGATGGATTAAAAAATAATTGTTTCCATAATTTCCCAGGGTTTGAAGCAAAAGAAATGGTAGGCAAATGTGACAAGTTTACTATCAACAACCAGTTTCCTACCCACTCCTGACACACCTCACCAAATTATTTTAAAGGGCATATGTTCTATTTTTGTAAATAGAATGATTTAAAATTCTATTTTTTTAATATTAAGGTTAGCAAGCTTTAATTTTTTTCTCAGAAAATTATTTATTTAGAGATATCGTATGTATCCCACCCCCAGCACCCAGTGGGAAAGAGGATACCCCAATTTCTCCAATAATAGTCTCAGTTCTAAGATTCAAAAATCCACTTCTCTTTTCTTTTTTTAACTCTATTGTTTAAAGTAATGGGGAGGGAGGAGAGATAATTTAAAATTCTTTCTCAACCACTTATTATTCATTTTATAAGGACTTCTCTCCTTATTCTGTTATTAGATACATCATCAAATTTAATATTAGCGCCCATAAGGAAACCACAGAATAGGTTACAGGATAAAATTATTTAATTATACCTTAAAAGTAACATTAGGGAGTGACAAATATTTAAGATGCTTTAAAACTACTCTGTTGTGCTCGCTTTGGCAGCACATATACTAACATTGGAATGATACAGAGAAGATTAGCGTGGCCCCTGTGTAAGGATGACATGCAAATTCATGAAGTATTCCATATTTTAAAAAAAAACTACTCTGTTACCATTCATTCCCTACCATCCTCATTGTTTTCTTACCACAAATATTTTAAAACCTAGAGTGTTAGTCACTGATTGTTACTTAAGTGGTTTTTCTGACCTATTTCTTAGCTTTGATCTCAGAAAATGAGGAACTGTTTCATATCCATCATACTTAGGGAAATTGTTATGAAAAGATATATATCTTTCTAAGTGACTTTCTTCTAATTTCTTTGTACCGGAATCATATAATTTTCCAAGACTAGTATTCTTTCAAAAATATGATAGATCATAAATGTATGATTGCTCCGAAGGTATTAAACAAGTCTGGCATTTAGCTATTGTAAATATTTTCACAGAATGAAAATGTGAATATTCTGAAGTATGAGATGCAGAGATTGATTTGCATGAAACACACTCACACATTCACAGGTTAGGACACCACCTGGAAAGCAAATGAAGAGGTAAATTATTCAATATTACTAGCCCATTACAGACTCATCAATCCCCAACATATGGTTTTAAGTGTAATTTGTAATGCGAAGTGAGGGATCTCTGTGATATATTCAGGAAATATTTATTAGGGGCCTGTTATGAACCAAGTGCTTCAGATACTTTATCTCACCAGGAATTTAAAGATAAAATGCTTTTGCCATGGAAGAACTTACATATATGCAAGATAACAATAATTATTATTTCTTAAACAGTCGTGTGGCAGGTGATATATCTATATCACATAGAATTCTCACATAAATATAATATGAATATAATATGAATATTATTAACCTCAAAAGGACATTAAAATTCAGAAAGACTATGTAACCTACAAAGGCCACATAATCAGACTGCTGCATTAAGTCTGTCTAACTCCAGAACTCTTGTTCTTGCTACTGAACAGCCCTTCTTTCACGTTCTGCTCTCCTAATAACGAGACAGACAACAAACTTGTAAGTCGCTTAGTTTCTAGTGTCTCTGTTTTCTTTCATGTACATAGTATGGAAGTTGTTTTGGATAGTTCCTCGAGTCCTTTCCAGCTCTCGGGTTTTGGACATTTGCCACATTAACTGTTGTTTTACCAACACACGGCCCTGTTGTACAGTTATGATTTATACTTGTTGGTTCTCTGTAGTTATTTACCTGGAGCTATTGTATGAACTGTGGTCTACTCCCTGCAGAATAGGGATTCTTTTCAACTTGGAAGAAATAGATACTCTTCAAAGACAGACTGAAGGCTTACTTTGCCATCCTAAGAAGGATGTTGATTAAAACCCTTGAGGAAAATTTAATTCTAAAAGAGCCCACAATGTGAGAGATTTAGGGGTATTTTTCTTTCCTATTAATGCACTATCTGTCATGGGGTCCTCAGGGTGACAAGTGCACAGTAGTACTATTCAAAACATCTTCAGAGAATATACATTTACACCTAAAGGATCAGAGAGCAAGTGAGAACCAGCAGAAGAAAATTCTTCATTCTACAAAACCAAGTGACAAAATCACCTGAGGGCAAATGACACAGAGGGTACCAGGGCCGCAGTCACACTTCCCATTGATCTCGTCCCAGTAATTCTCAAGTTGATTTCTGATTATGAGGATTAAAGAGTTAAAACTGACTTGTTTTAGTTTCTATAATACCCTTGCTTCAAAATAATCATGATGCATACAATTCACTTTTAAGGTTTATCTGCATGTAAAGATTTCACACAAAAATGAAAACTTTCCATATTTTAAATCTATTTTAAGTATGCGATGCTACATGGCAGACTTTTCTGATCATTCCAGAAATAAGGTAGACAGAAAAATAGATTGGCTAAGATGTGGTCATGTGGGACACCTTTCAATTTTGCTTGGCATAAAAACACACACACACACACACACACACACACACACACACACGTGCATGCACACGCGGCAGGAGAGGGGCTGGCTGACTCCTTCCT
>NW_006289416.1:2286340-2290328 GCF_000327345.1 Myotis davidii
AAAAAAAAAAACCCCACAAAACTACTGACTGGTGGACTGAAGGCAGCTGGCCATAAAAGTGAACTCTTAACTGGAGTTTCAAGGACACAGGCTGTTTAAAGAAATGAAAGTCATATTGGTATGTGAAGAAAAGGGAAAGAAAAGAAGAAACATACATATAAGAGCAGATAAGAGGCGAGTCTTCTCCACAGAGGGTGGTGGTGAGGAAAATGCCACAAAGTCTCCCAGTGTTCTTTGGTAAATATCTCAAGTACTACTTGATGTTTTTGTGGGGGTTCAGTAATGATCTCACACCTTCCAAAGATAAGAGACAAGTGATTTCATCTTCCCACTTCCCACTCGGGTTCATAGATTAAAGTAATAAATATTTAATGGGAGATAAATCAACACTTTAGGGTTCTGTGTGTTATCTTTTGTCTCTTTTCTGGAACTGGTGACAAGCAAGGCTATCCTGTGAGCATTAACCTGTATAAAAATGTAGACACTAAAACATGGAATTGGCATTACTGAGATTTTAGAAACTGTGCAAGTTTCCATTGAATTAATACAGTGGGTAGAATTATATTAGCAATAATAAGTCTTGGTTTTGTTTCCAGCTCTAAACTTTGCTAAAGCTATTTTAACCTATATAAAAGTTAGTTTCTTTTCGATAAAATGAGGGTAAAAATAATATAATACCTGCCCTACTTATACCTCACAAATATGCTCTGAAGATAGAATAGTATCTATAAATAAGTGAATTTGCATACTCTAAAACTCCATGCAAATCTAAAGAGTTATTATCTAAATATGTGTATAATATTAATGTTTGCTCTCCTGACTTGAAATGATATTTTTTTTCTCCTAAAGTTTTCAATAAAAGAACTGAAAATAGCCTATTTGGCCTCAGCTGGGTAAAGCTGTGTGCTCACAGAGAAACAGGGCAATAAAGACCACATGGGAACTTGGCATTGGACCCACCCACTCAGGCACATGTGTGGAGAGCCAATTCTCATGCATTATTGTAATTGTTTACTTAACCATCTGTCTCCCCTGCTAGAACAGAGATAATGTCTGTTTTAGGAACTATTGCATCACTGGCACTAAGCGTAGGGCCTGGCCTAGAGTAAGCCCTTCGTAGAAATGAATAAACAAATGGAAGAAATGGATGGGTGGGTGAGTGCATGGAAGGATGAATGGATGGCAATTGTTTCCCAGAGCAATTATGGTCAGGAGAAAAGTCAAAACCCAGTCCAAGCCCATGGCTACGATAGGATATCCTAAAGGAGACGACGCAGTTAGCAGTCACTAGTGTGTCCCCCACTAGGCAATCCACATCCGGAGAGTCTGTCCTTGGGTAACATGCTGACGACAGAGACTGTCAGAAGCAAGGCAAGGGCTCAGGCAGATTGGAGGTTATCAGAAATGAGACTAAGGCAGATACCCCAGCTCCCAGAAGGGACTGTAAGCTTATCAGTTTACCAGAAAAGGTATTCCAAAGGGGACAGGGACAAAATCCCAGAGCCCGGAGGGAAGTCAGGTTTGGGCCAATCAAGAGCATAATTTTGAGAACAGGAGCATCATTCCAGGAGCACAGAGGCCCCAGATGTGACCATCAGCATGAGTAGCATGGCAAACAGAAGGGGAAGACCTGCAGCCATTCAGCCAGATTGACTTGGGCATTGGGTAGGATGAAGTTGGCATGAGAACAGAATCGGCAAGTGTGGCTGCACAGAGCCAAATATAGCCCCATCGGTGGCTGACATCTACATGGCCTGCTCATCTACCCCACATGCATCAGGCTTTTCACACTGATCTGCGATGAAAGGTTATATATGGACTAATGGCTTGCAAAGGATAGAAACCGTTTTTAAAACTATATACAAGTAGTTCCCAGATTATAAAGCAAGACTTATACTAAAAAAAGGTGTTATGATACAAACAGTGACAAATGTTGGCAATTCTTTTGCAGTCCCAAGGCAGCCTTTTACTCCTGCTTTTGCCTTGGCAACTAATATTCAGACTTTCCGTAATTGTTGGCACTTACAGTTAAAATTGTCTCCACCCCTCCTCTGGTTTGGTGCAGGACGGACCCAGCACAGACCATACGTTTATCAGGCCACGGTTTCCGGTTTGTCAGTCTACCCACGCTCTAGGATTTGTTTGAATGTTGAGGGAAGGAATGAATAAAATGATCAAAATCTAGTTTAGATTATTATGCTGTGTGGGTGAGTGGGCACTGCTTGCCTAACAGGACTCCTCGAGATAAATGCTACTTGTGACCAAATAAAGATTTGGAGAACTGTATGCTTCATGCTTTGTCATGCTGTGAAAAAACCCAAGTACTTTAGAATCAGTATGGTACAAGTAAGTATAAAAGGCAGAGTTTGAATTTCATTACCTTAAAATGTCAAGCATGGGCTCTGATGGTTTCGTTAGTATTTCCTCCTGAAGTTGAGCAGTTTTATTTCTTCAAAAACTAACACATTTCTTGAAAATGGCTGATTAAGAGTTTTTATATAGTCTCTGGTACGATAGAATTCACAATTTTTTATGTTTTACTTATTTTTTAATATCTACTCAAGTGAACATGGACTAGTTGGGATGGATAGTCTCCTAAATCAGATAAAAGTTGTTGTTTCTCATTAAACCTTATCAACCTAAGGGGAGAAGCCATTTTGTGGGTGATGAGCACATGGAAGGACCACCTAGCAACTCAGTTATTGATTTGGATGAAAATGGGTTGACCAGGGTTTCTTTCTCAGGGTAGAGCACGTTTTATGATTCTCATACAAATGGACTAAAAGTAAAAACATTGACATCCACCCCTAGCTATTGACACCTAAGTCACGTGGGCTTGGTTTCTAGAATATATATATATAAATAGTCATCATTTCATAAATAAGATCTAGTCTGTTTCTTGTATCCATTTTATTGCTATTGGCTACTGTGCATAAGACTTGATTATGATGCAAGCTAACACAATTTTGTATTATAACTAAGAAGTCTCATTATATGCACCTCAGTAATATTTATAAAATGGCTTTACAAGTAAAAATGTTTCAATAATCTGTAACTCCTTACCACATTATTATCCACAAGCAGATGAACATGCTACTTTTGCATATGTTATGATAAAGTAAGCTATTTTCTTACTCTAAATGACTGCTTAAGCATGTCCTATAAAGACAGGACATTCTTAGAGAAGAGCTTAGAAACAGTTATATTAACAATGTAAATGTCTTTTTTTGCTTTGTTTCAGGGGAAGGGTAAGGAAGATTTTACTTTAATTTTCTTCTGGAAATCAAACATTGGAGGAAGTTAATAGAATAGTCTGGAAAACATGCTTTCTTATAATTCTATAACAAAAACCCCTTGTTCCAAGAGGAGGCAACTAGAGGCAAAGAATAAGGGTCTTTAGAATCTCAATTTGGTTTTATTCAATCTTACATTCAAAGTTGGTCACACCTGTTGAAATTCTGGCCTTCAGGGCCAGCTTAGTTTAGAGAGCTAAGATAAAGGCACTGTTGTCCCTGGATTTGACCTGCAGACCCATATATCCACATATCTCCATCTGAATGTGCTCCAGGTACATCAAACTCAGCCTCTCCAAGTAAGAACTTTCTATCAACTCCTTATCCTCTGAAACTAGATAGTCCAAATTCACTCTTTTACTGTTGATATCGGGTCATTTAATAAGTAATTTATTTTAGTTTTTCAAGAGACATTTATGAAGAATACTTCAGGCACTGTGCTAACTACTAGCTAGAGATGCGAAGAGATAATGCCCTGATACACAGAATTAAGCATTTTCTTTTCTTGGATCCCAGCCTGGTGCACAGAACTATAGTTTAACAATTTATGATTGTTCATTGATATGCATGATTTCTCATGAGACTATGAGCCCTCGGGCATATTTTTTTTAATTTTTTATTACAAAGGGTATTACATATGTGTCCATTCCCTGGACATTTCTATTGTGTTTTCCACTTTAACCTAAAAACTATTT
>NW_006289416.1:2291021-2322143 GCF_000327345.1 Myotis davidii
CACACAGTGGTTTTCTCGTTGTTTTGTTGATGGTTTCTTTTGCTGTGCAGAAGCTTTTTATTTTGATGTAGTCCCATTTGTTCATTTTCTCTTTAGTTTCAAGTGTCCTAGGAGCTGTATCAGTGAAGAAATTGCTTCGGCATATGTCTGAGATTTTATTTTTAACTTTATTTTTAAATATTCTAAGGATTATTTAATCAGCATTTATTGAATGTTAAGATGATATGGAAAGACATCCAGTTATTCTAGGCTAGGAACAGTAGTTCTGTTAAATCACTCATCACCATATTCACCCCAAATGCTCCTATTCACCTCTGGTCTGTAATTCGGTAAATACTATTATTGAGATTTGGGCAGTAGATCATACGCAATTATTAGAAGCTCTTCCAATTGCACAACCATAAGGAGTAAATTTTACCAAAAATATCTATATGTGATTTTGTTCATTAAAATTTGAAAATAATGAGCTTTTAGGTCACTTTTATTCTGGTTAGCAACTTTGTTTAATTGGCAGGTAAATTCAAGAAGGAGACAGACAGTTTCCTGGAATCTTCCATTTTTAGTGCTGTAAGGTAAATTCAGCTCCCATGAGATCACTAATATCCTTAGCAATTGTTTAAAGTAATGTCTGGTTTACATATATAAAAATAAGGTTTAAAAGATTTCAAATAACATTAAAAGAGTAACCTTTTAAACAATGTCAAATGGTAAAATATTATCCATAGCATAATCAAGAACAAATTCTAGTTAACATTAAATTAATAAATTAAATGGTAGGAATGATGCAGTAATAAGATCATGATTAAAAAAATTTATGATGATGCCAAAACCGGTTTGGCTCAGTGGATAGAGCATCAGCCTGCAGACCGAAAGGTCCCAGGTTCGATTCCGGTCAAGGGCATGTACCTGGGTTGCGGGCACATCCCCAGTAGGAGATGTGCAGGAGGCAGCTGATCGATGTTTCTCTCTCATCGATGTTTCTAACTCTCTATCTCTCTCCCTTCTTCTCTGTAAAAAATTAATAAAATATATATTTTTAAAAATTTATGATGTAGTATATCTGCTAGAAACTCAAAATTTGAATAACTCTAGAAATTGGAAGCTAATGGTCAGTAATTGTTGAAACAATCCAAGGAGTTAGCAGGTCCTTTTTTCTTTTATGTTGGACACATATGAAAGTATTTTTTTTTCAAAAGGAGGAGACCCTTATGGTAAGAAGAGACTAAGGTACTTGAATGAGAAAGGCACTTACGTCAGTTAGAGATAAGAGTGACTAATCTTGGAACCCACTAGATCAGACCATCCCTAGGCAGAGGAGAAAAGGTAATATGGACTTGAGAAATCAATTTGGGTTAAATATAACTTGTCTTCAGTCATCATTTATGAATATACTTGTTTCGTTGGTACTGGTATTTGTTGGTGCTTGTTTTTTGTGTGTGCGTTTGTTTTTTGTTTTGTTTGTGAGCAGGGGAGGCGTTAGCAAGCAGTGTTTCAGAACCTGCCCAAAGATAAGGCTCATTAAGACCACTGTGCAAATGCAGATTATCAGAATTCTGTTTCTACTCTTCATTGTACCTGAGGTCCAGCTTGGGGATTTGTATTTTTACCAAGTGTTTCTGTTCTTTTTCATATGGGGAAATGTCTACTTGCTTAATTGTGTGCTGATTGATTCCCCAGTTCAAAATACAGGTATGTAATGTTCTTTGTGGCTTTCTACTATTGGAGGTCACATCCATTTTCTGGGAGGCTCTAAACTGTATTTAGACAGAGCTCATTGACTGTGGGGTGACCGACTGTGAATATCCTCAAAACCAGATATTAGATGAAGTGATTGACCTCTGTAGGAAAGACCATCAGACTTGAATAGACTCTGTAAAAGAAATACCATTTGTCCTTTACACTTTGTCCCTGTCTCTTATTAAAAACCTGTCATCCTTTGATCTTAAAAGTTTTTGAAGGATTTCTGATTTGCCAGAGGTGAATTTTGCATTTCTTCTCATTCCCTTGTCTTTATATTCCGCCCTTTCATTGATGATGCCCTCTGTTTTGTGAATTATCTTTGCAGTTTCTGTATTTAGTACACAGCTTAGAGCAAATATACTTAGTTTATGTTTAGTACTAATTTTAAGTGATCGTTAAATGTACATGACATTCATCAGTCTTCATTATTTACTGCTAAGACAATGTTCTCAATTTCCCCTACTTAGTTCTCATTTTCTAGCACTTGAAAAAATAATAAATGAATAACTGACCACCAAGTTTCTGATTCAGCTTCTTTTCCTCTCAATACATTTTTTCCTGAGATTTGCTAGTCCTGTTGCTCATCGGAAAGATACACACAAAGGGGGAAAAATTGCTTCTGTGTCTGTGGATATTATAAATCAAAGTAGTCGTCCATGAAAGCTTAGTGTACTTGGCTGCTCAAATTTATTAATTCGAGCTAGGGATGAGAAAGTATAAAATAGAAAATGTGCCTGTCTTTCCAAGATTATCTACAGAGATGAGATGCAAAAAATAAGACATAGGTTACATCTAAACTGATAAAAAAAAAGATATAGGTTATATCTAAATCTTTTGAAATCTTTTACATAGATAATATTCTCCACTTGAGGATTTTATGTGGTTGAGTTCAATATGACATATGTTTGGTTGGAGGTTTTTAGTATAAATGAATGTTAGTTTCAGCAGAATAAAAGGGGAGAACTTCCTAAGAACCATTATTAAATAAATATTGTTATGGTTCATACATTTCTGCCTTGACAGCTTTTTGTTTCAATGTCATAATATTGGTGATTAATTTCAGGCTTATCATTTTATGTTTCTTTTTATTGAATTTATTGGGGTGAAAAAATATATAGTTTTGGAGTACAGTTCTATAATACATCACTTGCATATTGTAATGTGTGTTCACCATCCAAAGTCAACTCTCTTTCCATCACCATTTAGCCTCCCTTTATCCTCTTCTACCTCCCCCACTTCCCTTTCCTCTTATGGTCTCCATACTGTTGTCTGTCTATGAGGGCTGTTGTTTTTTTTACTTAATCCCTTCAACTTTTATACCCAGCCCCCCAAACCCTAAGGACTATAGTCTGTTTCTATTTTGTTTGTTAATTTTGTTCATTAGATTCCACATATAAGTAAAATCAGATGATGTTTGTCTTTCTCCAGCTGGCTTATTTGACATAGCATAATACTCTCCAGGTCCACCCATGCTGCTGAAAGGGTAAGAGCTTCTTTTTCACAGCTGTATAGTATTCCATTGCGTAAATGTACCACACCAGCTACTGTCTTTTGAGCTCGGGTGTGGAACCAGGGAATGAAAGGCAAGGAAGTATAGGTATAAGTGGTCAATCTAGTGGGGGTTGCCCATATTTTAATTGGATTGTTTGTCATTTTGGTGTTGTGTTTTATCAGTTCTTTCTAAATTTTGTATACTAACCCCTTATCAGATGTATCATTGGCAAATATCTTCTTCCATTCAGTGGTTGTTTCTTCATTTTGTTGATGGTTTCTTTGCTGTGCAAAAACTTTTTAGTTTAATGTAGTCTCGGTTTATTATTCCTTTTGTGTCCCTTGCCCAAGGAGATATATTAGAAAAAAATATTGCTATGAGAAATGTGGGAAACTTTACCTCCTATGTTTTCTTCTAAGATTTTATGACTTTGAGTCTAATATTTAAGTCTTTAATCTATTTTGAGTGGGTGTATGGTGTAAGAAGGTGATCTAGTTTAATTTTTTGCTTGTACTTATCCAATTTTCCCAACACCATTTATTGATTAGACTGTCTTTACCCCTTGTATGTTTTGCCTCCTTTGTCAAATGTTAATTGACCATAAAGACATAGGATTCTCTATTCTGTTCCATTGATCTGTATGTCTGTTTTTATGCCAATACCATGCTGTTTTGAGTACTGTGGCCTTGTAGTATACAGGATTTTATATCCTTGATTAAATTTATTCCTAGGTATTTTTTTATGCAATTGTAAATGGGATTTTTTTCTTAGTTTTCCTTTCTGATAGTTCATTATTGGTATATATACTATAAATGCAACTGTTTTTGGATATTTATTTTGTATCCTGGTACTTTCCTGAATTCATTTATCAGTTCTAATAATTCTCTGGTGTAATCTTTAGGGTTCTCTTTATATAATATCATATATTCTGCAAATAATGACAATTTTACTTCTTCCTTTCTAATTTGGATGCCTTTCATTTCTTCTTATCTGATTGTTGTGACCAGTAGTTAGGCCAATAATGGCTGTAGCTGTACTGAACATGTACACAATTTTCTGTCTTGTCATTCTCTAAACCAGCGGTTCTCAACCTGTGGGTCACGACCCCTTTGGGGGTCAAACCATGCTTTCACAGGGGCCACCTAAGACCATTGGAAAACACATACATAATTACATATTGTTTTTGTGATTAATCACTATGCTTTAAGTATGTTCAATTTGTAACAATGAAAATACATCCTGCATATCAGATATTTACATTACGATTCATAACAGTAGCAAAATTACAGTTATGAAGTAGCAATGAAAATTATTTTATGGTTGGGGGTCACCACAACATGAGGAACTGTATTAAAGGGTCACAGCATTAGGAAGTTTGAGAATCACTGCTCTAAACAACACATTATGACAACTGTTTACATAGCATTTACCTTATATTAGGTATTATAAATAATCTAATGATTTAAAATATGGGCAGATGTGCAAATGTTACATCAACCTATATAATAAAAGACTAATATGCAAATAGAGCAAATGGTGGAACGACTGGTCACTATGATACACACTGACCACCAGGGGGAAGACACTTAATGCAGGAGCTTCCCCCTGGTGATCAGTGCACTCCCAAAGGGGAGTGCTGCTCAGCCAGAAGCACTGAGCTGGGCTCATGGCTGACAAGTGCAGCGGTGGTGGTGGGAGCCTCTCCTGCCTCCTGGTGGTGCTAAGGATGTCCGACTGCTGCCTGGAGTGGGCCTAAGCCATCAGTCAGACATCCCTCGAGGGCTCCCGGACTACAAGAGGGTGCAGGTGGACACAGACCAGGTTGAAGGATGCCCCCATACCCGAGTGCACGAATTTCATTCACTGGGCCCCTAGTCCTATCTAATAAAAGAGAAACATGGTAATTAGCCATACCTCTGCTACCCTTCCCATTGGCTAATCAGGGCGATATGCAAATTAACTGCCAGCCAAGATGGCGGCCGGCAGCCCTGCCCACGCTCACACACACGCGGGCTGTGGCCAGCCTGCAAACAGCCATCAGCCCCTCATCCAGGCTGACCAGGCACCCCAGCAGGACCCCCCATCCTGATCCGGGACACCCTTCAGAGCAAACCAGCTGGTTCCCACCCGTGCACCAGGCCTCTATCCTATATAGTAAAAGGGTAATATGCCTCCCAGCACCGGGATCAGCGGAGCCGCGAGGCCTCCTGGCACCGGGATCAGTATGACAGGGGGCAGCGCCCAAACCCCCTGATGGCCCTACGGCTCTGTGTGTGACGGGGGGCGGGGCCACAACCCCCCAATCGGCCCTGCCCTGAACCCAACCAGGGCCTGCACCTAGGGATTGGGCCTTCCCTCTGCCACCCGGGAGCAGGCCTAAGCCAGCAGGTCGTTATCTCCTGAGGGGTCCCAGACTGTGAGAGGGCACAGGCCGGGCTGAGGGACCCCCCCTCCCCTCCGAGTGCACAAAATTTTGTGCACCGGGCCTCTAGTTTTATATAAGGGACTTGAGCATCCACAGATTTTGATATCCACAGAGCATCCTGGAACCAATCCTGCACAGCTACCTCGGGATGACTGTAATACATATAAATGAAAGTTAAACTTACTGGCTATGTATATCAATTGAAACAATGGACACAACTCTTTTTTCACTAGTTGGCCATTTTTTCTTAGCATAGACTCTGCGTCCATACATCCATATTAATAATGTACATTATAAAATTTCTGTAGCCACAAGAAATTGCAATATACTTTTCAAATTGACTCTAAAATGATAATTTCATATCCCTCTGACATGTTGAATACCTTGTTGCTTTTTTGTCAACTTTTTCTCCTCTGTTCTGTAGCACAACTTTGCCTTCTAGTATTTTAGCGCCAGCAAAGAATTCTGTAAGCAAATAGTTTGTGACACTATAAAATATGGAATCTCTAAATAATGAAATGACAGAAATTGTTTACAATTTACAGAATTATCAAAGAGGTTCTATCATGCAAATATAATTTCATGCCAATTTTTCTACGTGAACAAAGAAAATCGTTGCTAGAGTTTAAGGATAGAATATACTGAAGAGAGAAAGTAAAGAGGAAAATGGACACATGCATTTTCCTTTTGTATTATTAAATTCCTTTGTTGAGCTTTATTTATTTGGGTACTGAATTTTGTTCTGAATATTTTTCTTTCTCATTCTTAAGCATGAGAACTTTATAACGTCCCCTTTTTCTCCACTTCAACTCCTGGGAAATTTTTTTAACCACAGCTGAATGAGTGGTAGACAGCTGGGACTTGAAATGTATAAACTGTATTGAGAGGGCAAACCAAGTAAACACACTGTGTCAATGTGACCATCTTAAACCTCTCTAATAAAGAGGTGTGGACTGGGGCAAACAACGTGTTTTCTGGTAAAGAATCTATGAGGTGACATCCAGTACTTTCTAAGAGTTCCTGACAGAGAAATACTGATTTGGAAATTAGTTAAATGGGCTGTAAAAATCAGGGGAGGACCCACTCCAGCAAATTTTTTGTGTAATTATGTTAGAGCTCAGTGTCTTCATTTCAAAAGTGAGAATCTGAGTTAAATGCTCTGCAGTATCCTTCCAAGTGGCTTTGTTTCTAGACCATTTCTTATGTCCTCCTCACACCTGCGTTGGGTTTTAACATATCTGCTTTTGAAGATGCTTAAACTGATGACCAGCTGAGTTCCTTTTAACATTACCTCATATCAAGGTTTCTCATCCACTTAATAAAAAAATAAATTTAAAGCTGTCACAGAAAACTGCTATAAAGGTATCTGGCCTATTTTTTCCAGAACTGAAAAATAAAATAAACCATAATCTTTCCAAATGTGTGGTACTTTTAGGTTTTCTAGGTAATATTTGTCAAAGAAGTGGACATGATTTGTAAATATTGTCCACATTAAACCTGTTGTCACCAAAATTAGACTGATCGTGTACTTAAGAATTTTCAAAACAGAACTAAGTGCTGTATTTTAGAATCAGATTAGCCAGTGGACTGCCATCCATTTGGAAAGAGGTGATCCCTTGATGGTTAAGACAAAGAAAATAAAATCCTTAGCCAGAAACCATTAGCAACCGATACAATGTCAAATGAGTAGGTTGCCTCCTGGCAGCATGAAAGCTTTTTTAAGTGTATGAGTTACAATTACCTCTTGTTCTCAGATCAACATATCTATTTCAGAATGTTTATTTTAAAGTTTTTTTTCCATATTTTAGTTAGTTTACTTGGTATGTCAGGATTCTTTTTTTCTTTATTGATTAAGGTATTACATGTGTCCTTATCCCCCTATTGTCCCCCCATCACCTCCCCACACTCATGCCCTCACCCCCCTGGTGTCTGTGTTCATTGTTTAGGCTATTATACATGCATACAAGTCCTTTGGTTGATCTCTCCCCTTTACCCCTCCCTTCCCCTACCTTCCCTCTGAGGTTTGACAGTGTGATCGATGCTTCTCTGTCTCTAGAGCTGTTTTTGTTCATCAACTTATGTTGTTCATTATATTCCACAAATGAGTGAGATCGTGTGATATTTATCTTTCTCTGACTGACTTATTTCTCTTAGAAGCATTGGGGATCTGTACAAAAATTATTTAATCTTAACAGGATGAAATCAGTGAGTCATAGTGAAAATTTATGCATTTAAATTTAAGCATTTTTGTTATACTGTCATAATAGTTAAATATAACTTATTAGGTATCTTTAAAGTATTTAATTAGAGAAATCTTCAGGGGCTGAAATGCTTATATCCTAAGTGTTAGAATCTACTGTAGTTTGAAGAGCACTGAGAAAACAAGGTGAAGCATCTTTGAAATTACTAGGCAAGTCTCTGTATAGAACAGATTTATTGCAAGCATCTAATTTTTGTAATCCTCACCCAAGCATATATTTTTATTGATTTTTAGAGAGCAGGGGGAGAGAGAGAAACAAGGAATTTAATTCACCCCATATGCAATAATACCCCATATATACCTCAACTGGGGGTGGAACCCACAGCCTAGTTATGTGCCCTGACCAGGAATTGAAGCTGTCACCTTTTTGGTATACGGGACAATGCTCCAACCAACTAAACCCCCCAACGAGGACCCAAGCATCTAATTCATAGAACTTTTTTTGTAAAGTGGATGTCAGTAAAGTAGGGGGTATCATCTAACCCAAGAATGCATAATGTTGGGAAAGTGTCATTGTAATTAAATTGCTGGCTGCAAGGGTGAGCAGATCCAAACACTCAGAGGAAGAGGTACCAGATTATTGGATTTAGTGCAATAGGTTGTACTCAGAAACGACCTTCACAAAGAACTTTAGATGATGATTGTGACTGTTGAAGGGCTCCAAGCAGGAAGAGTTGTTAATTTTGGAAAAATTCACTCAGTGATGCTTTTTACTTCCCTCTGCTGCTTCACACAAGACTAATTGTTTCTTTCTTTCATAAAAGACATTAAATTTGCTATCAAACTCATCTTACATAGTGGAATGATCACTATTTCACAGTGATTTGGATGGTGCCCTCACTTATTGAACTTTTGTCCTTAAATCAGAGGTCCTTTTGAAACCTTCCTTTCTACTTTTTCACCAAGGCTTAATAAATCCAGAATCTGAATAATTAAATGATTAAAGCAAATGACTAAGTTACAATACAGTTATCTGGGATGTAAGTTAATTTTTTTTGTTTTGTTTTTTCATTTAAACTAGAAGCCCAGTACACGAAAATTGTGCAAAATGGGGGCGGGGGAACTCTCTCAGCCCAACCTGCACCCTCTCCAATACGGGAGCCTTCAGGGGATGTCCTACTGACGGCTTAGGCCCGCTCCCTGTGGTTCTCTGCTCTCTGTAGGGCCTGCCTGCTCAACGCTGCGGCAACAGGCAAGCAGGCCCTCCTGTCTGCTCTCTGCGGGGCCTGCTTGCTGGCTCGCCACCAGTGGGACTGGAGGACTCCTGGGGGTGGGTCTAGCTGCGCAGCCTGCCTGCCGCTCACCCAGCGAGGCTGAGGGGACTGGGCGCCACCATCTTTGTGATGGAGTGACAGCCAATTTGCAAATCCCCTCTTTATTAGATAGGATTCCTTCTAATGATCTTTAAATTCATTACTCACCATTCTTTCCTCCTAATAACAACTTATTCATTCAACATATATTTACCAAATGTTCTTTATGTGCAAATTATATGTCAATGACTCTCTTCAATTATTAAACCTGCCAGTTTTAGTGGATGCTGTAATTGGCCAAGGCATTAGGGCCAAGGTATTTAAACACTGCTGGGAGTGTTGGCAGCTGATGGCTCTAAGCTGTATCCCTTCTGGTGAATTGCCTTTGCTTGAAGGGAGCTGCCTCACTCAAGGTTATGCCTCATCCCCATGGCAACCCACACCCAATGACCGGTCAGTGAAGGGGATACAAAAGCCCAGCCTCCTCTCCTCAATTTGGGACAATTGAGAGGCCACCCCAGCTCCAGAGTTCAGTATTTTCCTCCACCCCATCCTCCTTTCCTTATCACTTTAGCTGTGCTTTTCCCCAGGGTTCCCCCACTGAACTTTCTGCTCAGATTTCTGTCTGAGAGCCTGTCCCCAGGAAACCCAACCTAAGGTACACTAAGCCATAGTCCATCACCTGTCAGAGCCATTCTTCACTGTTCCCTCTACTGTGTCCACCATCTCTCTTAGCATCCAGTGCAGCACTGTATTTTTTGTTACCAAAATGCCCATTGCTTGTTAGATGCTGGCCAGCAAAAAAAGTGATGTTTTCCCTCAAAACTTTGCATGTGAGAGATTCTCAGTGTCCAGATTATGTTTAGAGCAGTGGTTTTCAACCTTCTGGCCCTTTAAATACAGTTCCTCATGTTGTGACGCAACCATAAAATTATTTTCGTTGCTACTTCATAACTGTAATGTTGCTACTGTTATGAATCGTCATGTAAATATCTGATATGCAGGATGGTCTTAGGCGACTCCTGTGAAAGGGTCGTTTGACTGCCAAAGGGTCGCGACCCACAGGTTGAGAACCGCTGGCTTAGAGAACGTGATCAATCTGATGATTGTGCTAGTTTCTTTTGAAAAGCAACTGAGTCATCAACTGGTCCAGCAGAGTATTTTCAGAGGACTCCTCTACTGACCCAGCTTTCTCACATAGTACACATTATGCGTTAAATCAAGCACGTCAAACTCACAGCCAGCGGGCCACATGCCTTTGACATACTTGGTTAAGTTAGTGTAATTGTAGCTTGTTTTACCCATCAGGACAGCCAACATTGAGAACTAGCAAACTATTTCACCTGAGTGTCTGTTTATAATGCAGATGAATTATTTTGTCTCATGCCTCAGCCTTTGCACCTTATAATTTTTCCCAGCTATCTAACATAGAGTATTCCTGTGAAACCTTTGCAAGCCAAAATGGCATAAAGACAAAAAAGCAATTACCAGACCTGGGAAATTCGGTCTGGATTTTTTTTTTTTTTTAGTGTTCCCAGACTCAGAAAACCTACCAAATCATACTAATAACACATTAAACTTAAGATAACATTAATATATAGTTAGAACATAAATGATATGAAAAATACACAGCCTGTAATAAACTAGAAATAGTACATGTACAGCATAGTTTCACTTAGCAAGAGTGGGAAGACAGTGAGCATACTGGAAGTCTGAGAGGTAGTGATGATGAGGGTGGGCCGACTCACCAGAGGTTGGGGTAGTAGGAGCTACAGGAGAGTGGGGCGTAAGAAAAGAGAAAGGAGTTCTCTCTGGACATCTTGTCCTCTGAATTCATCAGGGCAGGCAGGTCACTAATGTCCAACGTTGACATTGTTGTTTTACTGAGGCGGATGTGGAAGCCTTGAAATGTGACAGTATGCCTGACTGCTTAGCCTCGCGCATTTTCCTGTTATACGATTTTTGGTGGGCACTCAGAACGTTCTGCAAACCTGCTCTAAACCGAGGTGCCCTTTCGAAAGTCATGCTTTCCTGCATGTAGGGCAGCGCTGTCCATCACAGCGAAAATCTCACACACGTGCTTCATGTTCAGTTCCTGGACAACTTTCACTTTTGGCCCATCTGCTCTTTGTGTTTGATTTCTATTTCTATATTTCCTCTTACGATTGCATCCGTTTGTCTGCCACTTCTTTGTCATGAGATGACAAAACCTCTACAGCATCATCTTCAAGATAAAGCAGAGACACCCACAGACACTGTTGGAAGCGGAGGGGCTTGATGTTGAGATGCTGAGCATAGTTCCTGGGGAAGGAGCTTGTAGGGCCCTCTCCCTGCCCAGGGTGCACGCTGCCTCTGTGACCGCTCACTGCAGGACAAATGCTCATTGCTGTTTTTGCTTATCACCTTTCTCCATAAAAGTGAAAATTCTCTCCAGATGTGTTTTAGAACACAGGTGCTAATGTAGATCTTTCATAAGAATGAAGTGGCATAAAGGGAACTTTCAAAAAGTAGAGGCTACCTGTACTTAAATTCAGGCTGGTTAGGAGGACCACCCTTTGCTTAATGTGTGACCTCTGGTTACACTGGGGTTCCAGAAGCATTTTACTGATTTTTTGTATGTATTCCAAAAAAAATGAATAAGATCAAGCACCTTTTCTATGGTGGAAAATTAAATACTTTGTTCTAATGTTTGTTAGAAATCATTCTAATAATTATTTCCTTAATACAAGCGAAATCCATAATGCCCAATCCAACTCCGTGGAAGTAATTTGTTAGCAAAATGAGCAAACATGCCAACATATACAGCTTGCTGCTGGCCTATCTTAATTGACAGAACAAAAATACAAAAACTTAGCCCACTACCTGACCCGGCACTTTCTCACCCCTACAGAGTAAGTGCAAGTAGGTCAAGGAGCTTTTTTGCTAAGGCCAAGCTGGGCTCAGATTCCTTTCCAAACTGGGCTCCTGGCCTTCACTAACAGTTGATTAGAATCGGCCAAAATGGAAGCCTATTTATAGTCATGGACTGGATTCTCTAGGGTTAATAGATGCTTTCAAGACTATGCACACCGCTGAAATTATACACACCGTTTTATTTGGATATATCTATGTATATTTTTCCAGGGGAGACTGCCGTGCTTTTAATCCATGAAAGGGTCATGATAAGGAATCCATCGACCCACAGGTCCTTTAAACACTCCTCCTTCAATATTTCTGTCAAGAACTTTCAATAAAAGGTGAGCAGCCAACAGTTCAAAGGCCTACTTCCCTGGCAAGGATCTGGAGCCAGTCTTCTGTGCATCTGATGAAAGGCAGGTCCGTGTGTGCTAGTGGTCAAAGCCACTCAGGCTGGCATTGAGACCCACCTGGGCATGGAACGGGTGTGGCAGAACCTCTGCAAAGCCAACCAAAACTATTTGAGTGTGTTCTCTGTACCAAAAAATGAGGACACAGTGTTGAACAGATTTCTGCCCAGTTCAGGCTTATTCTAATGATCATACAATAATTAATATTTGCTGTGAAGGACAGGAGGACTGGTATTGCCCTTAAAAACAGGCTGGTTATCTTCCAGAATCCAAACCAATGAACAAATATGTCTCTCAAATTCTCGCCATACATAAACAAGATTTTAGATCTGTAAAATCATCATGTTAGTTTAAGAATACAGAAATATGTTGCTTATAATATAAACATCGCAGTGTATCTTGTCGGTTTAAAACTAGAGGAATGTACTGCTTATAACATTGGTCATAAAATAGTTTGGTGTTTTGTTTTTTTGGTGTTTGAAATTCATAGAATAGATTACTCAGTAATTACAAGTACATTCATTAAATATATGTTTAAATATTTAATATTCACCATGAAAGGAAGCCACCATTGATAACTTTTTAAGGAATTTAGTGTTTTGTAATTTTATGAGTGTTAGAAGCATCCTATAGATGTGCAGTGGCCCCACATGATGGCTTCTATTTCTCCATGAAGTATGAGAAACCTGCACTGAGAGTGGAGAAGGAAGAGGAGAAATGTCAGAAGTTTGAGGAGAGGAAAGCAAATTAGAAATTGTCACTGGGGTTTGTCCTCCCAACACAAAAGCAGAGATAACCTCTGTCAACCACCTAAATTAATCAATTTAATGCTAAATTTTTAACTTATGGACAAATACCCAAAAGGCACTACACATTTGAAAAGTAGCATACCATAAGATTATAGGGTCAGATTATCTGGATTTGGATTTCACTAACTTAACTGTGTGATTGTGGGCAAGTAACGACCCTCTGCCTCTGTGTCCTCATCGGTATTATAGAGACAGTAATAGAACCTACCTTAGAGAAGTATTTTAATATCGAATATTAAATGATTGGTTTATATAAATGCTTACAATAGGACCTGATACACAGTAAGTGTTAGCAATAAATATTTAAGGAAAATCAACAGCACACCAGATTAAAGCTAGAATGAATAAATGACCCCAATGGCAAAATAAAAAACTCTTAGAAATTAAAATTTAATATTACTAAGTATTTTCACAGAATATTGAAAAGCTACTACAGTCATAAAACACAAATATGAAATAGGAGCAATTTGTCAATAAAATAATCAAAGAAAATTTATAGCATGAAAAGTAAAGACAAAGTTATAAAATATAGAAGGGCAGTGGGGAGATCCAAGGACAAACTAAAATAGGTAGAAGATGCCCTAACTGGTTTGGCTCAGTGGATCAAGCGTCGGCCTGTGGACTGAAGGGTCCCAGGGTCGATTCCGGTCAAGGGCATGTACCTTGGTTGCAGGCACATACCCAGTAGGGGGTGTGCAGGAGCCAGCTGATTGATGTTTCTCTCTATCCCTCTCCCTTCCTCTCTGTAAAAAATCAATAACATATATTTTTTAAAAATAAAATAAAATATGTAGAAGAGCCTGGCCAGTGTGGCTCAATGGTTGAGGGTCAACCCATGCTATTCTATATAATAAAGAGGTAATATGAAAATTGACCATCACACCCTAGCACAAGATGGCGGATAAGAGAGGGCAGTTAGGGGAGCAATCAGGCTGGCAGGGGAGGGCAGTTGTGGGTGACCAGGCCAGCAGGGGAGGGAAGTTAGGGGCGACCAGGCATGCAGGGGAGGACAGTTGGGGGCGATTGGGCCAGCAGGGGAGCAGTTAGGTGTCGATCAGGCTGGCAGGGGAGTGGTTAGGGGGTGATCAGGCTGGCAGACAGGAGGAGATAGGGGCAATCAGGCAGGCAGACAGGTGAACAGTTGGGAGCCAGCAGTCTTGGATTGTGAGGATGATGTCCCAGATTGGAGAGGGTGCAGGCTGGGCTGAGGGACACCCCCCCCCTCAGTGCACAAATTTCATGCACTGAGCCTCTAGTTCATAAAATATTACTAATGCCAGAAAGTATAGCAGCAACCCAGTCATCTGCAGCCACTCTTTCATGGAAAGGATCAGAAGTCAGAAGGAGTTTGGAGCATAAGTGGTGCTGAAAAGGAGAAGGTGGATATCTCTCCATATTTCTGGTGGAAAGGCTGTATCAGCATTTGCTCTTCTACTTCTGCCTTTGAATAACCCAGTTTCCCATTTTCTGCATTTGTTCATAAAAGTTAAATAGAACTCCACCAAAGAGCATATTTAGTACTTGTGCTACCTGAACAAAAAGCATATGTGAATGTTTATAAGCTGTGATCATTATTTTTCCCCATCATCAGTTTGGATTGTCTGATTTTTATAGCATGAGAATAAAACAGTTTTGCAGAACAATTCAGAAAGTTGGAAAATGCTGGGCATGAAAAATGATTTTTATTTCTGCACAGAGATACCTTCAGAAGCTATTTATATCCAGCAACTATATGTCTTTTATTATTTTTTTATAGCAAAGCCTCAACAGCTTTCTGCATAAAACTTTGTTAAAGTCTTTTGCTACTTGTATTTAGAGAGATCCTAAGAGAACATGCAAACACCTTGAAAAGATAATCATTTTTAAAATGTATGTTTAATTTTGTAAAGAGTTACGTTGATATCTTCATTTCACAGAGTAGCTGGACATAGTAACTTTGTTATTGCAATATCAATCAAGTTCTCTGAAAAATCTTAATGGGTGGAGTGCCCAGCCAGAGGAAACACCCAGCAGGATATATTAGTGACTGAATCATTCTTTATGTCCAAATTTGAATTCTTAGCTTGCCATTAACATAAAAAGAAATGGCTATAAATAAAAAACTATAATAGAAACAAAATAAAAGGAAGCAAACTTAAGACAAACCAAAAAAATAAATAAATAACTAAGAAATCAACCTAAGTAAATGTCAACTGGCATCCAAAATACTTATAAATTGCGTAATGATGGAATAGAAAACCAAGACATAAAGAGAGACTATGTCTACTATGATGAAAATACTGGTAACTGCAATTAAATGCTTAGCATGAGCCAGGTGCTAGCTGAATGCTTCAACACGTGTAGTTCCATGTACTACTCATCACAGACCTATTTCTGTGTAATTTGTTATTGCCACTACCTGCAATTCATAGAAGAGGAAGTTCCAGTTTAAAGTGGTGACATAGGAGGATCCTTTTCCCACAGACCCACAGAATCTATCTACAGCTATAGATTTCCTCTGGGGGCGGGGGTGGGGGGAGAGAGAGAACCTAGCTGAGAGACCTACAAATTGGGTGAGTGAATATGAGGGGAAAAACATTGAAGCACCCAGGAGAGGCTGAGGGACAGCTGTGCCATGAACACTGCCCCCCCCCCCCCCCCCCCCGGTAAACTGCTTGGAAAGGAATTCGCAACCTGGAGCTTTTCCATGAGGAGCAAAGGGTTTGAACCTCACATCTGGCACCTCAACTTTTAAAACCTGCACCTGAGCATCGAGCCCCCAAAACATCTAGCTTTGAGAGACACCGAGGCTTGCACAGACTTAGTACTCAGGGTCCCATGCAGAGGCAGCAGCTGCTGCTTCTATAGCTGTGACTCCAACGTTCAGCAGAGTAAGATCCGCAGCTGGATCAGCACTCTTAAAGTGTACTTCTATTCTTACCAAGGAAATAAATTAACTTTTTACCAGTGAATGGGAGTATATTCCATGAGGGTGGAGGGGAGAGTGTTAATGAAGAAAAGAGAAATGATAGGGGTCATTTCCGTGGGGAGAAGAGAAAGCTAGAATTTCAAGTGTTCTTGGACCTTCTGTAACAGGAATAACGTATTACCTGTCTTTCAAACACGATTTAATTTCACTCTGGCCCCACAAGACACACAGGATGCAGAGGCTGGCTAGTCCCCAAGAGTTGCTATTTTCCCTTTCACCCAAATGGAAAGGTATGAAAACTTCACAAAATGAAGATATATCAAAAATTCACTGTGCATCTTTAGGCATTAAGTATGGAGTTAAAAGAACTAGTAACCACACGCAGGTGAATCAGGTAACATTTCTTGGCCTCAAGACCCTCACATTCTGGTGGAAGGGACAGGGGCTCACAGAGATACCAGCATAATCAAGCAGAGTGAAGGACCACAGCCACACAGAGGGGTGACTTGTCTAGAAGCTCGGGGCGGCATTATGTAGCGGTCACATGTGAACCAGCCCTAAAAGATGAGTGAGGCTTCTCTGGATCCAGAAAGGGGTGAGGTGTTCTAGGAGCAGAACTGTAAGGGCAAGCGATGTGAGAGAAGGAAGACACATTCCCAGAGCTGTACTTACATGACAGCAGCATCTGCTGTTTCAGAAGAAGTGACCAGAGATGATCCTGAATCAAAAGAGGGGGACCCAGGGTCTTGGGCCTCACTTTAGAATTGTTCTCTGTCTTCAGTAGTCACTGGCGACCACCGCAGGCTTGTAAGTGGGGTCCCATCATGATACAGCTGTTTTAGAAAAATGTACTCTGTCAGAAGAAAGGTGGGCTGCAAAGAATGTGCCCAGATGGTGGGGAAGAAGGGCGCAAGCTCCGCTGGGGGCGGGGCTGCTGTTCTGCCCTGCAGACCACCGGCACGCTGCCACAGAACTGCAGCGGCCCCCTGCATTCAGTTCCTTCCCAATCACAGGCTGGAACTCCGGGCCACAGAACCCAGCCTGCAGATACTGCTCCTGCTACCGACAGTGGTTCACTGGGTTGCCTTGAGAAGCCACTTACCCTGTACAAGCTTCAATTGTTGGTTTTTTAACCTATAAAATGGGAATAGTCATAATACATTCCTTGGTTATTCAGAGAATTAAATGAAGTAACATGAATATACTTTGTAAATTGTAAAGTGGATTACAGTTATTAATATAGTGTACACTTATTAAATAGGGATTTTCAAAAAAACTGTGACTTTAAAGGAAATTCTCAAGAAATATTCACATACACGCACACACACGCGCGTGCACACACACACACACACATCTGGAGGCAATCATGGGGGCCCACAGAGCCTGTTGAGCAAACGCCTGACTGACTTTTTGGAAACACAATACAGAAAGAAACGCCCGAGGGAAAAGGTCAGTGCACAATCAGAAACCCATGCCATCTTCTGTTTATTCACGCTCCACACTAACATTCCAATTCTAAAAGTGTGCCCCATGATTTCCAGATTGACTTCTCACTGATTTTAGATCGGTAATATTGACTTCTCACTGAAAATCTTTCACACCCTGGTTATTATATACTGTGTAGCCAGAATTAACAGACTAGAAACACCCTCTATAGTGATTCACTCTTCTGACTCATATGGTTTTTCTTCTCTCCCCCCTCCTCCCGCCCCCCTGCCCCAGGATATGTATCAGGGAATACTCTAAAAGTCTAATTCATGTATATTTCAGGGCTAAAAAGAGAACACTAACATTATTAACTGAGGGTAGGAACAGGTAATGTTAACATCACCTTT
Organism: Myotis davidii; assembly: GCF_000327345.1. Lineage (NCBI taxonomy): Eukaryota > Metazoa > Chordata > Mammalia > Chiroptera > Vespertilionidae > Myotis > Myotis davidii. Next base: position 2,309,049 of record NW_006289416.1, read on the forward strand.
GTCTGTGAAGAACTGCTCCCAGAGAGAGAATTGGATTGCGATGACCTGTGATCCTTCCTTAATTATGGAAGAAACAACATCTGAAAAAGAGAAAACATAAGCGGCTCAGAAATATAAAGCTATCATCTCTGAAGTCCACGTGGCAAGTCTTGCTTATAGAAAAAAAGTCTACTTGCTTACATATAAATAAATTAGTTGTGCAATTACGACGTGATCTTACGTTACTAATATTCCCTGAAAACTGTGGCTTCTATAGATTCCTCAAAATTTACCCCAGATATACTCTATGCTGGCAGTTTTCAACTGGCGTGCCATGGAAGGCACACTGGGGTGCCGCAAAGATTTTTGAAACATGCAATACTGGTATTTACTCAGGGGCACTGACCTCTTTTTCCATAGATTATCTAATTAAACAATGACAACAGCCTACACAACAATAGCCATCCAATGTGAATGAATCAAAATTATACCTATTTTGTCAGATTGGCAAAAGTTGTAATATTTTTTGGTGTGCCACGGAATGTTAGTATTTAGCTCATGTGCACTATGAGATGAAGAGGGTTGAAAATCGCTGCTCTTAGCGATTAAGCTCTTGAACGGTCCACCAGGACTTCAGCCAGGCTGTTGGCTATTTGATTCCTCTCCACCTTGGAGCTCCTTTACAAACACGGATGGCCCTCCTTCCTGGAGCCTGAGGCGGTGCCAGCCCTGGCATCCATACCGACCATTAATGCACCGACACAGCACGGCTATTTCTCTGTGTACAAAGGAAGAGAAACACATTTAGGAAGTTGGCTAAAGATCACCTCCAGTGTCTGCTTGCTGCTCCCTATCCTCCTCTTGGGAATTTTCCCTGTCTCTGAGATGCCCCTCTTCCCAGCATCTCTGCCTGCCTGTATTTTCTCTCTCTGTTAAAACTGCAGCAGATCCCATAGCATCCGTTTGTCTTTGATAGAAACACCTTCACACAAAATGCCACCTCTTTCAAAATTCCCCATTTGATGCCTGTTTGAGCCCATCTTTATCTGTAAAATGAAAGATTTTGTTTTCTGTTCAGAGTTGAAAGAGTTTCTAAGCGGAACATTTAGCAGGAATCACTTTAAATGCCTTGAAGATAAATCTGCTTTCTAGGTTAAGCTGCCTGAAGAAAATGAAAATTAGATCCTTAGGCCACTGTCTTCTTTTGTTTCTTTTCTCCCATCTCTTACGTGTCATTCTCTTCCTATTCCTCCGCTCACACTGCCCAGGTGGTCTGGACATAGGGCCAGTTCTTATGTTACTCTCTCTCCCTCTCCACCGCCAAGAGCAGAGAATCCAAATATTTTTTTAAACAAAAAAATGAAAAAATATACAGTTGTCCCTCAGCATCAACAGGGGATTAGTTCCAGGCAGATACTAAAATCCACAGATGCTCAAGTCCCTTATCAATAAAGTGGCTTAGTATTTGCATATAACTTATACACACCCTTTCTTACATGTTAAATCACCTCTTAATTATCACACCCAATACAATGTAAGTGCTATATAAATAGTTGTTATACCATATTGCTTAGGGAATGATGACAAGGAAAGAAGTCTGTACTGTCCAATTTGGATGCAATCATTGTAGGCCCAACTGCATAGCACATGTCAGCAATAACATTTTTTTCAAATATTTTCAATCTGTGATTGGTTGAATCTGCAGATGTGGAACCCAAGGAAATAGAACCCACAGAATGAAGGGCCAACTGTATAGAGTCATGCATTGCCTTAATGATGGGGATACATTCTAAGAAATGTGTTGCTAGGTAATTTCATCATTGTGCAAATATTATAGAAGGACTTAACAAGCCTAGATGGTTTAGCATACTTGACATCTATGGCTCCTAGGCTACGAGCCTGAACAGCATGTTACTGTACAAAACAGCACAAGATTAAATCACGCACAAGAGAAAATAATGCCATCAAGAGACGTGGTAAACAGGAGATATATGAGGCTGCTGCCAGCATAAGAAAACATACTGTTTTACAATAAACTTTTTTATATAGTAGAAAGAGTATACTCTAAAATAACATTAAATCCTAGCCGGTTTGGCTCAGTGGGTAGAGCATCAGCCTGCGGACTAAAGGGTCCCAGGTTTGATTCCAGTCAAGGGTACGTGCCCGGGTTGTGGGCTCCATCCCTAGCAGGAGGCAGCCGATCAGTAATTCTCTCTCATCATTGATGTTTCTATTCCTCTCTCCCTCTCCCTTTCTCTCTGAAATAAGTAAAAGTATATATTTTTTAAAATAAAGTAAAATGACAATATAGTAAATACATAAACCAATAATGGTTTATTATTACTATCATGTATTATGTACTGTACCTCATTGTATATGCTATACTTTTATATGACTGGCAGCACAGTGGGTTTGTTTACACTAGCATCACCACAAATACATGAATAATGCATTGTGCCACGATGTTATGACATCACTAGGTGATAGGAATTTTTCAGTTCCTTTATATTCTTACTAGTGACCCAGTGCACCTGGTGCATGGATTCATGCACATTGAAAGGAAATGAATTAGAAGGTGGCCGGTGGGACAGGACTGGGCAAGACCAGTGGACACTTCCTGGAGCCAACCTCCCACAGTCCCTCCCCAGCCAGCCACACCTGGGGTGGTGCTGTACCTCGAAGGGTATCTGCAGAGTGAGCGGGGTCCCTCTGGCAGGTGGGGGTCCCTCAGCATGGCCTGCGGGGATCAGGCCGACACTGGCTCTCCAATATCCCCTGAGGGGTCCTGGAGTGCGAGAGGGCACTCTGCAAAGTTGCTGTTGCACAGGGTGTGGAATGTAAACACAAGTGTGCATTAAACCAGATTCAGGGCTGACAGTGCCCCAGCAACAACATAACCCACAGCTGAAGGTGGAATCACGCACCCCCACAAGGAATCCAGCTCCCTTCTCTCTGGTTTTAGGGTGCATCACCTGAGAACCACCGCTGCTAAGTCACTACAGCTCAGCAGCTCCTGGATTGAGTGTCTGCCCCTGGTGGTCAGTGCACGTCATAGCGACCAGTCGGACGGACACTTAGCAAAGTAGCCTTTTATATATAGAGAAGATAGATGGGACCACCATCCTATATGTAGTTGTTCATTGATCAAAATGGTTATCCAGTTCATGACTATATATTTTTAAAAAGATATAGATAATAGACAAAGGAGCTCCAAGTCATCTATAAGTGAGAATCAATGTTACATAAGAGACCAAATATTATCAATTATAATTGAAGAATATTTATCTGAAATTTAAAAAAAAAAAAGATTTGTACTACATATTGAGAGGACATACCTGGCAAAATTTTCCCAGAATAGCCTTTATCTAAACATAGTCTAGTAAAATAATTTATCTTTAATTTTAAAAAAAAAATCCCTTTGGGCATCAAATTAAAAGGTCAATATCCCTTATAAAAGAAAGAAAATAATATTGTCATCAGACTTCAATGGCATGCTCTAGGTCAGTAGACAATGGGGCAACATTTAAGAAATACAAAGAAAACAGACATGAGCTAAGGATTTTATATGCATCTCTACTGATCTTTAAATGTAATAGTCACAGTTTTTATGCACATGTAAGAACTGAGGGAGTGTAGTTTCTATGAGCCTTTCCTAATTTACTGGAGAACAAGCTTCAGACAACCAAGATGAATGAAGAGACATCAATAAAACTGGTGGTAAACATTAACTACGTATTTATTTGTATAACTTAGAATACCTGTCGGTTATAAGGGAGAGGGTATAAACTCTAATGGCCATTTGCTTTATATACACTCAACTGAACTGTCTAAAGATGGAGGGAAGTCAATTAAGAAGAGAACAGGAGACAGAAGAAAAGGAATAGAATAAATTTTCTGATTTCTTCAAAGGTATCAATGGGGCGTAAATGGTACTAGTTGAAAGTACATTCTAGAGAATGGGGGATAAGAAGGGATTGCCAGCTAATTTCAATTTTACTATAGTTAGCTATTAGATAAAGTAGTAAAAAGGGGTTAAAGGAAATACACAAATATCCATAAATTCATAAATTATCCTATATAATAAAAACCTAATATACAAATCGACCGAATGGCAGAACGACCAGAACAACCAGTCACTATGACACACACTGACCACCAGGGGTCAGACACTCAATGCAGGAGCTAACCCCAGCATGCAGGCTCAATGTTACATAAGAGACCAAATATTATCAATTATAATTCAAGATTGACCCTGATTGCCGGCCAGGCCTAGGGACCTTACCCATGCACAGATTTCATGCACCGGGCCTCTAGTAGAATATAAGCTCATATAAAGATATTAATAAAAATGTATTAGAAAGAGAAACGCATGCCTTTCTAAGTAAAAAAAAAAGATACACAAAAGAGAAAGCAAATAACATGAACCAGTGCTTTTCAAATTAACTATAATGAAGGGAACAGTTGTTTTTCCACAAAATCACATACTTGGACTTTGTGGGAATGACAAATTGCCTAAACATTTCTAAATGTTTCTTTTTCTACTTTCTGTACATATATATGGGAAAATATGTAACATAAATATAACAATGGTGATGTCAGTTAAATTAATTAAACAAGGAGGCCATTAGACTGAGGTGGCTCCAATGCCAGAGCGGCCTATATAAACACACCAAAATCTAAGCCTGTAAATGCCTCAAGGTTACAAAACTGAAACCTAAGGACAGCCAGTCACAACCAACCAGCTAGGCTCAAGCTGTAGTCAGTCATTTCCCTGCTTTGCTTCCACCTTTCCTCTGTAAAAGCTCTCCCCATGCTCCTATTGGTGGAGTGGTCCTAACCACTTCCAGTCTAGCTCTGCCCAACTGGATTCCACCCTTGTTTTATTTAATCTGGACTACAAAGCCATTCACATAACTTATTACCGTATATTCTTATAATTGTTCTGTTTTATTAGTAGTTATTGTTAATCTTTTATAGTGCCTAATTTATAAATGAAACTTTATCATAGATATGGGTGTATAGGAAAAAACATAGATTATAGTATAAATGACTCAGTACTATCTGAAATTTCAGGCATCCACTGTGGGTCTTAGAACCTATCCCCTATGGGTAAGGGGGGGCTACAATGTTATAGTATATAATTATTATATATTATTTTACATACATGTACTTTTCCCCACTTGAAATAATATGTATCTAATTCTTTTTGGTGGAGAAAAGTCTACAAATTATGCTATCATTTACCTAATAAAAAGGAAGGAAAAATGTATATGATATTTATAAACATATAAAAATTACACATATATAAGTATATATTAACATATTAATGAAAGGATATCACAGCAATAAAAATAAAATAGTTAACTAAAGTAGAGAAAGAAAATAGAAGGGGGAATACGTAAAGTCATATAAAACTTTAAATAATTATAAAACAAAAATAAATTTAAAAGAAAGCAATCAATCCCTGAACATCAAAAGCAAATTGAGACAACTGAGCCTGTATATCCAGTAGGTGGCACAACAACACTAAGAGGACTATTCCAAGTGACTTTAAAACAGTTTTGGTTCTTGTTCTAAGTGGAATGTTATCATAAACACAAAAACACTGTAAAGAAGCTTAAACTGGTTTTTAAATCATTTTGCTGAGGGTGGGGGGAATCCTAATATTTATTCTGAAACTGTTAGTGTATGTATGGATTAAGCAAATGAGCAATTACAATCATGTCATTAAAAATATGAATATTTAACATGAGAAAAAAAATCTGTTGAATTTGAATAGGAAATATTTCATAGTGCATATTATTTTACAAAACTAAATGATTCCTAGCTTTGTCCTCTGAATAGAGTTAGAAACAGTGCTGACATAATGGTCTTCACATACCATTTTCCACTAAAAGGGATCAAGGATTCCTTGAAGAAATAGCTGATTACAGGTATGTGGTAGGAAGCGTGCTAGTTGATCCCAGAATATGTCAAAGGGTGCTTTTGTGATATCAGAGTGCTGATATCAAGTTGAAGAGGCCCCCAGTGGCCAAAGATGAGAAAAGTTTAGTAATGTTAAATATAACAACTGCAATGGATTGAAACATGTCAAATGTGTTCAAGTTCGTGAATTCCTAAAAAGACTGAAAAAATAATATATTGCTCATCCTTGAAAAGGTGAGGAAACAAAAATCACTACTTTACAAACTAGCAAGTAAAGGGAACAGCTCAGCATTTATTCTGCCTTTTCTGTACAGACTATTCCCACGCAGATGCACAGTTGATGAGACGTTTCTTCTTGTATAAGTTCCATGATTAAATAAAGAAGAAATTTTAAAATTCCAATATCACCAGTTACAAACTTTAATGAATTATTAGATCGAGACAATGGTAATCAATGACTGGCAATATCACACACAAAAAGCCACCAGAAGTGCTTCTGGATGGAAGTGGCCTATATAAACACACCAACATCTAAGCCTGTACAGGCCTCCTATGAGATATTTTGCCAGTAACTAAATCTTAATCTGATAATATCCCTAGGTCTCTGCTATTCAATACCAGCCATAGGTGGTTCTTGAGCAGTTGAAGTGTGGCTAGGCCAAATTGGTAAGTGCCATACGTGTACTATGCACACCGAATTGCAAAAATGTAGTATGGCCCGGCTGGCGTGGCTCAGTGGTTGAGCACTGACCTATGAACCAGCAGGTCATTGGTTGGATTCCCAGTTGCAGGCTCGGTCCCCAGTGGGAGGTATGCAGGAGGCAGCCAATCAATGATTCTCTCTCATCATTGATGTTTCTATCTCTCCCTTTCCTTTACTCTCTAAAATCAATCAAAAAAAATTCTTTTCAAATGTAGTATGAAAAAAAGCAAACTACCAATGTTTGGATATATTGGATTAAAATTGTATTATTAAGCTAATTTAAACTATTTTTCTTATTTAAATGTCTTATAAATTTTTAAATTATATTTATGGCTAATATTATATTTCTATTTGGACAGGACTGCTCTAATTGTAACTACAACTTACAGGAAATACCTTCAACCGAGGAACATATAAAATGGCACTAGAAGAATAGAAACAGCAAAATCCAGGCTTTCAGAAGCACTTGAAATTCATATTTCTGATCTATTTCTGAGAGTCCAAGTTACTAGAAACATATATGCTTGAGCCTTATAATTCATGTATAAAGTAGTCTTAAATATTAATATCTATGAAATTATGGTTTAATATTCAGTTTTATTTTCACTGTTGCTCATAAAAAATGAGTACCTTTAAGACACATATCTTGCATTGCCTAAAATAATTTATCACCAGTGGTATGTAAACTTCACTATGTAAAACATTGTAATACAATTTATCCCTCCTGAAATTTTCAGTTTTTAAATATAAATGTTTTAAAATCTTCTCTAGTCTCTCCATCTTTACTATTTCCCCAAATTAGAGATCAAATTAATAAATTATTATAAAATGTCAGAAACTTTAAAAGTTAGATATTTAATTAAGTTTACTCATACTTCACTTTGAATATGACCTTTCTAACATAGTAGGCACCCAAAATATTAGGTAATTTGTTTCTCACCTCATTAAATCAGAAATTATGTAATGGTATCTAAATTCTACTTCTACGTTTACTCATTATAAAAAATTTTGCGAGATTAGCATGCTTTAATATTTTATCAAGACAAATAAACATGACAAAATGTTTAATTCACAGAAAAATATCTTACACATCATATAGCCACACACAATAAAAAGAGTATATACAGACAGCCCTCAGGTTATGTCGGACTCGGCGTACGTCACTTTGTGGTTACGTTGCCATCTCCCATTTATTTATTAAAAAAAAAAAAAAAGTTCGGTCATTTCAACATATGTACATATGTGCTTTATGGTTTTTATTATTTAGTTACCACAAGTAAAGGTCAGGAATTGTTATCTTTCTTTTAAATTTTTTTACTGTTTCACTTCATTACTGCTGTGTATGTGCTCCATGTGAGTGACGTAGGTGCTTATGTAGGTGGGTTCCGACTTAGGTCGCGCAGTAGGATCGGATCTCCGAGGTAACCCGAGGACCTACTGTATATTGAAAATAAATCTTGTAATTTTCTTTTCCTTTACTCACAGTGCACTAAAGCAAGAGAACACTAGGGGGCAGTGTTGTCAGCACAAAGATCTCATGGGGATTAGAAAGGAGGACAGCTCAAATCAACCAACTGCTAGATTGGTAGAATAGCAACAAAGAATTTGTTTAACCTTCCTTTTCTGAAGAGATGCTTTGCTGATACTTTGAGTCTTTTAGCTTAATGACAATCTTTTGGTGATATTCAACCCAACTCAGTTGAATTCTTAATTAACAAAAATATATTAACTAATTAGCTTCTTGGCCTTTTGACTAAGATCAAGTATAGTTATTATTCCATAATGTCACTCACTACCCACAAAAAGAATAGAGCCAAAACTTAAGGTCAATACTAAAAAATCAAAAGCTATGAAACCTTTTTACATTTTATAAAATAATATGTATTTTTTTATATTGCAAGAACATAAATTCTTTATGCATTGACTTTATGGTACACTTTGGAAAGTAATGGGCATAGTCTATAAATGATTAATATGTGACAGTAAGGTAAACATTTACATGTCAGATACAGAACAAGCAGGCTGCTAAGTTCCAATGCTATATAATAAAAGGCTAATATGCAAATTGTCCTCTCAACCGGGAGTTCGACTAGGGGGTGGGGCAGGCTGGTGGGCCAACCGCCCGCAGCCCCTCTCCTCAGCTGGCCCTGCCCCTGCCGGCCAGACCCCACCCATGCATGAACTCATACACTGGGCCTCTAGTGCCTTTAATATGAGGTGAATTTTCTAACATCAAGCAACAAACATTTTCTTTTAGAGTATTAGAATCTACAAGCATTTTATGAGCTACACTCTGAATTGTGGGTTTGATCTACTTAAATTTTTAAAAAAAATAATTCTAATGAGTTTACATAATTTCGTTTTGAACAATTCTTGAAAGTCTGTTTGGAATATATAATTTAGCAGCAGGTGAGCCCGGTGATTACAAAAGTACATAATTAATACAATTAATCCTAGTTGATTCTGACTCATTTCTTCAGATCTTTTTGGCTTTTAAATTATACTTGGAATTTCTATTTGCCTTGAGGTTTTATAAACAATAAATGATTCACCTTCCTCCATAAAGCGGCAATCATCAAAAAATTAAAAATGGAACTTCCTTTGATCCAGCGATCCCACTTCTGGGAATATATCCTAAAATCCCTAAAACTCCAATCAGAAAGAATATATGCACCTCTATGTTCATGTTATTTACAATATCAAAGAGAGAATCTGGAAAGCAGCAAGAGAAAAGCAGTGAAGAAAAATGAAAAAAAGAAAAGAAAAAGGAGGAGGAGGAGGAGGAGGAGGAAGAGGAGGAGGAGGAGAAAAAGAAAAAACAAAAATCTGAACATAAAATGGCAATTCATATCCTATATAATAAAACCCTAATATGCAAATTGACCAACTGGTGGAATGACTGGTTGCTATGACATGCACTGGGGCAGCTCCTGTGTTGAGCATCTGCCCCCCAAGAGGGAGGTGACTGGTGGTGGCGATCATGGGTGGGGCTGGCAAGTGGGCAGCACCAGGCCACCAGCCAAGGAGGGTGCCAGTGGGGACCGCCAATCGCCCCGCCCACCGGTCACCCCACAGATGGCCCTGATCGCCGGCCAGGAGTCTAGGGACCCTACCCTATATATTGGAAATAGTCTCTTAGATTTAAAAATTAAGACCTGGCAAGGCTACTCTAACACTGAAAAAACAGGATGATGATCAGTTTTTTCACCCATAAGATGGAGAAAATGGTACTACTGCCTCAGAAGGATCATGTTATGCACCACTTTTTATAATCAGGGCAAAAAAATATAGCTGCCCATACAACAGCAAGATGCCTTTCACCTGTAGGAAAAGTGTGGTCACTGGTGCATGCAGCATCTTGGATTGCAAGAGGGATGTCCGACTGACGGTTTAGGCCCAACATCCCCTGAGGAGTACCGGATTGAGAGAGGACACATGCTGGACTGAGGGAACTCCCCCCCCACACACACACCCCCGCATGAATTTTATGCACCCGGCCTCTAGTCTATCAATAATTGTATCATCCTAGCCAGTTTGGCTCAGTGGATAGAGCATCAGCCTGCGGACCAAAGGGTTCTGGATTTGATTCCAGTCAAGGGCATGTACCTTGGTTGCAGGCTCCTCCTGGGCCCCAGGCGCTGGTCGGGCTCCTGCAGGAGACAACTGATCAATGTGTTTCTTTCACATCAATGTTTCTCTCTGTCTTTCCCTCTCTCTTCCACTCTCCCTAAAAATCAATGGAAAAATATCTTCAGGCGAGGATTAACAAAAAAAAACCCACACAAACAATTGTACCTAAAAATCAAAATAAAAGGACAAGGAATCTAATGAACAAAATAAACTGATGAATAAAATAGAACCAGAGGCATGGAAACATAGAACAGACTGATGAATCTAGGGGAGGGGGGTAGAAGGGGAACTTGTATGGATATATAACCAAGGAAATTGTATGGATATATACATTACCAATGGACACAGACAATAGGCTGGTGAAGGCTCGGGGCAGGGCGGAAACCATGTGGCCATGGAGCAGTGGGGGTGGGGAAAGGGGGACATCTGTAATTCTCTTAACAATAAAGATTTAAAAAAAAAAAAAAAGAATTGGTGCTCAGGAAATTCCCAAGCACATTTAGAGCTACCCATTCCTATGTCCACAGACTATGATTACAAACTGGTTTCTAGGTCTTGGTTGAAATGGAAGAAACAAAACATAGGAGCCATAGAGAAAGCACGGTTGCTACTCTGTTAGCCTAATGAAATGCAAGAGTTGAAGAAAAAATGCTCTTAAAAATATGTCTAGAAATCTAATTATAGTGCATAAGAAAGACAATAACATGATATGTAATTAGTCATTGTAGGATTATTACCTTTGAATAAATTATAACTTCAAATGAAATTATAAACGTGAAAATAAATATGTTTGACCATTCTCTTTTTAGACTTTAATAATTACTATAATAATTATAATACTAGCTCATAGCATTGTTCTATGGAATAAGTGAGTTTAAATATGTAAAACACTTGGAAAAATGCCTGGCACAGAGTAGGCCCAATATAAGTACTTGCTATTATTATACATACATGCATTGTTTTATAATTATATTTATAATTAAATTTTCGATATTTAAAATGGGATGAAAGATTAGTTAGTGGTTTTCAACCTTTTTTTTAACATAAAAATTCATTTTTAAAAATTCTTTCTGCAAACAAAAAGGTAGAGTGAACCATACTGAGTAAGCCAGATAAAGAGGAGCCTTTCTTTGTGAAGTGGGGCTGATTTATATCAGCAGCAGTCTCCCCTGGAGGCAACCCTAGAGCACTGTGTGAAAACTATGAGAAGCCACTCCACCTTCCACAGATGAGAAAAATTAACCCAGGAGCAGTAAATACCCTCATCCTCAAAGCTAGTATGTTCAGAATGCTTTCCAGAAAAGCACTAATACCTAATGTGCCCGGAAAAAAAAATGATGTTTTCTGGGCAATACTCAAAAGACTGTATTTAACCAGTAACCAATCAGAATGTCTCTGCTTAGCAGGAGCCTGAAGCTGTTGATCCTTTTGGTGTCAGGCATTCACTCATTAGTTGCTAAATTATAGGGCTTTTCTGTGGGATGCAGGAAGGCCTGGAGCCAGGGGCCCAGGACAATAGTATAAAAGTGTTTGAGATATCTGATTGGAACCTGCTGAGAACAGCGGATACCATAAATGAAAACTGGAGAACTCTATTTCCTCTCATTTTGTCTTTCCAGAAATTAAAGTTCTATTCTCCTCTGGCCTCTTCCAAAGCATCTAGGCACTTTTTGTCTTCCATAAAGGAACTACTGATGATGTTCACCGTGTTTAAAGAAGGTAACAATGTGCAATCGCCTCTCTTAGATGGGAGAGAATAATATGAACCAAATATCCCATTGTCATAATTGAGTTTGTCTGTAATAAAGAAGTATTGTTAAGTTGAAATAAAATTATTAAACCCAGCTCATTGCAGACAGTTGAACAGTAGTTGTCTTTGATAAAAATTGCAAATGATTGCTTTGCATTTATCATCCAAAGTAAGCTGAGTAGTGCAAAGTGATTGCTGAGAGATAGCAATTGTAGGAGTTGATTTGTAGCTCCATCTTTACAAAAGAATTTACAAAAATACTTGTCACTCCCTTGAAACAACTTACTTCTGCCAGTGGTTTTGACACAGACTACCTACCTACTACCTAGTGGGCAGGTAGGTGATGGAGACAGGAGGGGGTGAAAAAGGGCAAAGCCCTGCAGGGTGTCCCAAATGAGAGACCTGATAGTCCGGATGTGACTGGGAAGAGAATGTTGCAGAGGTATATGGGGAGAGATGGGAATGAAAGATGAAGCACTGTATGTGTTAGCAGGACAATCAAAGCTATATAAATAGCTGATTAATTTGAGCTAGGATGGCTTCTTTAACTTCGTGAAGTTTAGATTCCCATGTCAAAGGCAGATCTATACCTCTTTAGTGGTCCAGAAAAATATGTCTCACTTTGGTGGCTCCTGAGGGAAGGAAAGAGGCATGTGAGAAAATTGATTTAAGTCTATGACTTAAAATGAAGAGCATTTGGCTAATGAGCAGCTGTTTGGTTAAGCAAATGACTCATACTGGGATATTTATGGAGCACAACTATTTTTTTCAAGCCTACAAAAATATAAAGGAAAAAAGTCTCCCTAAGATCCAAAAACAGATGTTTCAACGAAAAAAAACAAACAAAAAAAAACCTACTAAACAATAAGCTCTTCTTTCTGGTTTATCAATTTATCTATGGAAACATATGTGGGTCTTTCTAAGGAGCCTTACATTTATTTTCATTGAACAAAGAACCTTTACAGAGTACTCATTTTATGCCAGGCATTGTTTTATGAAGAAAAAAAAATTAAGACAAAGACCCCAGCCTTGAGGGGTAAAATCTGATACAAAACTTCCATCATTCATCCCCAAAATATAACTAATAATTAAAAGTGAATATATATAT
>NW_006289416.1:2322591-2327941 GCF_000327345.1 Myotis davidii
GCACCCTAGTGGGGACCCTCACTCCATGGAGGTTTGGCCAGCCTGGGTGAGGGGCTGATGACTGTTTGCAGCTGGTCACACCCCCTTCAGGGTGCGGGTCCTCACTGGGGTGCCTGGCCAGTCCGGGTTAAGGGCTGAGGGCCATTTTCAGGCTGGCCAAGCCCCCCAGTGACGGAAGCTCCCAGCCTCTCCTTTTTTTCTTTTTCTTTTTTATTCTGGGATTTATTTACCTTCCATCATTGAAACTTTGTTGCCTTCGTGGAGCTCAGAGCCCCGCAGCAGGCAGGAAGCTTGGCTTCCTGCTCGCTCCAGTTCCATGGCCACATGGCCATGGCCGGCTGAAAGCAGGTATCTGGGGTTTATTAATCTTCTATAATTAAAACTTTGTTGCCTTCGACATTTTATAAGGCTGACTAGAAGTTATAACTCACTAGCTATTTGCAACCTTTCTGCCTTAAGCCAGCAGCGACATATTATGTCTTCTATTACTTTCTTTAAGCTACTTTTGCTTACAATGAAGTTTCACAAATAATGATGGTTTAAGAATTAGTTTACTCAAATTCATTTTAAGCACTGCTCACCTAGTGTATCCTATAGTCGCTCTGATTGGCTGGTGGGCGTGGCTTAAGGCATAGCAAAGGTACGGTCAATTTGCATGTTTGTCTTTTATTAGATTAGATATATAATCCTCACCAAAGGATATTTTTCTCATTGATTTTTTAGAGAGAGTGGAAGGAAGGAGGAAAGGGAAGGAGGGAGGGAGGGAGAGAGAGAAATATCTATGTAAAGGAGACATATTGATTGGTTGCCTCTTGCACATGCCCAGACTAGGGCCAATGGTCCACCTACAGGTATGTGCCCTTGACCAGGAATTGAAGCCTTGACCTTTTGGTGTGCAGACCCATGCTCTAACCACTGATCCACACCAGACAGGATGAAAAGTGAATTTTTTAAATGACAACATATGACTGTCATAGACTATAAGTGGCATAACTTTTAATTTCCTTATAATTTAATTAAGTATAGAAATTATATCTTAATTATATAATACTAGTGGCCTTGCGCATGAATCCATGCACGAGTAGCTCGCTGCCGCTTGCCTCAGCTGGCTGCCCTGCCCACCACCGCTCGTAGCTCTCTGCCACTCGTAGGTCTCCGCCACACATAGCTCGCTGCCCCGCCCTCCTGCGGATGAGTCGTTACGCGTCACGGCATAATGACCATTTGCATATTACCTCTTTATTATATAGGATTAGTATTATTTATATATTAATATTATATATTATAATTATTAGTAGCTTATAATTAATAGTTATATTTATTAAGAGTACCATGAGGCAGGCCTTGTGCATTTGAGGCCTCTTGTTGTAAGAAAAGTATGTATTCCTAAAAGAGTTTAAAGTGGAACTAAAAGAAATATCACATTGAAGAGAGTGGTCTGACTGTAGCCTGAGATAAGAGGTGGCTATTGGGATGGAGCATTACATTTGGCTCAGAGATACTTGCTAATCAAGATAGAGTAGCAGGATATGTTACTGAAGTTCAAGGAGGCAGGTCACCTTGCTGTTATCTTTGAATAAGGGTTCACACAGGAATTAGATCTGAAATTGCCTTTGAAGAATGGGTAAGAGTCGATAAATGGAAGGGATTTCTGAGAAGGGAAAATGGGTTGAGCAAAACAGTGAGGCAGAAATAGTCACTACTCTGACGGAGCACAGGCATGCTCAGAGCAGTAGGTATGCCTGTTAGATTAGAATGGAGGACACACGTGGGGGATAATGGGCAGTAAGGATGGCCAGGAATCAAATGCTATAGGGCCTTTAGGGCAGGTAAGGTCTGTGGGCAGGAGAAAGTCTCAAATCCTGAAACGGATCTGTAATGGGCTGAGTGCAACACGCATGGCTACCCAGTAAGACTGGAAGTGGGACTCTGGTAAGGAGTTCACTGCACACTGGCCTAGGAAAAAGGTCCAACAGGGACCAGTCACGTTGGATTAGGGTCCACAAGGCTGAGGCAGACTCTAGCTGAGTGGAGACTGGGGGTACCTATTTGAATAATCTAGTACAGGTGAAACTGGGGCAATTGAAGTGATGAGATATCTGAAAGAAGGTTGAGGAGAAAGCACCCTTAGTGTGTGTGTGTGTGTGTGTGTGTGTGTGTGTGTGTGTGTGTGGCGGGGGGGGGGGGGGGGGCTATTGGCGGGGTGGGGGTGGGGGGCTATTGACAAATAAGGGTTTGGCAAAAGTAGGTTTACAGTTCATATGGAAAATGATACAATAATTAGTAAATAATAATACAAGAATAAACTGTGTTTTGCACACTCACACCTATAAACCTACTTTTGCCCCACCCTGTACCTTCTCTTAAAAGTATATGAGTTTGCTAGGGTTGTTGGTTTCTTCCACAGCCTCTCACCTTGCCTTGCGGATGGAAGTCTTTGCATGCTCTTCCCTCTGTGTCTGGGTCCTAATCTCTTCTTATAAGGACACCAGTCATGTTGGATTAGGGCCCACCCATCTGACCTCATTTTATTTTCTTTTTAAAGGCTCTATCTCCAAATACAGTCACATTCTGCAGCATTGGGGTTTAGAACATCAACATATAAACTTTGGAGGAACACAATTTAACTCATAAATGAAGGCAACAAAACATAAATGGTGAAGAGAATGAGCATCAAAGCATTAACCACAGCAAAGTACTAGAGAATTACACTGAACTGACATTCTCTGAGCTCTTCCAGATTAAATATTATAATAACATTGCAATGCTAATTTTCAACATTGTATCTTTTCAGTTCTGTATCATGGAGCACAGTGGCTCTATTGAGTCAAAAGTTTAAATAAATTTGACCTAAATGAATATGTGTATGCCAAATTAGCTGAGAAGCATACATGATACACATCTTAGGTGGAGTTGATTTTTGTAGAGTAATTTTTTTTATAGCTATAAAATTTGCATCCCAAAAGCAAGGTGGAAACCACAAGGAGAAATGGTTAAGATACTGTACACTTTGTTTTAGGATTTTCTGATTATTTTTTTCAAGACTACAAACTAGGGAAGTACCCAAAGCCTTCCTATTCACTGAGGCTGTTTTTTTCTTTTCTTCTGTCTGTCCACAGTAGCCTCTTCTTTCCAGTATTGCTGACCAAATAGGGCTCTCTGGGCCTTGCTTTCTGTTCAGAATTTCAAATCACTTGTCTTTTCACATCGCCCCTTCAAATCACAGTTCCAGGATCCTGTGCTAGCATTTCAGTACCTGCTGTCATCAAAGGGGCTGTAAGATGAAAACTGCCCGGCTGTAACCTTCCTACTGATTGTGTTATCTCTTCAAAATTAATAATAATATAAGAGATAATAATAAATCATTACAATGGGCTAATGATTTATTTCCTTATCCTAGGAAGTTTTGCAAATACTTTCCAGAATGGAAGACTTTTTTTTTTTTAATTTAGATTATTTTTGTTCTTGGCATGTGGAAGGGGTGTGAGGAATACCATAATCTCACCTATGTTGTGGTATTCATCATTCTTTGCTTAATTTATGTTCCTTTACAGACTTAATCTGGTACTCACTTTCAATAGAGCATTTTTAAAAATTTATATTGTCTTAATAAATATAGAAAACTACACTTAAGAAAAACTTTTAAAATAAATTTCATAAAATATATAACCATTTGAGGTTTCCTATTTTCATCTTCCACTATTCCATCACATTCTCAAATCAGTAAGTAACTGTTAATCATCTAAATTCTTCAGGGCCCTGTGCTTGAGTGTATAGATATAGCAGAAAGGACAAAACAGGCTGCTTATTATCACTGAGCTGCCAGGCCAGCTGAGAATAAAAGGCATAATGATGAGGGCAAAGAGGGATATAAAGGAAATGCATGTCTTAAGGGCCTACTCCCTACTGTGTGTCAGGCACATAGATAATAAGTGCTTATCATAGGCTACCCCACTGAAATCTCTGAGAGGTGTTTGGCATTACCCATTAGAATTCACAGAAAGTAGATTACGAACCCTACATCACAGGTCTGTCTGTCCTGCCCTAAAAGCATGAGTATATTCTATAAGTTAACTCTGGGCAACAGCATCATGATAATAAAAAACAGTCAAGATAACTACAAAAGAGTTGTCATATGGTAATAGCAGTGAAAATGTGACTTAGGAGATCTGAGGAGGGAACAAGCAGTGGATTAGAAGGATCAAGGAAATTTCTACAAATATAACCCAACATTATAACATGTGTATGGTACAGTATCATGATAAGTAGATAGATAGATAGATAGATAGATAGATAGATAGATAGATAGATAGATAGATAGTCAGGCAGACAGACAGAGGATGGATGGATAGATAGATAGAGGATGGATGGATGGATAGATAGATAGAGGATGGATGGATCGATAGATAGATAGATAGATAGATAGATAGATAGATAGATGGTGCCGCACACCACAAATTCTCTATTATCCAGCCCAGTCCATCGGGGGACACCCAGACAATATTTGAACAGCTTTTAATTTTTTAATTTCAAACATTTTATTCCAACCTATACAGAATCTGAAAGGCATTAGAGATTCAGGGTGAGCTTTTCTCACCTCGTTGACTCTCTAAGCTCTTTGCAGGCCTCTGTCTTCAGCTATGGAACCATCTGGAGCACATGGGCCACCCCTTTGTAATAGGCAGAGACCATTCCCTCAGCCTCTTCCTTCCTTCCTTTCCTCTGTGGTCCCTAAATTGTTTTGTAGCCTGTTAACTCTGTCACCCCAATGCCTGCCTCATCTTGAGGGCTGTCATCTCTGCCATGTCTGAGTTATGCTAGTGCATCTACTTCCTTACTACGTTTGAATCATGTCACAAAAGGTGACAGGAGGAGAAAGGGGGGGAGGAAATCCAAGCCTCCTCCAAAACAACTATGATCAAAGTCTTTTAAAAGGAATTCTGATTTAATGAACAAAGCACATTTTTTCCAGTGGCAAACACCCTGCCCTTTGCCTATCCAGAAATATGAGCCTGTTGTAGGCAGGCATTTCTAATTTTAATTTTCTTGCATTTTGATATTCCACTGTTTTCGATATTTTTATTTGAATACCCTTTAAAAATAGGAATCTATATAAAAATGAACTAAGCTCTTGTCTTTAAAAAGCAGCCTCAGAAAATTGAAAGCAGTTACATGTGGATATGTAATCTGGACCCCAGAGAAAGAACACTGCAATGAAAATTGGTGATTTGTTTTATTAGAGAAGCATAAGAAAGATATGTGGCAGTAACACCTGCATATCCAATGCAAACCCCAGTTATTCTGCTAGAAATAAGAAAAACGCCCTTCCTTTTGAAAACACAATTTAAAT
>NW_006289416.1:2328288-2348237 GCF_000327345.1 Myotis davidii
AAAAAACAGAAGAAACTATAAAAGTTAACACACTTTTAAACTGACATAATTACAAATATATAACATTTTTATATTTTAATATGGCTTATAAATAAATGAAAAGTATTATAAAAATGCTATATAAAAATATCAGTAGGTTATGTGTCAAGGGAATTTTTAAGAGGAAATATAGTTACTAAAGAGTCACATAGAAACAGGTTAACGATTCAATGTCACTAGTAATTTAAAGGAATGCAAGTTTAAATCATGAAAAGCAATTTTTCCCTATTACATTTGCATACTTTGTAATATGTTATTAGAGATAGGTCATGACTCTACATACTTTTTAATATGTCACTAAAGATAGGTTATGACTTTATACCTTGCTGATAGCATTATGATTTAATATAGGTTTCTTGAAAGGCAATTTGGTTTATATATTAAATGCTGAAAATAAATCATGCTTTTCTTAATGATTCCAGTACCAGAAACTATTCTAAGAAAATAATGTAGTCTCTTCAATAAATGGTGCAGAAAACTAAACAGCCACAGGCAAAAGAATGAAACTGGACCACTACCTTACACTGTACACAAAAATCAACTTAAAATGGATTAAAGGCTTGAACATAAGACCTGAAACCATAAAAGTCCCAGAAGAACATATAAATGGTAAATTCCTTGATATGGTTGGTGACAATAATACTTTGGATTTGACACCAAAAGAAAAGGCAACACAAGCAAAAATAAACAGGTGCCACTACAACAAACTAAAAAGGAACCATCCGCACAGCACACAACCTATGGAATCAGAGAAAATATTTGCAAATCATATATCCAATAAGAAACTAATATCCAAAATATATAAAGAACTCATATAACTCAATTTAAATATTCAGTTAATAACTGGGCAGAAAATCTGAATAGACATTTTTCCAAAGAAGACATACAAATGGCAAACAAGTACATGAAAAGGTGCTCAACATTCTTAATCATCAGGAAAATGCAAATTAAAACCACTATGAATGAAAGGTGAAGGGATCAGCCAAAGAACATATATGCACAGCCCATAGACAGTGACAATGTATGGTGGTGGCAGGAAGGAAGGGGGGTCAGTGGCTGGGTGGAGGCAAACAAAGGGGTGAAAATGGGGACATCTGTAATAGTGTCAACAATAAAAATAAAGAAAAAAAACAATGAGGTACCACTTCATACCTGTTAGAATAGCTATTATAAAAAAGATAAATAACAAATGGTGAGGATGTAGAGAAATGGGAACCCCTGTGCACTCTTGGGGGGATTGTAAATTGGTGCAGCTATTATGGAAAGCAGTATAAAGGTTCCTCAAAAACTTAAAAATAGAATTACCATATGATCCAGCAATTCCACTTCTGGGTATATATCAAAAAATTAAATCACTGTGTTGAACAGATATTTGCACTCTCATGTTTACTGCAGCATTATTTGCAATATCCAAGATACAGAAACAACCTTAGTGTCCCTCAACAGATGAGTAAATAATAAATATGAGAATATATATATATATATATTCAGCCACACAAAAGGAAGGAAATCTTGCCATTTGCAACAACATGGATGGACCTTGAGGAATTATGTTATGTGAAATAAGTCAAAGACAGTTATACTATATGATTTCACTTATATATGGACTCTTAAAAACTGAACTCATAGATACAGAGAACAGATTGGTGGCTGCCAGAGGTAGGACATGAGAGAAATGGGTGAAGGTGGTCAAAAGGTATAAGCTTCCAGTTATAAGTCCTGGGGGTGTGATGTGCAGCATGGTGAAGAATAGTTAACAATACTGTATTGTATATTTAAAAGTTGCTTAGAGAGTAGATCTTAAAAGTCCTTATCACAAGAAAAAATTTATATCTATGTGTAGTGATGGATGTTAACAAAACTTCTTGTGTAATCATTTCACAGTATACTACATATATCAAATCAGTATGTAGTACACCACAAAGTAATGCAATCTTACATGTCAATATCTCCATTTTTAAAAAGACCATTCAGACCAGGATTGAAAAATGCAAACAAATCATCTCAAATATTCTCTAAGATTTAAAACTAAAGTTCTGATCATTTAACCAGAATAAAATTCAGTGAAATCATATTTTCAAATGAGGAAGGGAGGGATAAAGTGCATGAATACAATGATTATTCAACTTGTTTCTATTTCTGCATTTTCATGTTTGAAATATGTTCCTTTCATCCTGCTCTGGGAAAATGTGCTCTGTTGCTCTACCTACAATGACAAACATTATTCAAACTTACCATTATTATTAAACGCTGATTAAACGCCCACGACCTAACAACAAATCTACCAGCTTCTCCGCCTGTGCCTTCCATCTTAACAGAAGGACAAGACAGACAGACTGAAGAGAGCCTTTCTTAAAGCTGGTCGGTCCTAGAGTCTTCCCTTACATATTCTGGACACGCAAGGCATCCTACAGGAAACACATTAGAACATTAAATGAGCATCATCTTTGGATAGAGTCTCTTAGCTACAAGCTGAAAGAGAGAATAGCTGGCAGAAGAACGTTGGCACTCTTTATTGAGGGCAAAATTTTTATTTTGCATAGATTTGTGGATATTCACAGCTAAAATCAAAACTTGAAGAGCTGTGTCCTCTTTGCTAATTGCTTTGAAATTGTGAAACTTCTTTAACTTGGGCCCTGGCACTCCTTTTCTGTGAATATGGTTATCTTTACTCTAGATCTCTTCTATAAATTAGGGCCTGGACCACTCTCTTTTATCTACGTGTATCTTTTTTGTTTTGAGAACATCCTTCTCTCTTTCATATTCTTTCCTACAGCTGGATGTGTCAGTGGTGTAACACATCAAGTTACTAACGAAGTAGAATGTACAGCAAGGTATTTTGTAGAAGCCAATGGTCACTGCATAATTGGAGACCTCATTGTGTGTCTGCCATTTTGACTTCAAGAAGTGACTAAAAACTGTATTTTTTTTTTTTTGGAAATTTATGTGTTGATGGGCCATTTGATAAGTAATGAGATTTCTAATATAGCTCTAAATATTAGTACCATCAGGTTTAGCATATGTAAATGAAAATATTTTTACCTGAAGAGTTCAACTACTATCTTAAACTTCCATTTTTTTCCCTCTATACTCTTTCATAGTAACTAAATAAATAGTCATTATTTTCTTTGAATATTGTTAGGGAGATTAGTATTTCTCTTTCAAAATATACTCCCTAGCTTCCCAATGCTGCTTGTTCATGAGTTACCTCTTTTCCCTTGTTTCATGGGCCTCTTGCCATCTGCAGCATGTGTATTTTAAAGGTTGGAAGAAGATGACTCTTCAAAAAAAAAATCAGTTGTTTTGTTTGTTATTAGTTCCTCTTCTTTACTTCTCATTTTGATGCAAAATATTGTGCTATAATTCTATTAGCTTCATAAAGCTGGACAGGGTGAAGGAGAAATAAAAAGCCTCCTTCACATGGTATTACTTGTTTGCTGTTCCAATAAAACCTTGATTGGGTATGATGATTTAAAGTTTTAAGGAAAGGCCTTTGAATTTCAATTATCTTTACTTTTTCTAGATAATATTAGCAGAAATTCTTGACTACCAGTTCTATATCATCTCTCAAACATTACTGTGCTCTGAACTTCATTAAACTATAATTTGTCTTTTGAGGACTGGGAATATAAAGATGATAACTATTTAAAACTCCCAGGATGGTTTTCTTTAGGTAAAGAGATGATGCATGGTATAGTTTGGTAACTTTCTGTATTTTCAAGTTTTTAAATGCGTCCATTCAGCCATTTTATTTTGCGTCCTGGCCTCCAGTCCTGAGCCAAATGACAAGCTGGTTGATGGGAATGTGAAGAGAAGAGAGACAAGTGTTAAAAATTTTGCTCCATAAAATAAAAGATTGCGATCAATAGCTTAAAAATGATGTGAAATTGAGGCACAATGTAGTTTTTCTTAAGATTATAGAGCCTTGAAGCATGTTAAATGCTGCAGGAAAGATACTGATGGGCAGTGGAAGGTTTAAGATAGAGGAGGAAAGAGAGGAGGGTGGGGACCTGGGCACCTTATGCTTATATTAGAGTTCCTTCATCTAAACATGATCAAAGAAAGAAAGGCGTGATGGACTTAGGTACATTTTCAGGATTGGTATCAGGAAGTTTATTTAATTAATAGCATATTTTACCCATGAAGAATAAGAGGTAAGATTATGGATTGGGAATTATAAACAAATAATCAAATAGAAAATTTTCAAGTGTTTCTGGGAGAAAGTGAGGCAGTGCTGACAAGGAAAAATGGGCTCCCACTTGGCATCGAAGAGCCACACATCTATACTGGGGCCAGTCTGCACAGTTGGCTGATTTCTCAGGAGCTCTCAGTTTTACTTATATAATGGAAATAAATAACCCCCAAAAGTTTTAAATAGCTCCACATAATCTGAATCCAAAAGTAGATTCAAATACAACCTAAGCCAAAATAACCAAGTACTGGCTTCAGAAATGGAACAGAAAGTGACAAATACCACCATTACCTCTGCATGTGATATGTTCTCAGTTGATACGATAATTTTTCCAGTGGAGCTTAAATGAGCAAACTTTCCAGATGACAGCCTGCATGCCTCCTTACTGATGGTTCTCACATGTGAACCACCTCAAAGTCACCTCGGGGGGCTTGTTGAAACACAGATTGCTGATTCAGTTTCTGATTTAGTAGGTTTGGGATAGGGCCCTAGAATTTGCATTTCTAACAAGTTCCCAGGTTCTATTAAGGCTGTTGGTCAGACACCACATTTTGGGAATCACTGCTCTAAATCAAACTCTGCAATACTAGGATGAGTATCTGCAGCGGCTGAAGTCACTGGAGCACCAATGTTCAGGATCTATTTCTCTCTCTCTCTCTCTCTCTCTCTCTCTCTCTCTCTCTCTCTCTCTCCCCTCTCTAAAATATTCATGTTTAAACTGTATAGTTGGTATATATTTTTGACAATTTATTTTCTTAATTTTTCAACTATAAATGACATACAGTATTATATTAGTTTCAGGTATACAACATAGTGATTATTAGATATTTGTATAACTTATAACTGATCACTCCCATGAGTCTAGTACCCATCTGACACAGTACAATATAATACTATTGACTAACTCCTTATGCTGTACTTTCCATCCCCATCACTGTTTTTATAACTGGCAAGTTCTACATCTTACTCCCTTAGGATCTCTTTCTCATTCACTGCAGATTCTCCCCATGCCTACCACAGTGCCTAGCACATAATGGTACCCAATAACTGTTTTGAGGAAGGAATGTTTGTAAACTAGCATTTCCTGAATGCCATCTACGAAGGTGTCAGGCACATTCTGTGAATGCAAAGAGGCACTTCCACACACACATACACAAATATTAACTCTTTGATACATCTCTGTATCGAAGGAATAAAATACCGAGTCATTGACATAACCTTAGCTCCTAAATGAGTAGCATTTATTTCAGAATATCTTAGCACTCCATAAAGATAATAAAAGGTCACAACCAAATAAAAATGTAAATCTTTGAAAAGTATAAAATGTCAAAAAGTAGCTCTGGCCAGGTGACTCACTTGGTTGAAGCGTCATCCCCTATACCAGTGATCGGCAAACTCATTAGTCAACTGAGCCAAATATCAACAGCACAACGATTGAAATTTCTTTTGAGAGCCAAATTTTTTAAATTTAAACTATATAGGTAGGTACATTGTTATTAACTTAATTAGGGTACTCCTATGGCTTAGGAAGGGCCACACTCAAGGGGCCAAAGAGCTGCATGTGGCTCGCTAGCCGCAGTTTGCCGACCACGGCCCTATACCAAAAGGTTGCAGGTTAGATTCCCAGTCAGGGCACATAACTAGGTTTCGGGTTTGATCCCTGCAAAGGAGGCAACCAATCAATATTTCTCTCTCATATCTCTCTCTCTCTCTCTCTTATCTCTCTCTCTCTCTCTCTCTCTCTCTCTCTCTCTCTCTCTCTCTCTCTCTCTCTCTCTCTCTCTCTCTCTCTCTCTCTCTCTCTCTCTCTCTCTCTCTCTCTCTCTCTCTCTCTCTCTCTCTCTCTCTCCCCCCCCCTTCCTCTCTCTCTCAAATCAATTTTAAAAAATATCCTCAGGTGAAGATATTTTTTAAGTATATTTGGTATTTTGCTCCTGTGCGCAAAGCATTATAATCCCCATTTTAGGGAAAATCTTAAGTAATGTAACCTAAGTCTTGCCAGATCCTTTGTTCAGTTTTCTCTCTGTGTCCTATTCAGTCACTCAACAGTTTGAGCCAGTTGACTAATCCTTTTTAAACTACTCTTTTCTAGGCTCTGTTCCATCTTACCTCCTAGTTTCTCTTTCACTTCCTTAGAATCATTGGAATTCCCCAGGGAGCTCTTTTCCTGACTGCCTTCTCTATTCCTGGATGATCTCATCTGGTCCCATAGATGTTGAAAACACCAATGGGCTGGTGTCACCCAAGTCTACAACTCCAGCCCAGACTTCCCCTCTCAGCTCCATGCTCATTTATTCAACTGCCAACTTGGCATGTCTACTTGAATATCTAATAAGCATCTCAAATGTAACAGATCCAAACCCAAATTCTCCATTGTCTAAACAAACTTCCCCCCAGTTTTCTCCATATCAGTACATATCATCCACATATATCAGTTGCTCAAGCCAAACTCTTGGGCATCATCTTGAATCTCTTTCACGTGCTAACTTTCCACAAACCCATTTGATCAGCTTTCACTCCCAAACTGTTTCTGGTCCAACCTCTTTGTACCATCTCACCTGCTGCACCATAGCTGAAACCACTTCCTCTCTCTTCCCCTAACCCAGGGCAATATCTTCGTGACTCCTCTCACAGTTCCCACTCTCATCTCCATTGGTCCATGCTCCACTTAGCAGCTGGGGTGGTGTTGTTAGGGTGAATCCGACAATAACAATTATAACTTGCCCACGACTTCCCTCCACAAACAGGATAAAATACAAGCCTCTTACCATGGCCGAAAGGACACCACTTCTCTATCCTCATCTCCTGCTACTTCCCCACACACCCAGCCCATGGGATTTCAGCAACCCTACCATTCTTTCTCCCTCTTGAACATAACAAGCTTCTCCTGCCTCTTTCCTTTTCCACTGCTGTTCCCTTTGCCTGCAGTGCCCTCCCCAACCTAAGGCCTTTCCTAAGCACTTTGGGCAAAGTGGTTCCCCACCACCACATCACTCTCTATCCCATTTTTATTTCCTTTACAACGCATTTAAAATTATTTATATAGTTGTTTGTCAAGCATTTATCTGTATCTGGCAACTAAAATGTAAACTCCAAGCAGACGGAAGTCTGTGTCTTCTTTATTGCAGAATCATTTAAAACCTAGTACACTACACGAGCACAGTGAACTGATGAACTTTAAATCTATTTTTCTTCTTCTGCAACACCATGTTGGTGACTCTTCAGGTATTATTTTATAATTTGATCAGACTCCACTCCCATCTGGATAATGGGTATTCTAATCAGTGGTAAACTCACACTCGCATCCGTTCTTCTTGAATGCTGAAAGCGATAATGTGGATTCAAGACAGATGCTTGGGCTGTTTAACAGAAATTGCATGCCATTGTCTTTGTGTAGTCCTTAGTATTTATTTTTAATTTAGACCATAGACTATGCTTTTGAACTCAATATGAACCCCTTCTGGCTAGCATCTTTAAATGTAACAAACAAGATCAAGTTTTTCATTCAGGTACTCCAGACTATTCACCATAGACTTCAACTTGAGAATTAGAAGTTTCCATGTTGACCTGAAGCCCTAGCTCAAATATATTTGACAGTGATTATGTGCTTTGTGGTGGTGTTCAGCATTTTATGTTCCAAGTTTAAGCCACAGGAAAAAAATAAAAAGAATTTATGCCTTAATCTGTTTTCAAAGTTGTCTCCCCACCCCACCCCACCCCCCGCCATGTTTATAGCATTAAAAACAACCGGACTCTCCCCTTGGCCAGGTACTTAGAATTTGAAAAGTCCTTCTACTCGGCTTTAAATTTGGACTTAACACAACTTTGGTTACAATTTCTACCATGGCTAGTTAATGTTCTTAGTAGAATCTTTTATAAACAAGCAGGAATAAGAGCTAGATTCGTTCCTCCCAATCTAAACCAAGGTAAGACTCCCTTGTTTCCATGGCAAACTCTCTTTGTTCACAGGTTTGTATTTTCTCCTCACATTTATGTGTCTTCTTAAAACCTTTGACTGACAAAAGCTTCCATGGGTTAAAACATGTTCAAGTAACTCCTGAAACACGAAGTGTATTAAAAGCTACTATTGCCACACATGTCTACCTGTGGCCTCTGTTGTGGAGCGCGAGCGACAGAATGACCAGAACTCCAGGCTGATTAAAACCTAGAGAGCCTCTATTGACTGGCCAGTGTCCGCTCCTCCACTCGAGAAGCCCAAGAGGGAAGCGGCCACGACCATCTGCAGAGTCCAGTGTTTAAAGGGGACAACTACATCCGTGTTCAGGTTCCCATAGCAAGCAAAGCCAAGTTACAGAAGCTCATTGCGTAGTTTTGGCCTGTTACTCATTTCTGGGTAACTTAAAGGTCAGGACTGTTCTTAATTGTGATCTGTCTGTTCTTTGTAGGCCGTTGCTCAGGTGTGTGAGCTCAGTTCCTAGAAACTTTGCACAGGCTGTCAAGCTGCTGAGGTGGCTAGGTAATTAAGCAGGCCTAAAAATTGTCTACTCTGTAACAGCCTCCTTTGTGCCAATGCTATGGGAGGTCTTAGAATATACAAGTTTATCAAGGTTCGCTTTACTCTTTTTTCCTTCAAAGTTCTTCCTCATCAGCCAACTCTTCAATGGCGGGTTTCCCAAAGCACCAATGTTGAGGTGCATGCTCCCAGGTGGCCTCATCCACTGCATGCACGCTCCCATCTACATATCCCTAGCCCGATGCTCTTTTCTCAGCATTGTTCATGCTGTTACCTATCTGTTGGACATGGGGTAGCCCAAGGACACCTCAAATACCACAATTCAAACTCATTATCTTCACACTTCGACTGGCGTGGTACCACTGAGCCCTTTCTTCCTGAAAGACATCACAATTCACATGATTGAAAGGACTGTTATTGATCCATTGTCCCAAGCTTGAAACACTGAATTTTTCCCTGAGCTTTCTACCCATAATAAACAGAGACCTTAGTCACATAGACTCTACCAAATAATATACCTCTGGTCTGACCTCTCCTTTTCATCCACACTGCTACTTTTAGGAGCATAATTTATTATAGTCTTTTGTGTTTTTTGTGATAAGATATGAGTATGGAAGTCTATATTCATATTAAATTCATTATCTTTACCCCATCCTCCTAATTTTATCTAAGGAATGACTCGCAGCAGTGTGAGTAGTGCTGTAGTTAACATAAAAAATTAATAGATATTTTACATTCCTTTTTCTTTGTACAACGTCTTCAAAATGAGGTGCTCAATGGCTTCATGTGGCTACTGGCTGTCATATAAGATAACATAGGTGTATGGAGGGAACTGGAGTGGGACTAACACTCATGTGGAAAGATATGCCTATGGCTTCAGTGAGAGAGAAGGCTGAAGGTAATGAAAACAAAGAGCCAATTCATAACGACACCGAGAAGCATTAAGGGAGCTGTCAGTAGAGAACTTATTAAGCAAATGGAATCAAAATGAGGATAAGAACAACAGCCTGAATTGGAGAGATGTTGGTCAAAGGTACAAACTTGCAAATAGAAGATGAGTAAGTCCTGGAGATTTAACACACAGCATAGTGATTAGAGTCAACAATACTGCATTATATATCTCAAAATTGCTAAGAGACTAGATCTCAAGTGCTCTCACCACAAAAAAAGAAGTGATAATAATGTGACGTGATACAAGTGTTAGCTGATGCTGTGATCATATTGCAATATATAAATGGACCAAATCAACATCTTAAACTTACATAATGTTTTATGTCAATTACATCTGCATTAAAAACAACAACAGCACACACATTCACACACACTCACACACACACACACACACACACACACAGCCCAAAATACACACAAGAGAATGGACCTTCAAGGGTAAAATTAAAAAAAAAAAATGCTCTAAAGAAGCTAGAGGCAGACTGTACCAAGCACTAGGAAGGGCCTTGGGCAAGTGAGTCAGTAATTAGGAGATGGCCTTCAGAAGAGCCAGGTAAGTGGGGCACCTCATCCTCAGGCACACATGAGCCCAGGCAGCTGCGATACTTCCCTCCAGGCTAATGGCCCAGAACTATTCTCCCAACAAAGTGAAAGCTCTTCTGCTGCTTTGTCTTTGCGAGAAGCAGAGTAGAACCTGGGGGAATGAAATGAGGCCACTGAGGCTGGGGTTGGCCCTTCAGGTAAGGCACTGAATGGGGATTCTGAAATGGGGATTCTGACAAAAGAGGTCCCAGGCGTTGCTTCAGGTAAAGAGAAATTCCCTCTCCCTTACCCCCCAAAGCAAGGCAGTCTCACCCATCCTGCCCTCCCCATAATTATAGAAGGCGGACTACAGAGGTCAGAACCCATACTAACAGGAAAGTTAATAGGGTTTCTTGTTTGATCTGAGGAAACTCAGTCTTCAATCCTATCCTTTAACATAAGTGTAAACAGAAAACCAAAAATCATCACATTCTGAAAGAATACCTACACCTTGAAAGAGAAACATCAAACTCAACAAACAGAAGAACTAACCCCAAGGAAACACTGTCAATAAAAAACTAAGGCAACTTTAAAACAACTATAAAAATAAAATAATTATCCTGTCAAATAGTCAATCATATTAATAAAATAAGAATAAGCCACTATTTTTTAAATTCCCAGGAGTTAACCATATGGTCCAAAAACAAACATATACTCTCAGTCTAAAGACTTGGTTGCAGGATGAATACAGCTAAAAGAATGAATATTCTAGGATTCTCAAAAATATCATGTAAATGAACAGAGAGATGAAAAGAATGGGCAGAGTCAATACATGTAGAAATAAAGAATAGAGTCAAACTTCCAACATCTGTCTAATAGTTTTAGAAAAACAAGAAAAGAGAGTGAGCAAATTAAAAGAATATTTCCCTGAACTGAATGACAGCATTGTTCACTTCCAGAATACCCAGACATAAATAAATTTATGAATACATAAAAGGTTTCCGGCTGGAGGGAGGGATGGACACAGATTACTCACAAGGAGGGAAGAGCAGGTAGGCTAGACATTTCATCAGTGAGTCTGTGTCACGAGTCATAGGATCAGTTTTCCAACGCGCTGAGGGCAGATGAATATCAGTTTGTATCTACTTCCTACTCAAATTTAATATGGAAAAACAAAGAGTCTTCTGAATAAATTTACCAAATGAGGTCCTTCCTGAAAAAAATAACTAATGAATTTATTTCAGCAACTGAATCCAAGGAAGAAGAAGGAGTGGGGTTTTTAGAAATGAGAGTAAAAGAAAATCTTACCATGAAGGTTGAAATGCCTAGGGTATATAATGCAATACATTTTTTAAAAAAAATCAAAACTTTCCAGATTTTTTTTAAGTAATACACTAAGCTATTATCTTGTTCCAAAGAATGATCAGAGTAGTAGCCATGCCCTGTTCCTACTCAGCAAGGGAAGCCTTTACTGTCAGTGACAGAGTCCAAGAATCAACTGTCACATGAGCATCCCTCATCTAGTTCTCTATGAGACCTGAGCGCCCTGGAGCCATTCCTGGCTCCGCATTAGAAGACCTAGGGTGGCCTTCATTTTGTCGTTTCCCTCGTGGTAGCATGAGGAGCCTGGGGATCCCCCAAGGCCAAGCTTCCCCTTGTCTCCCATTTTAGACCATGTTCCAGGTTTCGGGGATGCTGGAACTGCCAGTCCAAAGGCCCTGAGCCCACTTCCAACACATCATAGCTCTTCCCCAGGTCTTCCCTCCTGTGGCTGACCAAGCACTAATGGGCGCACTCAGATGAAGGATGGCCTAAGGGTGTGGTTTACAGGGAGTGGGGAGTTACGGACAGAGCTTGGACACACTGGCAGGAGCCCACGTGCATGGCTGTCACAGCGTGGGAAGAGAAATGGGCAAGGCCACAAGCTAGGACCCTCCGTTTGTGTTCCTGTCCTAAACCTCAAAAATGAAAAAATTAGGGAGGGGGGAGAGAGAATTCAGTAGAGAAGGAAGTGGGGCTGAAAGCTGGCTTAAGAAAAACACCAACCACACATGGCCATCGGAGAGGGAGGGATGGAAGCTCTCACAGGAAGTGTCCGGAGGTTCTCTGCAGTAACTGACAGAAAACCCAGTTCAAGATGGCCTAATTGACATGCACACTTCCTAGTGCTCACACCACATGAGGGAGGCCTCAGGCGGTTTCATTCAGCGGCTCAGTGAAATCCTCAGTCATCTCTCTCATCTCTGTCTGTGGTCAGTGTGTGGCTTGGCCTCTTTGGCCATCCCCTCAGGGACCCCGGATGATGACCGTAGTTCTGAGGGATGCACCCAGGCAACAAGGCAGAGGCCGGAAAAGTGCAAGCCTGTCTGTCCCCCTGACAGAGTATGCAAAGCTCTAGAAGCTCCCCTATCCTCCACCTCCCAGGTCTCATTTGCCAGAACTCAGTGCAGGCCAGAGAAACTGCATTTACCGCTGGCCAGGATGGACTCAGGCTAATACAAGGTCGGCCCTGACACTGGTGAGGGCCCTTGACCGTGAACCGAGTGGGGGCTCTAACAGCCAGGAGAGGGGCCATCGCAGGCCCTTCCAGGGAGAAAAGTCAGAGTGTCAAGGACAGACACTTTAGAGCAGTGGTTCTCAAAGTGGGGCTCCCAGGCCAGCAGCAGGGAACTTAGAAATGCAAATTCTCCAGCTTCACCCCAAATCTCTAGAGTCAGAAACTGGAAGTGGGGCTGAGCAGCTAGTGTTTTAACAAGGCCTCCAGGGGACTCCGAGGCGCTCTGAAGTTTGAGAATCACAGCCGGTCTCCATCTCCCTCCTTTAGGATGAATGCACAAAGGAGAAATAAAGGCGGGGGTTTGGAGGTGGGGGCAGATGGGCAGCTGTGAAAGCAAACCAGGGCAGAGAAGGAGAGAGCTATGGGCAGCGACTAATGCAATGATGCGGCCCTAGGTTTGATTTAAACAGCTTATCAGGGGTAGAAAATTGAGAAATGGAACTCAAAGCAGTGATAATTCAAGTGAAGGACTTTCAAGGGAAGTCTGTGCAGTTTAAAGGCAAGAAAAAAATTCCAATAACAAGCTAAAGATACTGGAAATTAGGTAATGCTCAGGGGAGAATTTTCCTGAGGACTGTGAAGGGAGAGAGATTGGAGCCATGCTCTCTAATACATTAACCACTTGTCAAGTGTGTCTGTGGCGTGATTGGAATGAGGCTCCTCTGAACTGAATGTAAATGTGACATACACACTGGCGTCAGAGAGGACAGGCAGCAGCCCATTGCTAATTTTATACTGATTACATGAATGTTCTTTGATATACTGGGTCAACTAAAATATCAAAATTAATTTCAATTTATTTTAATGTTGCTACTAGAACCTTTTTCATTACACTTGTGACTCACATATTTCTGAGGGAGAGCTCTGGTCTCGAGCAAAGGAAGTCTAACAAATTTGGAGAAAAACTGGATGAGACAGAGTTTAGAAGTTCCAGGTCAACATAAGGGCCTCAGAAAAACACTTGCAGTTGTTTCAAGATTCTTCTCATGTGAAATTGGGTCTTAAAGTATTGCGAGAAAAGTGTTTCTGCCCCTTAAAAAGGAAAAAAAAAAGAGATTATAAAGATATAAAAGTTAGCCTATAAAAGACTGGCTAGTTATTTAAAGTTGACAAAGAGGACTTGAGTTCATTGAGTGGGGATATAATTTGGTGCTAACATTTCTTCTGCATTTGAAAGAAATCTTCAGTAGGTTAAATTAAACTATCGGTGGGTGGAAGAAGAAAAAAGACCAAACATCACCCCTTGCTTTTTTGGTTACATGCTTGAAAGGAAAGGTCAGGGTATAAGCAGAAGATGCCTGAAAACTCTCTTAATGGCCTTTTCTCGATTTTCATTTGTTGTCTTGGCCAAGCCTACGTACTTGACTTGGCGAGGAGACAACTTCTAGTTTATTCTGTCTTTTTGCCTCCCACAAATTCTCTCTTAGCACTAGCATTGAAGTCCTAGCTACAAGGCCAGACTGCCCCCCTCTCCTACTACTTCTACCTGATTTTCATGAAATAACCACTTCTTTACTGTGGTTACAAAAATATATATGAAAGGGGGAAGAATGTAAAATGACCCCACTGGAGAAGGTATTTCCATCAAATATAGACTTTATTTTAATATTCCCATACTGGGTTCTCCATTGTTGAATATGAAAGAGAGAAGAATGACTAGGATCATAAGAAATCCTTTTATTGGGGAACTATAGATTCAAGTACTTTGCTGACAACAGTAAAAGCTTTTAACAGTTAGAGATTTTAAATTTTCAGGTAAACAATATCTAAAAATAATTTTGGAGCAGAAATATTTTTTCAAGGTTAAATTATGCAAGGTAGAAAGGAAATATTAGTGTGGTTATTAACGAATAGGTAAAAGTTTTAAAAAAAATATCTAACACATGTAAAATCTACCTGGTTATCCAGTCAATTAAAATCCAAATATCATCCTTTGAATGTAAGTGTATTAGTGTCCTATTGCTGCTGTAACAAATTATCACAAATTTAGTGGCTTAAAACAGCACACATTTATTACCTACATTTCTGATGGTCAGGAGTCTAAAATGGATGTCACTGGGCTAAAGTCAAGGTATTCTTTCTCTGGTAGAGATTAGATTTCTAGATTGATAGGATGGTTTGTTTTTTGTTTTTTAGTACTTTAAACATATGTCTTCTTAGTTATATTGCTTCTGTGATAACTGCTGCTATTCTTACCTGTATTCCTCTGTACATACTGTCCTTTTCTCTGGCTGCTTTCAAGATCTCCTGTTTATCACTGGTTTTGTACAATTTGATGATGGTGTGCCTTGGCATAGTTTGTCTCAGATTTCTCATGTACTGCCTTCTGGAAGCTCTTGGGGAGAATCCTATCCTTGATTTGTTCAGCTTCTATTGGCCACCTGCATCCCTTGGCTCATGGCCCCTTCCTCCATCTTCAGAGCCAGCAGCAGAACATCTTCAAATTAACCTCCATCTCTGACTTTCCTGTTTTCCTCTCACCTACCTTATAAAAACACTTGTAATTACATTGGGTCCACCCAGATAATCCAGGATAATCTCCCAATGTCAAGATTTTTATCTTAATTATTCCTGCAAAACCTCTTGTCATGTAAGGTAATTGTTATGGACTGGATGTTTGTGGCCTCCCCCTTCCCAAAATCATATGTTGAAATGCTAAGTCCCATATGATGGTAGCAGAAGGGAGGAGCCTCATAACTGGGTTAGTGCCTTTAAAGAAGACACCCCCACAGAGCTCTCTAGCCCTCCTTCCACCATGTGAATAACAAGTTGGCAGTCAGTAACTTGGAAAGAGGGCTTTCGCCAGAACCCAGCCATCCTGCCATCCTGATGTCGGACTTCCATTCCTCAAAACCATAAGCAATAAATGTTTGTTGTTTAATCCACCCAGTCTCTGTATTTTCGTTATAGCAGCCTGAACTGACAGTAGCATATTTACTGATTCTGGAGAGAGGACATGGACATCTTTGGGGGTCGTTATTCTGCCTACATAGTAGGACTCTAACAATTTCACTTCCTGGAAAAGAAGTGATAAAATGAGAAATATCAGAGGCATTCTTTCAGAGTGAAACATCTTTATTTCACCTTCACTTTTGAAAAATTATTTCTCTAGGTATAGATTAGATTTCTAGGTTGGTAGGGTGTCTCTTTTTTCTTTTATTACTATAAACATAAATCTTCTTGGTTATATTGCTTCTCTGAGAAATCTGCTGCTATTGTTACCTTTGTACACAATGTCCTTTTTCTCTGGGTACTTTCAAGATTTGCTCTTCATCACTGGTTTTATTCAATTTGATTATGATATGTCTTTTATAGTTTTCTTCACATATCTCATGTTTGGAATTAATTGAGCCCTTGGATTAGTAAATTTATAGTTTTTATCAAATTGCAGCCATTATTTCTTCAATCAGCCTTCAGAGACTCCAATTACACATTTAGTAGTCTATAATCCCAGATCACCAATGCTTTTCTTTGAGGGATTCTTTCATCACTCCATGCTTTCTTTTTATATTTTAAAATTTTCTGCCATGTCTAATCTGTCATTAATCCCATCCATTGTATTTTCATCTTATACTTATTAGTTTTCTCTCCAGAAGTTCAGTTTGTGTCTATTTTAGCTTCTGTGTCTCTACTTAACTTTTGATTGGTTACCAGACATTGTGAATGTTACCTGTTTGGGTACTATATATTTTTGTGTTCCTATAAATATCCTTGAGCTTTGTTTTCCTATGATACAGTTAAACTGCTTGGAAGCAGCTTAATCTTTTTATGTCTTGCTTTTATGATATGTTAGATGATTATAGAGCAGTTGTCAATATGAAGTTAGTTCTTCCCACTACTGAAGCAAGAGCACCCTGGGTGCTCTGCCCAATCCCCCACAAATTCTGAGCTTCCCAATGTGCCTGATGGGAGTAGGTGCTATTCCCAGCTCTGAATGAGCACCACACACTGTTTGATAATCTTTCCTGACAATTTTTACACCGGCGTTGGGTAGTTTCTTCACATGCAGTTGCCAGTCAGACTCCCCGCAGATCTCTGGGTTTCTCTCTGTGTGTAGCTCTCCTCTGTGGTACTGTGTCCTGAGTTCATCTGCCTAGATTTCCCTGGACTCTCTGTCTGCTAAACTCAGGGAATCAGCATGGCCCTGCCTGGATTTCCATTTCCTGCACCAGAGCCGGGACACTCTCTGGAATAAGTGGGAGTGATTGTCAAGTTCACCTCATTTCTTTCCCATCTTCTCAGGGAACACTGTCCTTCATTGCCGAATGTCCAGTACTTTGAAAACGATTGTTTCATATATTTTTTCCAGTGTTTTTGGTTTTTTCAGGTAGGAGGTGAATCTAGTCCCTTGTGACTCCCCCTTAGGCAGAGTGCCTCATCCCTTAAGCAATTTATGGACCCTTAGAAGAGCGCTTCTTCACATGTTTCTTATAGACAATTGAGGCTTTCCATTTACTTGAACACAATGTTGTGGCACTAGAGAGATAAGTCAAACAACCTTTTGCTTTAAAATCATTAAGTGTGACTGGAACTTTCTTGTGTGAAATACTTTTTAAAAAAATTTTAGCTCTTAGTAAAAATATTGTTCAACTTTCATTGAAGTACCTGCACTGTTTTGTCTTTCACTGTTACTCATCTTCAAATGTGTCAATTAAAATAAAATCTGTTCACACCAGTTTGCATTAAAAATTATGTTTTGGCAGTTTAGTCTCAGAGGCTTCTGAATAGAGACTGAACCCGAGCCTTGTATTTCCATCCCCTTAGAGGCATAATATAAACATGGTTCTAATTATGATAAGAGGGGAGATGTTTTTAAGATATCTTTATAGAAAGATAGGTTTATTCTAACATATATTTGATCTTTCAGTCTTCCAAGTCTGTATCTTTTCCACATTTAAACATTCCCTTCCTTAAAATATACCTATGCATTTGCAAGTGGTAAACAATTGCGTATAGCTTTTATATATTGAGAAAAGCAAAATATCAATATTTACCTACTATTAAGGACAAGAGATGAGGTGTCTTCTCATAATACTGTTAAAAATAATTTCCTTTTTCAGTACAACCTGACAGTAGTGGAAATAAAATGTTCCAAGCAAACAGCTGGATGAAAAATTTCATCCAAGCCATGGAGCCCTCGGCCATTTTCTTCCATCTTACTAGAGCCTAGTTTATGAGAATTCCAAAGGGATGACTAAAATGGGCTCTGGGCCCAATTCCATTGTGGGGTGACAGTTTCCCCACACCACCAAGCAATTTTTCACCAGCTGGGTGTCTTACAATGTAACTCAATTCTGACCCTGTCTACCTAGAGATAGCACGGGCCCCACAGCTTCCAGCCTCAGTCCTACAACACTACCACCTCCCTTACTCCCTCCCTCATGTTAGATTGCAAGTCCAGGTTGTCACCAGTACTTCTGACCTATGGACTAAATTACAGGGTCCCACTACTCCCTCCTTGGGTTCCATTAATTTGCTAGAACTCAGGAAACCAGTTTCCTCACTAGATTGCTGCTTTATCACAAAGAATATTAAAGAATATGAATCAACAGCCAGATGAAGTGCTACTTAGGTCAAGGGATGGGGAAAGGGCACTCAGCTTCTATGCCCTCTCTGAGAATGCCACTCTCCCCAAATTTCCACATGTTCACCAATCCAGAAGCTCTCCAAACTTTGTTCATTTGGGTTCTAAATGGAGGCTTCATTACATAGGCATGCTTGATTAAATCATTGGCCATTAGCTATTGAATTTAACCTTCAGCCCCTCTCCTCTTCTGGGAGGTCAGGGGGATGGAACAAAAAGTTCCAATCCTCTTATCACAAGGCTGGTTCTCCTGGCAACCAGCCCTTATCCATAGGTGCAGTCCAAAGTCACTTCATTAACATAGCAAAAGACTTTATAGCTCTCATAACTGGGGAAATTCCAAGGGATTTTGGAGCTCTGAGTCAAAAACAGGGATGTAAACTAAATAAATATTTCTTATTATAAATCACAATATCACAATGACATAAAAGCTGAGTGTGTATTACATACTGGTTGTGATATCAGATACCTTACTATCATCATTTAACAATATTTCAATGGTTAAAATATTTCCACTTGAAAAATAGAGTGGAACATTGGGACATACCATTGCAGGAACTAAGAAAGTTGGAAGATTGTTTACTCGCAAACCTGAGATAAAACAATTTCTTAGGACAATTTTTTTAAAGACCTGGGCTTATTTGCTAGGCTGCATATTTAGTTTACAATTAATAGACTTCAAAATAATAACCAAGTTCAAATTGGAAAACTAACAGACTGAACACAGAGCGTAACCTTAGTAGGAACTCAGTAGATGAATCATTTCATGGTTAAATATGCAAATGTCCCTATATATCAAGAGAGTAACATGTAGCAATCTGTTCCGAATAGTTTAAAGAGATTCCAAGTACTTATTTACTTATTGTGAACTGTCTCCAGCCTGTAATTTTATTCCATTGCTGATGATTCTGTGGCAGCAAAGACAAATTGCTCAGCATCCCCCAAAATCTTTCATCTACTTAAAAGTACCTGCTAGCCATCCTTCATTATATAAGACAACCTCATTGAAGTTTGACAAATGAGTATATATATATTCAGTTGAATGACCAATGTCAATGTATCCTCTTCTCTGAGAACATTTGCAATGGTTTTGTTTCTGTCCTCAGTATGCTTTTTTGTGTCACCTCCAGCTCAGTCAGTAGAAACACAAGGCTAGTGTGGTTGAGACTGCAGGCTTGTGGCCAAAGTCAGCCAGATGGAAAACCAACCCCTAGGAATGGTCAGAGGCTACTCAGGTTTTTTTTCCTCCATTTGGGCACCTGGTTAATGCATATCACCAGCGGGACCGATCAATGGTGTGGACTTAGCCAGCAATGGAAAACCTGCTTTAGGGTGTAGGCTTGGTCACAATGCCAGGCCTACATTATCTGATACATCTTGTTAAAGAGCCAAGGAGTTTAAAGAAACCTTCTTTGATATTTTCCCCTCTAGCATCTATATAAAAGCCAAGCAACCAGAACGGTGGAATGACCAAAACGACTGGTCACTATGACGTGCACTGTGGTGGCCAACTGACCTGATGGGGGCCCCGATTGACCCCCCCCTCCCGCAACCTTCTGTGACCACTCCCCCGGGCTGGCTGCAACCCCTCCTTTTGGCCGGCCTCACCCCGATCAGCCCCCCCTCCCTG
>NW_006289416.1:2348344-2350528 GCF_000327345.1 Myotis davidii
GCGAGAGCTGGACCCACCGGAGCATGAATTTGTGCACCGGGCCTCTAGTAAAAGAATAAAAGCTGTAAAAATTATCCCTGAGATGGAGAAATGTTTTTTTCTTCCCAAAAAAGTTATAATCTGAGTCCATATTAGTTTACTTTGGTCAAAATTCCACACATGGCATCCATCTTAAAAACCAGCTAATCTCTAGCAGAATGTAATATGCTATTTATAACTGTCTTCCTTCAGTATAGCAATTTCCTTGTGTTTTCCTACCATCCCGCATTTCTCAATAATTCTAATAACCTAAATCTTCAAGAAAATTAGCACTCACTTAATAAGTCAATTTTCATTCTTTGTAAACTAAAGAGGTTTTTGGAATTATAAAAGACTTTAGTGGATGCATTTGAAATTAAATTCATTCAGAAAGTAGGATCAAACGATAAACCAATAAACAAATAAAAATGAAGAATCAGTATACCAATTTTAAGATACTTTGATAACTACTCTCCAAACATTTTAATATATTCATCAAAATACCTATTTTACATTAAAATTTTAAATCAATTATTTAAGAATTATAAAACATCAACTTAAGTGTATTAGATGTTCATTTCCACTGTATTATAGTGATTTTTTCCCCAGAAATATTTTTATATATTTATTTGTATATGTGTGTAATTGGATGCTTTTAATATTAGCACTGAGAATGCAGGAACAGCACAAAACCACTTCCAATCACATTTTAATTCACTCATTTTGTTCCAACTAGAATGTTAGTTTGACTAAGCTCTAGATAAACAGCATTAGTCTTATAGCATGGGGCACATGAGAAACCAAGTGAGCTTTTTTCAGTCTAGGTTCTGCTAACCACCAAACCACTTGATTTTTTTTAAATATGAAGAGCAGATGAAATTATTTCTTACTTGAATTATTATTCACCTTTATATGCTTCTGTTTAAGGTACATTTTCTTACCTCCTCCCCACCTCCACCCCACCCACCCCCCACCCGCGTCCCGTGTTTGAACTCCTCTCCAATCTTTCTATTCCTTGAGGATGGGTAACTGTCATCTCCTATAATTCATTCACATCAATATCTATGCCTTTCTTTTAAATTGTTGTCCAATCAAAATTCCCTTTCAGTTTTATTGTATCACTACAATTAGAATATCTAGTGAACAAGTAGTCCCTTTTGAGGGCTGGTAGAGAAAAGATAATTTTTGCCAAGTGAATTTACCTCCAGAAAGGACAAATGAAAGCAGAGTTTATGAGTTACCTGGAGCTTTAAGTGGAAGTTAGAGCCAGTTCCAGGGCTGTTACCACTTCCTAACCTTGAAGAGTTCTGTGCCTATTTATCATTCATTCATTCATTCATTCAATTGGCTTGTACTAACTATTTAGTATGTGCAATTCACTAGGAAAATAAACATAAACAACATGAGAAAGAGTCCCTGCCCTGATAGGGCCTCCTGTGCAGTTGGAAAGAGAGATGCTTCCAATAATTAAGCAAATATGTGCTACTGAGGCCAGGCATGGTCTTTGTGACTTGACTGTAACAGAGGGAATTTGACTCAATGAAGCAGTGTCAGTTAACCCCAGATCTGAAGGACAAAAGGAGTTAACTAGACAGAGAGAAATCATTCAAGGAAGAAGTACATGTGTATGAACCTATCCCTTAATTTGGGACTAACAAGGATTGTAATATGACTTTCCATAAATGATGAAATACTATACTAGTAGTTTTTTTTCTAGTTTCTGCCCTGTAAGGTTTATTAAGTAGTTCTGTAAGGTTTTTAGGGATGCTCAAGCAATTGTGCATTAAATGGTAAATCAAATAGGCAGAGAGCCCTGATCAACTTGTTCCTGAACATGAAGATATTAAATCTCTGAGTAATATGGAATTCACTTCCCACTCTGCCTTCAGCTCTTAGATATTATTATAAAGCTGCATCTATTCAAATGATTTTTCTAGCATATACCATCTGTGTTTTAGGATTTAAATAAATAAATTTATTTTCCTTTAAGAAACAATCCACCATGTGGAGTGCAAAATGTGTTGACAGGTGGTCTTCAATAGCATACATATTTTCCAGTGTGATTTATGCTACTATTTAGCCTAATTATTACAAACAGCTCACCCATCTTATAAATGATCTTCTTAGAGAGAGAAAATAACAGATTTCTTTTTTGAGAATTAAAAA
>NW_006289416.1:2350558-2350971 GCF_000327345.1 Myotis davidii
TGACCTGATGGGGGCCCCGATTGACCCCCCCCTCCCGCAACCTTCTGTGACCACTCCCCCGGGCCGGCTGCAACCCCTCCTTTTGGCCGGCCTCATCCCGATCAGCCCCCCCTCCCTGATCAGGGGCGGGGCTGGTTGGCCAACCTCCTATATCCCCTCCCCCCCCACCAGCCTGGCCCCCATCAGCCCCCATCAGGGCGAGAGGGCTGGACCCACCGGAGCATGAATTTGTGCACCGGGCCTCTAGTAAAAGAATAAAAGCTGTAAAAATTATCCCTGAGATGGAGAAATGTTTTTTTCTTCCCAAAAAAGTTATAATCTGAGTCCATATTAGTTTACTTTGGTCAAAATTCCACACATGGCATCCATCTTAAAAACCAGCTAATCTCTAGCAGAACGTAATATGCTATTTA
>NW_006289416.1:2352599-2356046 GCF_000327345.1 Myotis davidii
CTTATAAATGATCTTCTAACAGAGTAAAGATAACAGATTTCTTTTTTGAGAATTAAAAAAAGAATAGTATTTATGCCAAGTGTTTTATCTATGTGATATTATATACAGACAATTATAAATTATATTGAGTTAACCACATACACCCAAATAATGCTACATAACTCTGAGATAAGGATGTTGTGCTATATAGAAAAAGGTGTTTAATAAATATAAGAAAAAATGTTCTGACCAGTGAAATTATCTATGATAAGATAGTGGAGATATAACAGCCATGGTCTTGTGAGAAAAACAGAATCCATGCCACAGGACTCACTAGAGGCGATTTAATATAAGGAATTAGTTACAAAGATGGTGGCAATCCCATACCCCCCTAGAGCCAGAGGTGGAGACACAGGGAACAGGTGTGTCATGAGAACCCAAAGCCACGGCTGGATCCGATGAACACTGCGGCCATTTGAAGCAGAGAGAGGGAGAAACAGCCTGGTTTCTCCCTTGCTCCCACCCTTCGAGTTCCCACTAACCCTCCCACAGATTCAACTTTACTCAAGCCAGTTGTAAGGGAGGCTGGGAAATGGGATTTGCAACCAACCCAGTGAAGCAGAGCAGAGCAGGGGAAGTTCAAGGTATGAACCTGAGGGCAGGCAGACAGATAACTAGCTCATTGCCAGATAGTGACGCTGAACGCTACCATGCAGAAGGACTCAGGGCCAACAGCATCATCCCCAGTTTTGGTTTATCTAATAATTTTTATCAACAGAGATTTTAAATATGTAGCCTGAAGTTATCTTAGGCATCTACTCTTAGAATTACATATTATACTTAAAGGAAATCTCATTATTTGAAACCATTGTTTTACAGAACATACTAACTCTTGAACTTATTATAGGGTGTCCCAAAATTCACGCAAGATTTGCAATTCAGTTCAATTCAATTGCAAATCTTGTGTGAATTTTGGGACACCCTATTTAAGATATTATTGTCCTTGATTTATATAAAAGGTACTAAGTAAGTATGTTTAAAATTCTTAGTGTTGCCCAGCCAGCATGGCTCAGTGGTTGAGCTTCAACCTATGAACCAGGAGGTTATGGTTCGATTCCCAGTCAGGGCATATGTCCCAGTTGCAGCCCATCGATGATTCTCTCTCATCATTGATGTTTCTATCTCTCTCTCTCTCCCTTCCTACCTGAAATCAATAAACACATATATATTTTTTAAGAATTCTTGGTGTTTTTCTTTCAAAATTTACCTTGGCATTCACTTTAACCTTTTTTTAAAAAAAATATATTTTATTGATTTTTTACAGAGAGGAAGGGAGAGAGACAGAGAGTTAGAAACATCGATGAGAGAGAAACATCGATCAGCTGCCTCATGCACATCTCCCACTGGGGATGTGCCCTTGACCGGAATCGAACCCGGGACCCTTGAGTCCGCAGGCCGACGCTCTATCCACTGAGCCAAACTGGTTTCAGCCACTTTAACCTTTTTTTAAATCTCTGCATAAATGTTAGCACTAACCATAGTGTTCAGTTAAGCCCTATATCCTGCTCCAAACAAACTACATTTAAAATATTACTATTATATACCCCCAAAGCATGAAATATTAAGAGATCAAAGAATGATGTATGCTCGTTGCTTCAAGTTTGCTTCTGTCTTATAGTCTGGCTCACACTTTGGCTGGCGAGTTCTATTTTCTTCCTAAAGCACGGTATTAAATATAATTGGAGATATTCTAATAGGCAATGTTAATGAACTCACAGACCAGGCACTGTTCTAAGGATTTACATGCATTAACTCACTTAATAGTCACATCATACTGATGATGGAAATATTATTGCTGTTCCCATTTTAGAGACAGGAAAACAGAACACAGAGAGGTTAGCTGGGAACAGGTGGGATTCAGACCCTGGCTCTCTAGTCCCAGAGCCTGGCTTTCAATGGCTCTGCTGCTTCTGAGAGTCTAACCTAGATATAAGGAATCTTAAGGGTTTTTTTGAAAAGAAAACAAAGTTAATATGTTGAAAGGCCACCCAACTGTTTATTTAAAAAGCAACCAAACTCAGTTGTTAAAAGAACCAGATTCACTGTTTTTTTTTTCTACAGGGTTACAATGGGCAGGTTCCAATCCCACCACGCCTGGGCAGAAGGTTATGTGGGTCCCTCCATGGACAGGTATATCCTTCTGT
Organism: Myotis davidii; assembly: GCF_000327345.1. NCBI lineage: Eukaryota > Metazoa > Chordata > Mammalia > Chiroptera > Vespertilionidae > Myotis > Myotis davidii. Next base: position 2,354,783 of record NW_006289416.1, read on the forward strand.
CTGTCCCAAAGGCCCAAGGTAAAAGCACAACAGGGATCCTCTCAACAAAAAGGTGATTCTCAACTTCTTGCTGCCTGCACAGCTTCTGAGGGAAAATGCTTTCTTCAGAGCGTTGTTCATCCCAGGCAGTGCTTCTTCAACCAGAGCTGAGCATGCTCCCTCACTGGCCTCTGTCAGCCTGATGAGACCTTGGCAGAAAGCTGGCTGCGGCCCCTGAGAGTCCATGTTAGAGGTGATCTGGGGGTGGGGAGGAGAGTGTGAGGCCAGAGGAGAAATGTGGGGGTCAGTAGAGAACTGCCTCCTCATGCAGGAGAACCACCCCTGGTCCCCTTCACTCAGGCGGGAGGACGGCCCCCCAGGGCCTCCCACAAAGGCCCAGACCCACCTTGAAGCCATAAATCATGAAGCACGTATGGCTTGCAGCCTCGGGTATCTCCTCTTCCCAGTGGCTGACTGGTTCTATTGATTTGCAAATTCACTAACGGAGTAATCCTATTAGGCACAGACCATTTCCTGGCAGCCATGTTCTTTTCCTCATACCAGAAAAAAGAAAAAAAATTCTCTCTGACAGTCACTAATCCTCCATCTCTGTAGTTTATCATTTCAAAACCTTGACATGAATAAGCTCTTTGTTGATGCAAAAATCAAAATGGTGTTTCATAATTAAGTCAGCGAAGCCTGGCCATCTATGGAGCCAAACCCCCAAACCCCCTAGCACAGGTTGTTTTCCTTTTTTCCGTTCCCCAAAGCACATAGCTGTCAGTTTAACCTTTTCATCCTTGGGAAATGACAGAGGCGAGCAGATTCAGAAATGGAAGACAATAGTGAAATTAACACAGAGATTGATCCCAGGGAACTAAATAACCAGAAAAGCGATGGAAAATGGGAGACTGAATGGAGAACAAGAAAGAAAATGGTAACAAATTTTCTCTGAAAGTGAATGAAAGAAAGTGGGCAATGAAACCACATTTTATATCTTTTTAATAGCTACATCAAGAGATGGCTTAGGTAGAAAAGAATTAAAAATGTCACCAGTCCTGATTCTCAGTCTTAGACTGAATCTGCCCCCCCCCCCTAAAATGTCACCAGTCCTGATTCTCAGTCTTAGGCTGAATCTGCCCCCACCAGGTGCCCCAGCTTTCAAATTCTATCCAAACCATCACCCCCATTTCCAATGCTAAGAGGGTAGAAAAATTCATTTCCTTCATAGTTTTTGCAAAACAAAGAATTTTTCATTAGAATTTTGTTTCCTGTCTCCCTGGCT
>NW_006289416.1:2357189-2367854 GCF_000327345.1 Myotis davidii
CTCTAATTAATTCCCTTTTAATGTGCATGAATTTCATGCACCGAGCCACTGGTACTAGTATATGGAGCAATGGAGAGCTCAGGCTTTGCAGTCAGATATCTGCCTTCAGACACCAGCACCTTTAGTTCTGCGGCTTTGGGCAAGTGACTTACCAGTAGCCTCCCTTTCAGCCTCAGTTTCCTCAGTCATAAACTGGAAGAACAACAACACACAGAGGACTGTTGTAGAAATCCAGTGAAAATGTGCAAATCGCTGGACACAGTGCCTGGCGCACAATGAAGGCCCCTCAGTAAACCCCTACTATTGTCAACAGGATGAGATGACCTCGGATGATGCTCTCTTGGATCAAGAAAGTCTCCCTCCCTCTCCCCCTCTCTCCCAAGGGGCTTCAAGGCTTCTGCTCTTACAGTTTTTCCCTTTGCCCTTTCTGGAATCCTCTGTCTCCAGATTCTGGGATGCAACCTTCTGTCTCAACCTAATTTCCTCTGGCCTGTTTTCTTTATCATCCTATTGTTAAGACTCCTTCGACCTTGGTTCAGGCTGGGCTTCTGTCCCCAAGGCTCTTGTCAGCATGCCCGTTTAGGCCCCTACAGCAGGCCCCCTAAGAGGAGTGGCACATCCCGGGAGCCTGAGCTTGCTTCAGAAGCAGAGCACCTCCCTCTGCTGTCTCAATGGGTATAGTTCCATTTTGGGCGTGGTGCCCTGCACCCTGCTTCCTGTCTGACAAGTGCAAACCATTGGTTGAGCATAGATCACTGGCTAACCACTCACACTCAGAGGGACATGTTTGTGCCCTAGTTGCAAGTTCCATTCAGTCACATCCTGGTTTTCTAGAATTTAATCATTGCAATTTTGTCTTTTACTGTGCACTTAAAGTATTATGGCAAACTATCAGATGTCATTTACAACAAGGGAAGAAAAAAATGCTATTACCACTTCATAGCCCGTGGCTTTCTCTACTGTAATGGACTAAGGTGTTCATTTGTTCCTGCCAAGTTTCTTAATAGACTAAAAGGATCTTTCGTACACCATTCTCTCTATCTCTCTCTGAAATTTTTCAGTCCTTACTAAAAGTCAGGAAATGAAAAATTATTTCACTCACTTAAGTTCATCTGTTTATCATGTGCACTATATACCTGCCTTTTAAAACTCTGAAGAGAACAAACAGAAGAGATTTCAAAGCAAGGTGATATTTTTTCAGAAGTCTGGATGATAAACAAAAGGAAGCTTTCATGAAACCCACTGTGTAATCTTAGGACTCATTTATCTGTTTAAAGATGCTGCTGAGGTGACTGTAGTGCCAACACTTGATTTACAAGAACCAGTTTTCCAGAACTTGATTTTACCTGACCAGGTGCTTACTTATTTTGACTTAAGTTAATCCTTTTATTATTTTTTAAAATATTTTCATTGATTTTTAGAGAGAGAGGAAGGGAAAGGGGGAAAGAGAAATGTCAGTGTGAGAGTGAAACATTGATCGGCTGCCTCCTGCAGGGAATGGAGCCTGCAACCTGGGCATGTGCCCTGACTGGGAATCGAACCACAACCTTTTGGTGCACAAGACAATGCCCACCATCTAGGCCTCGCCCCCAGCTCCTCCTTCAAGAGGCTTTCTCTGGCATCCTCACTACTTCTTCCCAGGCGCTGCTTTATTTTCCCTCAAACCACCTATCATATCTGTTATTGAATGTTCATCTGTTAAAGTGTCCAGCTCCCTGGTCGGACGGAAAGATCTAAAGGACAGGCCTTTTTCATTTTTTTTCTAGTTATTGGACCAGTATCCCTGAACTCTTAACCTTTTTATGTGTGTTTGTGTTCTGGTGACCGCATGGCCACCACCACCTCAGCTGCCTCCGCTCTCAGCACATCTGCCTTAGTAGCGCCTTCTTGCTGCTTCTGCTCCACTCCGAGCTTAGGAACTAGCTGGCTGCACCTTATAATTATAGCTAGTGCCTGCTGAGTGCTATCATTCTCATAGCAACCCCATCTGTGACGGCCTATTATTTCCACTGTTCAATTTAGGAAACTGAGGCACAGAGGGTGTCCATAGCTCATTCATGGTGACTCAGCTAATGAATGTCAGAGCCAGATGAGAATGAAAGCAGTCTGGCTCCAAAGCTCTCCCCTTCACCATTGTGATACAGGCCGCTCCCTCCCTACAACCCCATCTAAAATAAAGATGCATTGGCTCTGAGTAAGTGTCTGAAGGGACCTGCTGTGAGTAAAGGACATAAACTTTCATGTGTGGATTTCGGGACATACCCATGCAGTTACTTCTCATTTAGCACTGCATCTCGGCCAGCTCAAAGTGGTAGGTGGCTACATTCTAGGTGTGCAAGTCACTGTCTTCTTTGTAAGCAAGAACCGCAAGAAATGCAGGAGAGTAATTGAAAGCAGATGTAAAGTAGTGCCGTCGGGAGCACTGGTTTCTCTTCCTACACACGCTATTGCAGAAGCTGGTCTTTATAACAGAGCTCACTCTCTCCCTGCGTCATAAGCTCATCATGTGCTCTCCCTGGAGTTCTCAGCAAACCGGTTTTTAAGGGAGCTGAGGCAGGTCGCCTGTGTGTCAGAGCTGACTAACTTCAAACGCCCACACAAAATTAGCATCTCTCTCTGTCTCCATCCAACTTCAATGGATTTCAGCATGGAGATTAGAACTTCTCAGGGGTGGGTCATCATTTTTGGTTCTTTGTTCTTGTGTGAGCTGACAATTGCCACAATATCCCACGTTAGTCTCCAAATTGTGAATCGTTATGTAGATTTTGGCGTGCTGGGACCTTTCTAGAATGCTGCTCCGTAGCATTTTATTCATTCATTTACGCACTCACTTATTCATTTAAACTCCTACTCTAGGCCAGAACTTCTGCAAGGGTGATCAGACAGACAACAGGGCCTTTCCCCAAGGCATTCACAGTTTAATAGAGACAGAAATGTACCCAGGTGACTTAATATAGTCTCACAGAATCATAGAAGCCCTTGGAGGACGAAGCGCCTATCCTGGAACAATGGCCAAACTTGAATAAGTCCTTCTCAACCTGATTTGCCCACCATTGCCAGATTAATCTTCCTAAAATGTAACTATTCTTGAATTTTTCTGTTTTGGAATGTTCAGTGGTATAACACCTTAACTAATCCTTGCGTCTTTGTTTGAGCAGAGTGCTATTGCATTTCTCTCTATTTCCCTAAGGAGGGTAGTAGAGTAGAAATCTCATAGGACCAATAAATGGAGGATGTTTATCCACTTCACAAGATAGTGGTGAGAATCAAATGAGATCTAGCTGCAGATGTGATGTGTGTTATAAGGCACTACCTACTGGGTGGGGCAAATGTAGGCTTACAGTTATTTGTATGAAAAATAATACAGTAATTAATAATAATACAAGAATAGACTGCTTCTTGTACTCACAACTGTAAACCTACTTTTGTCCATCCTGTACAAGAGGGAAGTAGCCTTTACTGAGGACCTACTACATGCCAGGCAGGCATGTATTCTTTCTTACGATCATTACAGTAACTCGATTTGTTCCATTTTCAAAGATTAAATCAATCTGAAAAGCCCTTTGGGCAAACATCCACAGCTCTCAGGAAGGGGACAGGGGTTTACTTTCAGAACTGTGTTTCTGAGTCCTCATTATACTGCCTCAAGCTGCTTTGAAAAAGAGGCCCCTCTCCAGCCAGGCGGATTTGGTCACTGCTCCATGGACACGTTTTCTCTTTGCTGTCTGTCCACATTTTATCCCCTTTCACTGCCCTGCTGAGGGCCCGGCCTGGCCTCCACCAGTCTGTCATTTTCCCTTCCCCTAGACCAGTGCTTCTCAACCTTCCTAATGCCGCAACCCTTTAATACAGTTCCTCATGTTGTGGTGACCCCCAATTTCATTGTTACAAATTGAACATAATTACAGCATAGTGATTTATCACAAAAACAATATGTAATTATATATGTGTTTTCCGATGGTCTTGGGCAACCCCTGTGAAAGGGTCGTTCGACCCCCAAAAGGGTCACGACCCACAGGTTGAGAACCGCTGCCCTAGACTCTTTATTTGGCACCAAATTATAATGCAGACAGTATAAGGGATCTTTTGTACTACTGTCTAGTATTATTCTTAATTCTGAAAATATTATCTTCACTCTCTGTCTACGTATAACCTTATGTCACCAAAAGGTTTTTGAAGTTTTTTGAGGCAGAAACTACACCTTTGTCAACAAAGCCTGGCATGCTATCTTATTCATCCATCCATTTATCCATCTTTCTACACCAAAATATAGGAGATGCCCCTAGATTTAAACATTTTTTTAATGAATGGAGGAAGTGAATGAGCCTGAATATTCTCATCTCTGTCGGCCTCCTCTGGGAGCCCCTTAGCTTGTCCACTGCAATAAGCCTTGAAAGCATTCTGCTCAGGCCCATCACCTTTAGGTAAATTTGTACAACAGCCATCTATGTTTCCAGTGTCATGGGTATGGTCGCTAAGTAAAAGGAATGAAGAAACCACAATGGAAATACCTGTACTTTGTGGCTAACTTTTTTTAATCAAAGCAATTCCATTTTTAGTGAGTAGGCAAAGTAACTACGTAAAACTAACAATTATCTAAGAGTCCAACCAGAGAGGCCCTCCTTCCAGCACAGATGCTCTCTGTGTGGGACGACACAACGATCTGACCCCAAATGTAGTGTGCTAGAGCCCACGTGACTGCTTCTCATGACTCCAAGTGACCCGAGACTCAGCCACCTGTTGCCTCAGACCAGATTATCCATGGGAGACTGTTTTTGGAACACTATGCAGGAAGATACTATCTCTTCTTAAAAGGCTATTAATTTGATAGGTCTACCAGCTTTTCTGTACAACTGTGGTCCCCATGAAGGCAGTGTACTGGGCCTTCTCCTTGTAGCCTAATCTCCTTCACCTGCTTCTCAATTCTGTCCGGGCAGGTCCCAAACCAATAAGGGTGTGAGAAATGGCACATTTGCACCATATCTTTACTTCCTCTCCCAGAGGGGACTCCACATACCGGTGAGCAGGCTGTGATTAAGGTCTGTGACCCGTGACTAGGAGGCCCAGGCTTTCAGAAAAAGAACAGTAAGCTGCAGACAGAGGAGTGCCCTGCCCAGAGCTGTGGTGTTGTGTCATTTATCTGCTCCACATACCCACCCAGTGAGGAAGGGTGGAGAGAATAGCTCTGGGTAATGGAGGGGATCCTTTCATGGAGTTTAAACTTTGGATCCATCAAATTTGATTTCTAAATTGACTGTGAAATTACCAAAAAGGTTATGGAAAAAAAACTCCTTAGCAGAAATGGGGTCCTGGGGGTAAATTGAATTCAGATCTGGAAAAACAGAACATTTCATTTCTGCCACCTGAATTGTGACTCTAAATTCTGACCCTGCTGCCTGTATGTGGTGATAACTTTATGCATGTCCACTTCCCTCACCAGAGCATAAGCTACAGGAAGGCAAAGGCCACCTGCAGTTTCCTTTTATCCTCAGCTCTGAGTTCAGTGGACACTCTACAGGGCAACAGGAGGCAGAGTAGTAAAGAACAAGTACAGCCTCTGAGGTTAGAAGACCTGAGTCCCAGAATGTTCGCTGCATAAATGAATGACTTCCCAAGTGCATTACACCACCCGGAGATCCACTACCTTGAACCCAATCCAACTCCTAAGGGCAAGTGTTTTCCCATTCACCATCTGTAAGTTGTAGAGCATGCACTTGGACAGCAAGCTAAAGCCCTCCCCCACCACTCATCACTAGTCTGCCTTTCGATCCTCCAATAGGAATCAGGCTGGGCCTACCTGCTTCCCACATTGCACCTCAGGTACATGTTCTCAAAACTGAATCTTATTTCTTTTTCTAATAATCTGCACAGCAGTTCATGGTTTTTTATTTCTGGCTAGTACTAACTAGCATCAAGTGGTCAAATGAATACGAAATAAGGAGTTAGGGAAAGCCAATTCTAAGTGGATTTTGTCCATTGGTTCTGGTCATGTGTCAGTCATGCTCTTGATTTCATTTTCACTTGTGGGATATACTGGACAGAGATGAGACCAGATGGGTTCTGCTGCCTTTGTCACATCCAGATTTGACCTCATCATCAGCCAAACTCCCTTGAGCCCCTCAGGGATCCATGGAGGTGAGCAGCATGTTCTTCAACCTTCCATCTCAGAAGGTGATGACACAACTTCATTCTGGCACAAACTTGCAAGGGGGCTGTTCCCATCTGCCCCTGAGCTTCTGAAGCTGCCACTTAGGTATCGTTATTGGCTAGCTGTCCAGAAGGAAAAACATGCACAAGAGGACTTTCTGACCCCACCCTCTGGAAGGTGGGATGTCATGGATTCTTTGGTTTGGGCTGTGTCCGTCCCCTCACCTACCTACCTCAGGCTGCTGTGACCACCTCCATCTGCCCTGGGGTTTCAAATGGCACTTCCCAAACAGGCACCAGTGTGCCAGTTCTCTTTAGATTCAACCAGGTGGGCGAGTTCCAAGGGAGCCTAATTAGACTGACTACATTCTAGACACCGACACAACCTTTCTACCTCTGTGACTGGCCTGTGGGCATTGGTGTCTGCCACAGCAGCCCACATTACAAGAGAAGTTAGAAATGCAGGTAAGGAAGCAATCTGAGCAGCGGGATGGGAGGGAAGCACAGAGACCCAGGGACCAGGAGGATGCAGACAATCCATCTTGCCACTGCGGGGAGAGGAGATGAGTCACAACCAAGGCCAAGATGAGGAAGGAAGCAAAATGTGGATTCCCAAATGCCTTCCTGGGTGCTGCTGTATTTATAATCTGTCCATGCACAGAGCCTTCTTCTGTAACTGAGGTTAATTGCTGCCATAATTACTTTGCATTTTGTAAAATAACCTCTGTCCAAAAGCAACACTAAACTGCTGTTCATTTTGAAAGGAGGACATTGAAAGTGATGCACCTTTAGATTTTTTCTTTTTTTTTTTTTAACTAGACAAGTGAAATGTCCCTTCCAATTCTCCCTCAAGTCCTTCCTTTCAGAATGCCAGATGGGCTGTGTTAGAATGACTTCAAACATCATCAGCTAATTACAGACAGATTCCCAGGCCCTATCCTGTCCTGTCGAGTCAAAAGGGGATAGGTCCACACATCTAGTTTTTAACAAGGGCCCCAGTTTAGTCTGAGTCATATCTAGATTTGAAAGCTACCATCTGGCCACTGTCCAGCCCTGCCTCTCACCTCCAGTTCCTGAGGAAGACGCATGCCCAGAGCAGAAGCAAATGACTGCTCATCCGCAGGCCCAGAACCAAGTGGAGGGCCGGCTGGACTCTGTGGGGAGCTCCTTCCCCGAGTTCCATCAGCTCAGTGGGCCAGAGCCCAGGCAAATGGAAAGATAGCTTTTGTCTATCTCAGCTCCAATTCCAAAACTCAAAGCTTGCATCTTACCTCTCCATACAGGAAAGGCAGTAAGTACCAGTTCGATGCCCGTGAGAGGCTAAAGGGAAAACAAATGACGGCCTATTTGCCACCCCAACAGGCCTCAGTGGAGTGAGCAGGTAGAGGCAGGCAGCAGCCCATGCTGTGCCCTGAGGACCTTCTTAGGGGAAAGGAGGAGCAGACAGGTGATAGAGGAAATGCCCGTTAGGCTCTGCTCAGAAGCTAACAGAGGGGGCAGCGTAGACCACCTTTCACATAACCATGACAGCAGGGCTGACAGTTTCCAGAACCACCCAGGGAAGTGTCTGTCTCATATTTCCAGTCATTGCTGGGTTTTCTCAATCCCAATACTATGTGGTTTCCAGGTGCTTGGACAAATCTCCAAGAGTTCTCCAGACTGTTTTTAGCCCACATTTTACTGTCACTGGAAAGTGGTGTCATTATACTCATCACACCTACTCTTCTAGTTCTGTCTGTGGGATCCATGGGAAGAGCAGTCTTAGAGGGATGCTCACAGAGGCCCTGAAACCTAATTCGTGACCAGGTGCACACCCTGTCAGGGTGGGCCTTTCCAATGAAGGGTGGGCTCAAGGCTGCACAGACTGCGGGAAGGGCAGCCTACACAGGCTCTGAGCCTCAGCCCCCCACTCAAGCTGTTAAATGCTAAACATGGACAAATGCCAACTTCTAAAAGACTGCTTCAAACACTGCCTCAAGAAATTGGAGTGATGATGCTATTAGAAGAGTATTTTAAAAGGCAAACCACCTGAGAAAATATTTTCCGTGTATTTGAAAACAGTGGGCTCAACACTGTGCCAGGCACATAGTGACTAATTGGCATGTTGAAGATGTTATCATTGTCATTAAAATAGAGCTTTCTGCCCTGGCTGTTGTGGCAAAGTAGAATTTCTAACCATGCACCTTAGAGTCACAGGTTCAATTCACAGTCAAGAGCTCATGCCTGAGTTGCAGGTTCGATCCCCAGCCCTGGTTGGGAGGCAACCAATAGGTGTGTGTCTCTCTCACATCAATGGTTCTCTCTCTCTGTCTTTCCTCCTCTGCCTCCCTCACACCACCTCTCTCCCTCCATTCCATTCTCTCTAAAAATCAATGGAAATATCCTCAAGTAAGGATTTAAAATAAAAATAGAGCTTTCTGTAAGTCAATAGAAAAATAGGAAAAGAAAGTGCTCGTGGCAGATAGTTCACAGAGGATGGGATTTATATGGCACACAAAGCATAGAAAATATTCTCCTCATTAGAAATCAAATTAAAATAATGAACCACCTTTTCCCCAAATGTTGAATTGGCAAAGTTTGCTTTGTGTTTGTATTGTTTTAAGATAATACTCTGGGGTGGCCAGGGAGCAGCCTGACCCTCAGACACTTTCCATAGAGTGTGACCTGCCACTTCATCTCACAAGATTACAAACGTCGGAAATGTCTGTATAGATTTAATGCAGTAATGACACTTGTATGGAATTCGTTCTAAGAAGAATATAGAGCATGCACAAATACTTACCTATAGAATACTCCTCATACTGTTGTTTATAAAAGCAAAAAAAAAAATAGAAATTATCTGAATAGTCAACAACAGAGGTCTGACTAAATATATTATTGTACAGTGGAAAGATATTCAGACCTATCAATGATGTTGCAGGCTTTGTTCTCTTATCATACAAAGATGGTCAAGATAGTCATGATTGGGAAAAGGAACTTACAAAACCTGAATAAAGGTGTAGAAAAAGGTAATGTGAGATAACAATGACTGTCCATACATGGTGGAATTACAATTTTTTGTTTTGTTCTGCTTAAAAGCATTTTCTACTTTTTCTGTAGTGCGTATACATTGTTTCTGTATTGAGAAAAAATTTTACTTAAAATTTTTAAGTTTAAGATTTCAGGATATAGTCGCAGACTTAAATGCATGTCTGAATTGGGATTTCTCTTTTCTCCCACTATCTACAGAGCATTCATATATGCCAGACTTTGTGCTGGTGCTAGAAATAGCAGTAGACATGTTAGCTGTTGACTATTGGCTTAGTACTTGTTTTACAATATTATTACTAGTAGTACTGGCATGGAGATTAGTATTAGTTTTATTAGGGTAGTGAATACAAATACACAGTCATTGCAGCATAGTCATTTCCAGCACTGGAAGATACAGGAGGGTCACTAACTCAGACTCCAAAGGGCCAAAGACGGAAGGTTTCCTGGAGGGAGGGTTATGTATTTATAAGAAAAAAGGAAGGAATGGTGTGCAGAGAATGCAGTAAGAGAGCTGGTACCACAAAGGACAAAGTTTGGCTTGGATGCTGCAGTCAGGTGTGAAGGAGCCGAGATGGGGCGGGGGGTAAAGGGGAAGAGGGGAACTGGAGTCAGAAGCAGGAGGCCTTGCACACTGTGCTGTGGACTCCGAACCTGGCTCGCAGCTTTTGGATGAGATTTGCTCTGTGGCAATGTCCCCTGTCGTGTGGAGAGGGAGCCTGAGGCCAGCGGGACTGGAGTCATGGAGCCTCATCTCTCCTCTCCCTTGATTTGGTTTGTCAGGGTCTGTATTCCTCATCTGCACATATTTGGACTTAACTATAAGTACGTGTCAGTTCAAGACACCTCTGCTAACCTTCCATGACACTTTTAACTTTCAGAAGATCCCTACTTTTTAGCTGATTTCAGATAAGCCTGCCACCCACCCCCACCGAGTGTTATTACACTAAAACTGCTTCCCATCTTTCTGAGGAGAAACCGTGTTACTGCTCAGCTTGTGGAAAGTACTCCAACTCATTAAAAGCAACACGATCTGTGTCCCTCCTGCACCTTTCTGTCCCCTGTTACCTTGGGCTCTCTGGTTTTTTTCTTGTGTGGTTTTAAAGCAATTTCACACCCCAGGCCCTCCCTGCCCCATCCTTACCAACAACTGAATACAGCTCCTTTGCAGGACCTTTGATAAATGCAAAAGGCAGGTTTGTTACGAGTAGACAACAGCAACACACAGCATAGGATTTAAAGTTCAGCAGAGACACAGAGATTGGGGCCATATCCCTGTTTCTCCTGCCATAGGGATGGAAAACATTTCTGAGGATTCTTCTTTTATTTATTTTCTTTATTGTTTAAGGTGTTACATAGATGTCCTTATCCCCCCATTGCTCCCCACCTCCCCTGCTCATGCCCTCACCCCCCTGGTGTCTGTGTACATTGGTTAGGCCTATATGCTTGCATGGAAGTCCTTTGGTTGATCTCACCCCTTACCCCCACCTT
>NW_006289416.1:2367906-2383742 GCF_000327345.1 Myotis davidii
GGTATGGTGAATTGTGCTGCTATGCAGATAGGGGTGCATATATCCTGTCTGATTGGTGTTTCTGGTTTCTTGGGATATATTCCTAGTAGTGGGATCACTGCGTCAAATGGGAGTTCCATTTTTAGTTTTTAAAGGAAACTCCATACTGATTTCCACAGTGGTTGCACCAGTCTGCATTCCCACCTGCAGTGCACGAGGGTTCCTTTTTCTCTGCATCCTTGCCTGCACTTGTCGTTTGTTGATTTGTTGATGATAGCCAGTCTGACAGGTGTGAGATGATGCCTCATTATTGTTTGATTTGCATCTCTCGGATGATTAGTGACTTTGAGCATGTTTTCATATGTCTCTTGGCCTTCTTTCTGTCCTTTTTCAAAAACTTCTGGGGATTCTTCTGCTCCCAGGGAGACCTCTATGAAGGCCTTTCTCAGCATGCACCTAGAAACCGGGCAGTTCTGAGAGATGGCCTTGGAGTGGCAGGCAGCAGTGTCTATGCTAGAATCGGACGAGAGGCAGTTAGGAGAGCACTTCCCGTCGTTGGCATCCCTGTTGGCACCCAGCAGAAAGCCGCACGTGTGGTTTCCACTTCGGTGAACCACACACCTTGGCCCTGTGTGGGCTTCTCTCTTCTGACACAGATGCAGTGACCCAAAGCCATTGCTAGGATGGTCAGGGCTGTGGGAGTTGCTCATTTCAAATGCATTTGCAAATCCCTGGGGATCGTGTGCCGGACCTTGACAGCCTTGGATGTAGAGGTCTCGGTTTAGCGTGGGACTAGGTTGGGTAAGCAACCTTACTTTACTCTTCAGCTCAGCAGAGTGGGTAGATTGCTGTCTTTAGCCCGGGTTCCATGACTTAACAGCTTTTTTTTACTTTGTACAAGTTACTTAACCTCTCTGTAGCTCAGTTTCTTCATCGGAAAGTGGGAGGATAATTGTACCTACCCCGTGGTATTGTTGTCAAGGTTAAATGAGCTAACGTGTCTGAAGCACTTGGAACCATGACTGCCACACAGAAAGGTCTCTACACAAGCCAACTATTATTATCGTCGTTATTAGCAGCAGCAGTAATATCTCCCTTTACTTCTCTTAGTTTTTGCTAAAAGTAATCAATTAGAGCCTTTAGTCACACCTTTTTCATGCCTCTGTAGGAATATTTTTAAGAAGCAAAATGAATGTCAGCATGATGACTAATGTGAGAAATGTGTCTCTATATTTAGGCGCATCAACATGGCAACAATTTAACTGCTGAAGGGGTTGTCAAAAGGTCTTGTTCTAATGGCCCAAAACCTAGCTTCCTAAAAATGAAAAACTACTAGTGTGTCCTTAATGGTCAGATTATTTCAACAAATATATTGAGCGCCAGGTGCTGTGCGGGATAGAAATGCAAATAGAGGACATGTCCACAGAAACCATAAAGAAGCGAGAAAAACATATTAATGTAGATGCGGAGAGAGGAAGGGGAGGAGAGGAGGGTGAAAAGTTCACACAGAGGAACGTGAACTACTAAGTTGCGTAAAAAATCCCTAAGCAGGGAAATCTTCGAGGTCTTCTACTTTATATGACTAGTTTGCAAGTCAGGTCATCTCAGTTTTGTAAAAACTATTAAAATAGGGATGAACCTTTTTGTATTGGAATACAGTATAAGTCAACAAAAGTGTAAATGATTCTAACATTACATTTTAAAACCAATTCATACTGTTTAACAATATAATAAATAATTTACATTTTACAGTTCTATTCCTTAACAAGTTCACTTGCTCGCATCCCCATCAATTTACTCTAGTGGACTTCATATTAAAGGACTACAAATAAAAAGGAATAATTCAAATTTGCTTTCCAGCCCCAGCTGGTTTGGCTCAGTGGATAGAGCATTGGCCTGTGGACTGAAGGGTCCCGGGTTTGATTCCGATCAAGGGCATGCAGGAGGCAGCCGGTCAATGATTCTCTCTCATCAGAGATGTTTCTATCTCTCCTTCTCCCTTCCTCTCTGAAATCAATAAAAATATATTTTAAACAAATAATTTTTTTTTAAATTGCCTTCCTTATCTCATGAGTAGAAATGGTTTTTCCAGCATTAAAACTGTAAATCAGGGGTTCTCAAACTTTTTAAACACGGGGCCAGTTCACTGTCCCTCAGACTGTTGGAGGGCCGGACTATAGTTTAAAAAAAACAAACTATGAACAAATTCCTATGCACACTGCACATATCTTATTTTGAAGTAAAAAAAACAAAATGGGAACAAATACAATATTTGTATTTGCATGTGGCCCAGGGGCCGTAGTTTGAGGACCCCTGCTGTAAATCATATGCATAACTGAAGGCCTAAATCTTTTCTACTGATATGATAAAAAATATATTTAGGCTAAGAAAAGTACAACTAGCTACTTTCTTCGTGTTGCAATGGAAATTTTATGATTCTTATATTGATGCAACAGCCATATATCATACATTAATGGGAATACAGCATTTATTCATTTAAAAAAATTTTAACAGGCATTGATACTAAGTACATTATACATGCTCATTTGAATCTGGAATGTGCCAAAATTTAGGCTTCTTTCAATCTTCCAATAAAAACATTTATACAAGAATTCAACCATATACTCAAATAAGCCAGTGGTTTTCCAAGAACTTTAAGTTGTAAATATACTAATGCTCACCCACTTTTCCCCACTAGTTTAGGCACTCATTGGTTATTCTTGCCTGAATCAATTATCAGCCTGTGTAATCTTCTAATTATGGGATCACTGCTTTTTTGTTAGTTCATATTCTACTATATTAAAGAGCTTTCTCTCTAATTTACTTTGTATGGACTGTGTATTCTTATTTTATTCAATTATTTGTTTAGATGCTCAAACATTTTTAATCTAGCGCTCCAGATTTGGTCCTAGGGAACAACTTTAGGCAAGCTCCTTATGTCATTTCAATATGTCCCCATTATTTTTTTTAGCTTTTTCTTCCTTTCTGGCATAAGATGTTTCAGGATCATCTTGTACTTCCCCAGCACCGGCCCTGGATATGACAGATAAGCCATTTCTCCAAGGAGCCCAGATTCCTTTTGGCCAAGAAGGACAGTTAGAACCCAAGGCCTGGGTGCTAGATGTGCTCATTGCTACTCTAGTATCATTGCTTCCAAGTCCTCCCAATAGAACCAGGAAATATGTGTGTGTGCACACTCATCTCTAATCTATTAAAACTATCAGTTCAGACCAGCAGTTCTCCACTGGAGCGATTTTTCCCACAAAGGACGTTTGACAATGTCTGGAGACATTTTTGCTTGACAGAGCTGAGGACAGCAAGGGTGCTACCCATATCTAATGAGTAGAAGCCAGAGATGCTGCTAAATATCCTACAAAACACAGGCCAGCCCCCCACAACAAAGAATTATCTAACTCAAAATGCCAGTAGTGCTAAGGTTGAGAAACCCTTGCTTATACTGTTACCTCTCAGTTTAATCCAGCCCCAGTGTTCCTGCTCATGTTTCCTTCTCTGGCAGTGAGAAACATGGCCTCCTTTAGCCACTCTGTGCTTCCTACGTGATCAATCCTCAATACACAGAAAGCATCCTTCCGAAATTGTTGTCCCATCCCTCTGCAGAATAATAAACCTACTTACTGAACTCAGTATTTGTTTAAGCTGGGATTTTTAAAAATATATTTTATTGATTTTTTTTACAGAGAGGAAGGGAGAGGGATAGAGAGTTAGAAACATCAATGAGAGAGAAACATTGATCAACTGCCTCCTGCACACCCACTACTGGGCATGTGCCCACAACCAAGGTACATGCCCTTGACCGGAATCAAACCTGGGACCCTTCAGTCCCCAGGCTGATGCTCTATCCACTGAGCCAAACTGGTTAGGGCAAGATGGGATTTTTTTAGTTTTATTTTTGTTGGTTGTTTTCTTTTTCTTTTTGGTCGTTGGCATGAAAATAGTCAAAATACCATATTCAAAAGCCATTTGGTTGTTTGTTTTTTCTCTCCTGAATCTGATAAATGCATGGGAGCAACTTAAGCTTTATTGCCTTTTTTTTTTTCTTCTCTGTATCTTAGCTTTGAAAACAAACTATGTTTTACTTAGGTCTGTATGTCCTAAGTATAAAAGTATTTAAATGTATTAGCTCTATTGGCCTGTATGATTTTTCCTGGCTAAACTTCTGCTTATACCAAAGGAAGCTATTTTCATAATAGTGTGTTGCCTTTTACTTTAAGAGAGCAGATCATGATTCATGATTATGGCAATTCCAGGGTAAGCCAGGGCTATAACAGGAGGGAACAGGGGGCATCCTAAGGCTGGGTCTGAAAGTGACTGCTCAGGGATAAAATCCAGTGGTCAGTCTTCATGTCTAACTTAGAGATAAATGCAAACTCCTTAGCATAGACATGCTACTATTAGAGGTTATGGGAGAAATAGTGCAAAATAAAATCTCTACGTTTGCAGATGACATTCTTTGGGATATAATTTTTTTTTAGTATCAGAAATCTGTTATTAAATAGAAATGCAACAAAAATGAACTTATGTAAAATAATGCTACTGGGCAATTTTACTCAAGGATGATATACTTTCAAATTTGTTTACAACTCAAGAGCAGATTTTAGATACCATCATGGAGTATACTCAAAAGGCAGGCAAAACAAGCAGACAGAAAACAAGAAACAAAAATGAGATGCCTTTATTTCTAAATCTAGATCTCCCAATAGACCACTCTGTATGCTGGATAGCTCCTCTTAAAACCCCACAAGAACCCACTCTCATCAAGTCCAAAGTCGATTTGATTACAGCTCACTGCAACTGCAGTTGCAGATAATGCTGAGCAGAGAACTGGAACATGCTCATTTCCATCGCGAGGCTCAGAAGCTAGGTAAGCAGGTAGTTGCCCCGGTGACCTATTTAACTGACTTAGCAGTGCGTATATGCTTACGTTCACTTATGACCCTTAATAAGGCCTGCATGAGTTTTCCTATTTATTCTGGCATTTACATATTGCTTTACAGTTTACGTGTGGTTTAACTAATATTTATTCGATTGTCTCAGCAATCTAACCATTCGCCTGTTCTTTTTCAAGAAATTCACTGTTTAACAACATTCTCAAATGTATATGTATAGAAATTGGTGGAGCCAGACTTCACACCTCACAGATACTATTTAAGTTTCTCCTGTGGTGATTTTACCAATGTTTGCACACACATATCCATTCATTTTTTTTTTTTTCTCAAGTCAATTCTTACAACACTTTCAAGTAGTCTTCCCATTTTATAATTGGGGGAACTCTGGCTCAGAATATTGGATTATCTTGCCCAATATTACCCAGAAGGAAATGACAACGGTAGAACAAGAAACTAGGGATTAGGGTACTTAGTTTAATTTTCTCTCTTTATATTTGTGGCTCATAAAAGAATGAATGATTCCCTGACACATGCTTTTTACTTCTGCTAAGCTAGAGAATCATCCCAAGTTACATCAGTATGTTGGGAAATTAATCCCCTTTGCCATGTAGTGATTATAAATGTAACAGAACTACAGTTTTATAAACATACAAGTTGGATTTGGAATGGTGAGGGCTGTTGCTGGAAAGGCAAAAAAATAATAATTTTCTCTAACAGTTATGAGCACTGAGAATTTTACTTTTGCCAGAAGAAATAGAAAATAAATAAAATTACTGTATGAATCAGAATGTAGCACTTAATGCTGAGTGAAACTATTAAAAATGGGAAGCAATTGACAAGTGATCTCTTCCTTAAAATAAGATGTGACTACTGATTGCTATCTGGTGAAAAAGGCCTTTTGCAACAATAGACATTGCTTCGTGGATACCTTGCCATGTATCCTTGGGTGGGGTGGAGTGGGATGGGAAGGATAACTGTACTCTAAGAGCCCAATACCATACAACAGAGCACAACGCAGGTTTACCTCATAGACATCAGGGGAAATTAAAGAATGAGCTATGTGGCAATAGGCAGCACTGAATATGCTCTGGAAAGAAATGGGGCATACATTACAATGGCCAGGAGGCAGCACAGGGAAGGTAGAACATTTTTAAAGTGGCCCACTACAATTTTAATGAACTTAATGGTAGGCTGGCCCCTAATGCATCAGAGAAATGGTGAGAATAACTCACGTGGCAAGTCCATTCCATCCTACTAGCCCCGCCTCCAAGCAGAGTTGTTCATTTTTTACATTTAAGGAGATGGATATAAAAAGGAAGAGTTCTTTTCTTCAGGCCTTTAACATCTGCAGAGAACCCGTCGGGGAGATGATGCTCACCTCCCAGGCAGTTTATCTAACTGTGTGAGCTCTGCTTCACAGTGCTTCTCACTAGCTCTTCCTTTTCAATGCCCCTTTCTTAGTTTACTGGTTAAGAGCACGGGTGAGAAGTCAGATTAAGTCTTTGTTCAAAGCTGGCTCTGTCACCTGGCCTTGGGCAAGCAAATGCCCTAAAAGTTTGAGCCTCTCTGGACTCTTCCCTGAATTGCAACTGATAACATTGTTGCTGTAAGGATTAAGTGAGATAATATAGGTTAACAAGCTTATTTAGCACAGTTCCTGGCACAGAACAAGTACTGCAGTGTTATCACCTTATATCTTAACACATTTCAGCAGGCTCCTATTTGACAGGATGGCTCAAGAGTCCTACTTGGGTGGATCCCTTTTTCCTTTGCTCCCAGATTAGCTTGCTAAAGTTGGCTACGGTACCCTCTTGTGCAACAGCCATCAGTAGGCTCAACCCCTTATCATTCAGTAAATTTAAAATGTTGTCCAGCCTTATCTCCCAGTTAAACTCACCAGGACTCTCTGTGCTCCGCCCCTGATGCCTGTGCTTCTGCCATGAACTACCCTTGCATGTGCAAACTTGGTGACATCAGTTGTTGGTATCAAGTTTCCTTAACCGCCAAGGAAGGGAACTGTTTGCCAAGAAGAACCTTCAAACAAAGCTAAGGATGTTAGATGTGCGAATTTCAGGTCTTTTTCAAGTGCCTGCAGGGGAGATTGAAATGATTCGGCATGTTTACAAACTGAGTCCAGAAAAAGGTCAAGGCCTCCACCAATCTTTCTTAGTGACCAACTTTATCTGTGTTCAGGAATCTTTGATATGGCATGTATGTTAATTTGGCAAAACTCTCATTGTCTGTGCATGTCACAAATCACCCAATCTTTTTTGTCCACCCCTTTGCATACGTAGAACTGTGTGCAACTCTTAGAACCCCGTACAGTGCCTGTACTGGTTGGCTGCAGTGCATACAGGTTCCTGAGATACCCATTGCTAGTGCTTGCAATTCTTTCATGATCTTCGCCTTTTTCTTCAATTCAGCGTCACAATAGTTCTGCCATGTTTCCCTTCCTGTCCAGTCCTCCACCCCTGCTACCCTAGTTCAAAGCCCCATCACTAATACCTCTATTGCAATAGACCAACTCCTGGTTCCCCTCCATTCACTTTCTCTGGCCACCCTTGTCCCCTGGCCCCCACCAGGAAGCGCAATCTGCCCAGAATGCCAGTTCCTGGAGTAACCTCTAACATGGGTAGAAATTACTCTTTCGGCAGAGAAAATCTTTGGAGAAAGACTCCAAAAACATTGTAATGGCTTTCCCAGGGTATGCCTCAAGTTCCTGAATTGAATATTCTATGATATAATCCCCTGAGTGGTATTTTATCACTTATCCCCCCTAATGCCTGTGCTTGCTTGGTTAGTAGTTGGTTGTTAGTCTCTTCTCACCTGTTAGTGACTAAAGATACCTGGAAACCATCTAACAGCATATTTATTTTAAAGAAACTGAGGCTCAGATCAATGAAATCACTTATTTGAATTTGACATATATTTGTTCAAAACTAGAATTATTCTGTGTTGATTTGTACTCTAGTCAGCTTACATATTTCAAATCTTAAGTCTGGAGTGCTTCGGTTTCATAGCAACAGACACAATTTGAAAAACAACAACAAAGCACACAGCTAGTCCAGGAGCCAGGTAATAATGGGTATGGTGTGTTTCACAGCTCAGCTTGAATAAAGATGATTGCCAAAGACCAAAGGAATGCAAATGTGCAAGGCATCCTCATTCTTTGTAATGTTAATATCCTAGCTCTTCCTTCTCTACCAGGTCCTCTGGCTTATTGTTAGATGGGAGGAAAACTGTAAAGTCGTTTTCCTCCTTTTTAACACAGTTAAGGGGAGGAGGGGGGAAGCAAGCTCCTTTTCTTTATCTTCCTTCTCCATTGCTTACTGCCACCACCATTCCACATCCTCAATCTGTGAGGGTAAATGTGGTATTTGCTCTTGTTGATATTTTTATCTGATATTTTTACTTTCCCACAGGTACCCACTTCTCCTTGTACTCAATTGTCACGATATAAGCAGGTTTAATATGCTTATTATTACTCTAACGGAGTATTTACTACATGTCTTTACATACATAATGTTGCATGAAGAACCACCCAAAATATGTTCAATAGTTCCAACATGGAAGTCTCCTCTTATGCTAGAATTTGTTTGGTAGCAAATGTAGTTGGGATAGATGCTTGATATTGGCCAGGTTTATGTCTAATGACTCCACAAACTTCCACATTTATAAACACTAATGTAGCCTGTTACTCTTTTACATGAAAAAACGTTATCACATATTAGGTGACTCTTCCAGAAATGAGGACATAAGGATAACAACACTGACTGAAAAATAGAGATATCAGGGTCCTTGGAATGTAGCCAACACTCTTAGCATGACCACTAGTGCCTTCCCATCCTTGTCCATCGGTGCAATGGCAGGATGCTGCTGGCCCCTCTATAGGTCCTTCAGCCCTAATGCAACCTGCCTTCTCCAACGGACAGTACAGTTATTTCCTGGGAAATTTACTATAGCGTATGTGAACCAGGGAAATCCCGATGCATCCTCTATCTTCTGTCTTCCTACCCTTCCCACTCCCCCTACTACCAGCTAGTCCTCCTCACCCTGCCAAAAGCATCAATCCTAGATTGGGGAGCGGGGTGTAGGGGGGGGGCAGTAAGCCTAGTGGTTATAAGCACAGACTCCAGCACCAGCCTTCCTATACTGGCATCCTGCCCGCCCGCCTCCACCACCACCACCACTTACCATCTATATTACTTGGGGTAAGTTACTTTATTTCTTGGTGCTATACTTTTCTCATTTGTAAAAGGGGAAAATTAATGTTACCTACACTGTAGAATTCTTAACAGGATTTGATGTTAGAACATACAAAGAACTTGAACAGGGCATCTAAAATAGAAGTTTAGTCTTTCAGGGTATCCTGCTCAGTAAAGAACCAAACTGTTGGCAGTACTTTTGAGAAATAACTCAAGAGTTTTAAAGTACATAGTGATTAGTTTGGATAAACTTCTGACAGAGCCTTCATGGTAACCTTGTATGGCAATCTACTACCACCTCCTTACACAGGGTGATCATAGTGACTGTATGTTTTGTATTTTTTCATTTGGTCATTTGTAGATGTTCATCCAAGTTATAAGGGTAAGATTTTCAGGGTGGTAAGGGGATGCTACAAAAATCAGAATTTCAATTTTCCTAATAACAATAATTCCCACTGCCATTTTCATACCTTACTGGTTAGAAGCACAAATAGAAATGGAAAAGAGTTATATACCTTGGTCTCAATTTATGGATGAGGATATTATACTAAACAAATTCTTGGAAACTAAAGTTACTGGGCAGTCGTTCTGTAAATATTATTATTATTTACAACAATAATATTTATATAGTGTGTGAATGAATCTTCAAACTCCAGAATAAGCCGTGAGTAGGGTTTTGCTGCCCTCAGAGTCGTATAGGTTAACCCATGAGAGCTTTGGGTAGATCTGGGAGGAGTGGAACAAAGTTGTTTTGGGCATTCGGCTTCTCACAGTCCCCTTTTGAAAAGTGTTCTTATTTGATGCCAAGCAGGCCCTTCTCTGTGGAAACCGTTATCTCCCAAGCATCAGTGCCAATCGGGATCACGTGCAGTCCTCCTGCCCACTCTTGACAGATGGCAAGGAGCCCGAACCTTCCATATGCTCCTCTCTTCTCTGGGAAGGCATGCGCACAGGAACAAATTTGGCTGGTGCAATTGTGACTGTGGGTGTCTCTCAAGTGGCATCACTGTCCTTGGGCTATTTAGCACCAGACCAGGTTCCAACAAGTTAAACATATTCTGTGGTGGATAGCACAGAGAGCAAATCAAGCTCTCAGGTGTTTAACTATAGGGCTATAAACATTTGAGGGGAAGGGAGGTTAACAGCTCATTTGAGCTAGGGCGATACAGTTCAGTGTAGCATCCGTTTCTACAGGCTGTTGGGCATCTTGCTATAGTAAAGAGTAGGGAATATCCTGTTTTCATTGACTTCTCTTCTCATCTAAGGTCTAAGGCTTGTCAGAATTCACTATCCTTTCACAAAGACAGCAAAATGTTTTCAGAAACAACATTCTCCCAACAGAAAGAACTTGTAAATTCAGCATCGAAATGTAATTGATGTTTCAGAAATACCCTTTCTGGGCTGGTCTACTATTTTCTTATTTTATCTCTTCTTCCCCCTTTTGATCCATTACTTTCAAAAAAATCAAAGGCTTAATTCAGGGGTGGGGTATCTTTTTTCTCCCAAGGGCCATTTGGATATTTATAACATCATTTGCGGGCCATACAAAATTATCAACTTAAAAATTAGCCAGCTCTATTTTGTCAAACATTTCATTAACTCACCCCTAAAACCTTGGCAGGGCCAGACCAAATGACTTCGAGGGCCTTATAGGGCCCTTGGCACAGATGTTCCCCACCCCTGGTTAATTTTGAAACTCTCCAAGTTCATGAAAGAATATCAGACACAGATCAATCATATCTTATGTTTAGGATTCAGTTCTACCATGCCTTTTATTCAGTGAGCCAAACCGGTCAGGGCTTTCCAGTTTTTTTAACCCCTTTTTAACTGTCTTGATTACCTCCTTAGATTGTAACTGCGCGACTCAGTCATTGAGCTATGGTGCAGTGAATTATCATTTATTCAGGTCACCCACTGCTTTAAATCTCCATGAGGTTCACTCCAAGGGGGCTTGACTGAAGGTTAGTTAGCATCCTTTCTTAAAGTATTCCCAGTTATTCTTGTACAGAATTGCCATAGCTGAGCTTATTACCCTTTGCTTATAATAAAACTACTAAAATTATGTTTTAAAAGAAGCAACAGTGACCATGGGAAGGACTTTTAATTAAGGCTGAGTTTATAAATTGCTATGAAAGTAAAACAGCCCTATCCAGTTTGGCTCAGTGGATAGAGCATGAGCCTACAGACTGAAGGGTCCCACGTTCAATTCCCATTAAGGGCACGTACCTCGGTTGCAGCTCAATCCCCAGTAGGGGCGGTGCAGGAGGCAGCCGATCGATGACATGTCTCTCTCATTGATGTTTCTATCTCTCTATCCCTCTCCCTTCCTCTCTCTCTAAAAGTCAATAAAAACATTTTTTTAAAAGAAAGTATAACAGAGCAGTTTTCCAGCATAGGTTTCCCAATGTTCATTTATTAGAGTATTATTCTCTTGGTTTCTGTTTGGAAAAAAAAAATTTTCATTCTTGTTGTAATGTTCTTAAGCTAGCAAGACATATGGTAGTATGAGAGAGAGCATATAATTTCAGTCACTCTATGGATTAGGCAAAAGTAGGTTTACAGTTGTGATACAAATAAATAAGATAATTAATAGTTACTACGATAATAAAACTGTTTCTTCCCATACTCACTGCTATAAATCTACTTTTGCCCACCCTGTATATTTATAAGTAAAAGACTAACTGAAGAGTGGTGTTTAGTTTAAGGATCAATAATAATGAAAACTGAACTATAAGACATTTTCTTCATTCATTTGAGATTCTGATCTATTTTGAAATTTTGGTCCAAGTCCAAAAGAGTGCATATTTCAATTCTGTCATAGAAAAAAAAAAAAAAACTGTTTTCTCTTCCTAAATCAGGAAAGTAGAAAAAGTAATTATATGCCTCTTCAGGAAAATTCAGGAATTCACTATTTTTCTATTTCATGTTACATGATAAATAGAAGCTGTGTTTAACAGAAATATTTATCATTTTACCTTAAAATGTAGTTCCATAACAACTTCCGGCAAAGAATTCAAGGTATTTCTTCCTACTAATGAATTCTCCCAGAAAGTTCATGAAGAAGAAGCAACTATAGAACTGTAGGTTGGAACAAACCTGATATCATCTAGCTCAGAGATTATTTTTTGATTCAGTTGTGAAATCTTTTTCTCAAACAAAAACTTACACAAGGTTTGATATATAAACAGAGAAGTAAGTTGCAGAAGGCACAGAGTTGCCCCAGTTTTTGCCTCTTCCAACTCCTAAACCAACAGCAAACGGGCCCTTTCAAATCACAGTTCAAGTCCACCTCAGACTATTTTAGAAGCAAGGAAACAGAGGCACAGAAAGGAGACTTGCTCCGGCATGGCCAAGCTCACCTGTTTAATTATAGAACTGAGGCCTTGGTCTGATCAAGACCTTGTAGACACACCAGCCACCTATAGCACTGTGAGTTTCTGCTGACGGCTCAACCCCTGCTCCCTGGCTTTGCATTTCTCCAGGGAGCTCTTGACATGCCGTATATTTATTTCATGTATTTATATGTTTATTTCATGTATTTATATATTTAAATATTCCCACTAGAATCTGAGACCCCTGGTGGAAAGAACTAGTCTTAATTCAAGTGCATTTTTCCCACAGTTATTAACATGAATTGAAATTGCCCCACCTGAAATTATAGGCCATATTAGGCAATAGCCTAATATTTCTAATAACCTAGAGTTTAGGAATACAAGAAATCTGATTTTAGTTTGTTAAATTTAGCTATCCATATGGAATAAATTAACATGTAATGTAATCTGTTTTCAAAATAAAAGTGGGCCCAAGTAGAATAACAGTTAGTTGTTAACTGGAGCATTAAATGTCATAGATCAGGGGTTTCAAAACAATAGCAGATATCAGAATCACTGGTGATTTATATTCTAACTAGAGTTCCAGTGCACGAAATTTATGCATGGGTAAGGTCCCAAGGCCTGGTCAGAGATCAGGGCCGATCTGTGGGGTGACCAGCGGGGTGATTGGGAGTGGCCCCACTGGCACCTGCCTTGGCTGGCCTGGGGCATATGGGCTGGGGGCAGCTCCTGCATTGAGCATCTGCCCCCTCATGGTCAGTATGCATCATAGCTACTGGTCATTCCGCCAGTTGTTCTGCCGTTCGATAGATTTGCATTTTAGGCTTTTATTATATAGGAAGGATACGTGCACAGGTAATATTGATGCTGTAGACCAAGAGACCAACTTTGAGACCAAACTACCATTGACCTTTCATTGTGATGCATTAATTTGACATTAAGTAAAATGTCCACTGCTGACACATGTTGAGCCAGTAGCAACTAAGTAGATGTTATCACTTAACCTCTTTGGCAGCCCCGCTACAAAAAGAGCAAAGGAAAGTGCTATGGTCCAATAAAAGGAATCAGGACTTATTTCAATTCCTGCCAACATTTTCACAGAGGAGCCATCAAGCAAATCATTAGGAAAGGGGCTAGCATTGCCATCTGAAGAACTGCAAATTTCAGTAATTTCCTCGCTGGGTGATTCAGTTAGCTATAGCACACCAAATCACTATATACCCCACAATGAGCAGTACTCTAGTTATTGGACAACTTAAAACTGAGCAACAGTTCTCTAAGTGTTTTAATCCATCTACTGACAGAGTCCAGCAGTACATTTCTCCTTATAAAATGAAGGGAAATTCATTCATATTATGAAGGATAAAGAAAAAAACTTGTTTTTAATAAGGATCCAACTTTAACTTTCTTTGCATGATTACTATCTGTTATCCCCTCACCCACCATCAGAGAAAGGGATTTTTTCCCCTTCATTTTTATGAGATAATTCATGCAAAATCAACTCTGTTCCAATATTTGAGTACTGCAGATAAGCCAACCACTGTACTAAGAATAATGAAACATGTGTAGGATCCAGCCTTCATCCTAAAGGCCTGCGCACTACATGTAAAGCTAGATGTCCCGATTGTGATGCAAAGTAAGTGCCCAGTAAACTTTGTCTTCAGAGAGAAAGCAGGTTTACCTGATAGGCATTAACCATCATAAACTTTGCAATAGGAGTTACATATTTGCTGTATTTGTACTCATCTAATTAAGGTAAGGCTGTCTCAACTCACAGCTGGAAAAATCAAATTCTGGAAGGTTTAAATGTCTTATCCTCAAGCAATTTGTGAGCCAAAACCAAGATTAGAGCTATGACTCCTGACTTCCAGCCAAGTAATCATCCTTGCAGGTTTTGTAGACATTTTTTCTCTCTTCCACCAAGCCTCCCTCTTGGCATTTATGTTATTTTAGACACCATGGATGACATCAGAAAGATTCCTTCTCATTTTCTTCAATATTTTTATATATTTAGAAAATGAGGTATCCCTTCTCAATCCGTTATTTCTGTCCATGAGAGGAGGTGAGTCACTCCACTGTAGCCTGCTAGAAATACAGCTCTATAATCAACATCCCCCCGGATGCTGCAAAGGCAGGTGCTAGCAGATGGCATTGATTCCTAGTCACCAATTTTGCACAGATTCCAAGCAGTCATTTAAGGAGTGCTAATTGTCCTAGAGTCCACTAAGGAGATAATACTATAGTCCACATGAAGTCACCTACCCAAATGTTGCATTTCATTCTAAGTGGTTATCAAATTTGAATTTGGCCTATAAGAAGCAGGTTCTAATGCATGAAATGTTTGGTCTGAAATTATTTGATTTTTTTAAAAAATCAAATTCCATTCTGCATTCCTTATCTTAAAATCACTAAAATTCTCAATTTACTCTCATTCTGTTGTAGCTAATACCAACACAGAAATTGCCAGCAAATGTATTACATGTTTACTTCTTTGAAAATGGGGGTGTGAGAAGGGAAGCTGTTCTGTGGATAATAACATCTCCAGCCTGGCCGGTATTGCTCAGTGGTTGAGCACCAACCTATGAACCAGGAGGTCATGGTTCAATACCCAGTCAGGGCACATTTCCTGATTGCGTGCTTAATACCCAGTGTGGGATGTGCAGGAGGCAGCCAATCAATAATTGTCTCTCATTATTGATGTTTCTATCTCTCCCTCTCCCTTCTTCTCTGAAATCAATAAAAATATATATTTTTTAAAAAGATAACATCTCCAAATTACTTGTTCGTGTCTCTTTAGAATTTAAATGATATAATGGCACATGCTCATTGGAAAGATGTTTTAATTGTTCCTTAATACTAGGTAGGAATACTAGATGGCTAAATTTATTGGGATGACATTTTTATAGTCCAACCACTAACTTGTAAAAGTTTTTAACCATGAAAATGTAGTAAATGATTACTTCTATTTTCTATGCACTGCAAGTGCATTCTCAAGAACCTATCAGAAATAATGGTAGAGCAGGAAAGCTGCAGTTTATCAGTATGAGCCTTGAATTTAAGTCAGCTTAAAAACAGGAAGAAAAAGTACATTGCTTCTAGAAAACTCAAAACAAGTTGAACACAATAGTGTTAGACATCTAGGCAAAAGAAAAACTTGTATGAAATATCTAATTACACTGAGGGATTTTTTTAGCATTCCACGTAAGTAAAAGGATGAAATTATATTGCAGGAGTCTTGTAAGGTAGGCAGTCAACAATAACTGAACAAACACCTTCTGTGTGTCATACACCAAGGAGATGCCAAAAATGAAGCAGATGGTCCCTGCTGTTCAAGGAATTCACCCACTATTAGCACTTTACTGGGAGAATCAAGTGAAAGAGAAATCTATAAAGTTGTAAGTCCAACTGTTTTT
>NW_006289416.1:2385465-2398243 GCF_000327345.1 Myotis davidii
GGCACCCCCCATTTCTTCCCTCCATCCAGTTCCCACCCTACCACAGGCCTTCCCCCCCCCCCCACCCCGCCCACTGTACTCGTCCATAGATGTGAGCACTTTGTCCAATCTCTTCCCACAACCCCCAAAATCCCTTCCCCCTGAGAATTGTCAGTCTGCTCCCTTTCCATGCCCCTGATTCTATTACATTCACCAGTTTGTTCTGTTAATCAGATTTTTTATTCATTTGATTTTTAGATTCACTTATTGATAGATATGTATTTGTTCTCTCTTTGTTGTTCATAATTTTTTATCTTTACCTTTTTCTTCTTCTTTCTCTTAAAGAATATCCTTCAGCATTTCACTGTTTTTCTCTTTTTATTCAACTGCTGTTTCTGTGAAATAGGAGTACTTATCATCAATCAATAAAAATCAAGAGCAAGAAAAGATTCATAGTCAGTAATGTCAACAAACTAGTATCCAGGGTTTCTTTAGTGTCCTTACTAGAGAATTGGTCTCTTTCAAAACTCAGTCTTGCAGTGTTATTTATAATAGCCAAGATTTGGAAGCAGCCCAAGTGTCCATCATCAAATGAGTGTATGAAACAGCTATGGTACATTTACACAATGGAATACTACCCAGCCGTAGAAAGGAAAAAAATGTTACCCTTTGGGACAGCATGGTTGGACCTGGAGAACATTATGCTAAGCAAAATAAGCCAGCCAGAGAAAGACAAGTGCCATATGATTTCACTCATATGTGGAATTTAATGAACAAACTGAACTAAGAAGCAAAATAGAGACAGACTCATAGATGGAGAGCAGGCAGACAGCTCTGGTGAAGGGCAATGGGGGGCGGGGGATGTTAATTGCAGGGAGCTGAGCAATTGAGCAAAAAAGAAAAAAGAAAGAGCTCATGGATAGGGGCAACCGTGTGGTGAATGTCAGGGGAAGGGGGTAGGTGGACGTGGAAGAGTATAAGGGAGATAAATGGCAATTAAAATAAAATAAATAAAGGAAAAAATAAAACTGCAGTTAATGGGTTTGCCAAGGTGGTAGTAACCAATAACAGTACTTTGAAACAAAAGTGCAGATTAACTATATCACTAGCCAAGGACTGAAACCTCTATTTCCACCCAGTTGTTTGGCTTATATGATCTTACATTTTGAATAAGAGAGCTTAGTTGCTAAAAACCTGTGTGACATGACTCTGACAAGTCTTCTATGCCTATGGTAACAACATCTCACTTAGGAGAGATCGTCAGCAATTGGTTTCAACTGTTTAGGACACAAATACTTTTACCACCCTTTGCCTTCTGTAGCAAAAGGCTGTCATGGTTTTAAGTACAATATTATCAGTGTTAGATTTTCCAGCATAGAGAAAAGTTCATTTCTAACTGTGCTCCCTCAGACCACTGCCATATTTTCAGATAGTATGCTTTTTACCTACTGATTTCAGCAACTCAAGCTAGAGTTTCCTGAACAAACACACCTTCTGCCAGAACCACGAAAAGCAAGGTGAGGCTCTCTATGACTGTGGGTTAAGCATCTTAAAAACAAATATGCAAGTCTCTGCCTCATAACATCTATTATTCAAGATTAAGGAGTAGGCTACCCCTACCTGACATGATGCTTCTACCACATTTTTTTAAGTTCGTTACTTTCCACATAGCTTATTAAAAGCATGTTCTAGCCCTAGCTGGGTTTTTTTTTTTTTAATCTTTATTGTTCAGATTATTACAGATGTTTTTCTTTTCCCCCATCAACCTCCTCCAGCCAGCTCCAGTCTGAAACATTGTTGACTGGGTTTATCTTAACACCATTTACAAGTGGGATCACTGAGGCACAGACTCTTAAAGGGTGTTCTGAAGCAGAGCGCCCAAGAGTAATCTTGGTTGTAGATTCTTGCTATTCATCACTATGAATATTTCTTGCCACTCTCTTCTGGCCTGCATAGTTTCTGTTGAGAAATCAGCCGACAGTTGTATGGGTACTCCCTTGTAGGTAACTGACTGTTTTCCTGGCTGGTTTTTCTCAGTGGTTAGAGCATTGGCCCTGGGACTGAAGAGTCGCAGGTTTGATTCTGGTTGGGAACACTCAGTTGCAGGCTCGATCCCTGGCCCCGGTCTGGCACGTGTGGAAGGCAACCAATCGATATGTCTCTCTCACTTCGCTGTTTCTCTCTCTGTCCCTACCCCTCCCTCTCTAAAAATCAATGGAAAAAATATCCTCAGGTGAAAATTAACAATAACAACAAAAATTTTAAAGTTTGTTCTAATTAATGCAGAATTGGAGGTTACATAATATGTGTAAGGATGTTTTCTCACTGAGAAACTTATTTGAGAGAGCCTAGATCAGTCATTTCTGTCCTCTCAAGAATACCCCATAATTAGTCAGGCGCACGCATGTAGAGCATCTATTAAAAACACACTAACCCTATGGCAGTGGCTACCCATTGGAGCTGCACAGCAGTTTCACCACGGGAACATGCTGAAATACAAGCGGCCCCGTCAAATCGCAGGTTTTCAGGAGTGGAGGCCAGAAATATTCATTTTTCAAAAGTGTTGCCGAAGATCCTGAATCCCAGCCAAGCAGAGTTAAGAGCAAAATTCTATGGTTACAGACTATTTTTGAGATGTTTAATCAGTGACGTGTGAGTGCACAGTTTTCATCTCCTATGGCAATTACCTTTAAATATGTCATGAGATGATTTCTACTTCCCAAATGTGTCCCCCTCACACTCATGCGTATCCCTTCCCCCAGCACACTGCCTCTCGGTAGGCTGTGTTCCTCTCATTCTGCCCGTGAGCCAAGTGAGCAGGGAACCTTGTCTGATTCAGTGTTCAGTACAGTGTCTAGAACATTGGCACGAATAAGTGTTAAAAATAACAGGAGGCACCGCATGTCGCCTTCATACACCAAAAATTCTTTCAATGCTGGAATGTCAGGTTTCAGACCTACAGTCACAAATCAGATGTGCAGCAACATAGCTTTCCTTAGTTTCCACAGTAAAGTGAGCTTGCCTCTTGAGACCCCAACTCTAGTCAAGACCGAGAACTTGGAACACGGGCTCCGTGAAGTAACAGCCCCTCCATGCAAGGTTCTGCCTTTTAGATGGATATTTGAACAAACTAAACATTCTCGCCATGCTGGCAAGCGAACCCAGCCTTCGGAGCGGGGCTGGCTCCCCAGAGCCTGCCCTCCCTGGTCCCTAAGCTTTGGCTCCTGCACCCTCGTCCTCTGTGTCAGCTGAGAAGTGGCAACACCTGCCTCGCCCTCGGGTCCGCTATGGTGCCTGTTGCTGCCGACGCCTGTGGTCTCTACTGCAGGCTGTGATGGTGCACTGGGCGCACCCGTGTCCTTCAGGCCCCAGCCACAGGCCCCTGGTTCTTTCAGCACTTCCACAGCCACTCAGAAACCATCACCTGCTCCTTCCACCCCAGCCCAGGAGCTGGCGGGGGGGCTCGCTGAGGTCACTCGTTCACCAAGTCAGCCCTCACCAATGACAGTGTGAATCAAACCCCAATATGAGGCTTTCACTGTCGGCTTGCCATCTTTCTAACTTGTAACTCAGGCAAGAGATCTGGGATGTTCCCAGACCCATCTCACCTCTCTGTTTCTATTGATTGCCACACCAGGTTTGACCCTAGAGATGTTGATATGGTCAGAAACGAGCCTTCTAACAGCACCAGTCATTATGTACACACTGTGTTCTGAAATGTGAGTCAAGGAATAATTTAGTGTTCATAGCCAGTATTTTATAAAATGAAATAGAATCAGGTAGGTAGCATAGGATCACGTAGAATAGAACATACTGCTGGTTTTCTTTTCTTTTATACTGGATCAATAAGTAAGCTACATATTTCTTACTGTGCTTTTAATCAAAAATGGACCGGAAACTCTGGCCTCTCCTTTTGTCCCCTTTAAATTCTCATCTCCAACTAAGGGTTTTTATTTCTGATATCACTGCCTTTCCTCCCTAAGAAAACACTCCTATAGAATAGAATCACCCTTCAAGCTCTCTATTCGGGGGTTAATTTTGTACACTATACACTGAGTCTCTAAACTCTTTTATGTCTACATTTCTTCTCTCCTGTGTCTGGTCCTGCCAATTTCAAGTCAAGATGTTCTTGATGACTGCATTTCTTTCTCTTCTCTCCTTTTGCAGCTGGGCTGCCAAAGAGGTGAAGTGATAATATTTATTTATCTGGCTCAGCATATGCCAGCAGTGGAAAATTACTTAATGTCAGATTAGTGCATCACAATGGAAGGTCAGTGGTAGTTTGTTCTCAAAGTGGGTCCCTGGGCCTACGGCATCAGTACCACCTGGCCACCTGATAGAATGCAAATTCTCAGACTCCAGGCCGGTTGAATGAGATTGTTTTAACAAGCACTTTGGGTGATTCTGATACCTGCTAAATGTAAAGAGAAACCACTCTTTTTTTTAAAGTTTTTGGAGAAATGACTCTTCTGCACTCATACTTCAACACTCTTTGTAATATTTAGTTAAATTACATAATTGTGATTCCAAATAGATAACATAAGTAGATTTGAGGGAAAGTCTTAAAAAGCTCTAGAGTCGCTTTCCTGTGTGAGTGCTACGCCTTGGGCAGACTGTGTTTTCAGAGAGAACTGAAGAGTTCCCATTAAGCTAGGAAGTGGATGAGGTAGAATTCTGTGGAAAAGGTTTTTACTCGACTAAGGGGGGGAGGGGGGAAGACTCATCATAAGATAAAACAAAATGCAGGCTGTAATAATTTCTCACAAGCGACCTTATACAGTGGAAAAAACCCTTTTTTCATGGGGAAAGGAGAAAGTTGAGGAAATTCTAAATTCTAGACACGGACACTGGTTAATTGGTGACTGAATAAATCGATTAAACTTCCTATAGATCAGTTTTTCTCTTAAAAATATAGACATCTTCCACTTCAAAAGCCTGTTAGTCATACTTACCCAAGATTCTTGTGGGTAAAAGTGGTTTAGATAAAAGGAGAGGGAATCATGGTCAATTTCCCCATCTGTGAAATGAGGGACTTATCGGTCAGCAATTCCTCAGGTATGTTCTTTTTGAGAAATGGCAAGAGATAGTCTTCAAAAAGTCAGTGACCAGGCAATTTTAAAAAATGCTGGGTAAAATGTTAAAAAGTTTTCTTACCTGCAACACTTCACAGCCTGTAATAGGCTATAAAGGGTGTTTCAAATCTCTAAAGAAAAGCTATTATTAACAGCTTTCCTCAAGCATATTGCACCAAATGTTTGTGTTGTTGTTTTGTACTTCGTGGAATCTCTCTTAGGACTAGAGATCCACAGAACATACTTTGGGGAAATTCTATGGTCCTTCCTAACTCCAAATCTATTCTTTTGCTGGGGCCCTGCATCGTTGACTCAGTGATACTTTTAAACAAACGGTGTTGGAAATGGCCAGAGAAGCAGTGGGAATTATTTTTAAAAGACAAAATCTTGGACAACATTAAGAAGGGGATAGACAGTTACCAGAACCGTCTTTGATATTTTCCTTGGCACCAAGTAATGACCATCACTAACTTTGTAATTACAAAGAAATTTGGCCCTAGTTGGTTTGACTCAGTGGACAGAGCATCAACCTGCAAACCAAAGGGTCCCATGTTCGATCCTGGTCAAGGGCACATACCTTGGTTGCAGGCTCCTCCCTGGCCTGGGCCCTGGTCCAGGCACATGCAGGAAGCAACCAATTGATGTGCTCACATCGATGTTTCTCTCTGTCTTTCCATGTCTCCTCTGCTCTCGAAAGAAAAGAGAGAGAGAGAGAGAGAGAGAGAGAGAGAGAGAAGAGAGAGGAAGGAAGGAAGGAAGGAAGGAAGGAAGGAAGGAAGGAAGGAAGGAAGATAGAGAGAGAGAAATAAAGAAAGAGAAAGAGAAAGAAAGAGAGAGAGAAAGTTGGATACAGTATTGGATTGATCATTTGGAGGTGATTTCCAAATGATCTTTATTAGTTCTTTAGTCCCTGCCTCTATGTACATACATTTCAACTGCCTTGATTATTTTTCTAATGCCAGTGAAAGTACTATATAAAATAAATAGAGCAGAGATTAAAGATGATGATGATGGTGATGATGATGATGATAAATAAT
The DNA here is from genome assembly GCF_000327345.1 of Myotis davidii. Lineage (NCBI taxonomy): Eukaryota > Metazoa > Chordata > Mammalia > Chiroptera > Vespertilionidae > Myotis > Myotis davidii. Next base: position 2,391,554 of record NW_006289416.1, read on the forward strand.
GGAATTGGGCCTTTCTATTAAAAAACCTTGAAAATTCATGCACATTCAGTTGTCTAAAAAATGTATTTATTTGTACCAAATGAGTGGGGTGCATGTGGCTATTCCTTTTATGTATAAAATATACATAAAATTGGTGGAAAAAGAACCAAAGTATATTTTGAAAGATTGAATGACCTCAAGCCTTCTTAAGAAGTAAATAACAGTTTAGTGCATTGTCAGCTAAGAATTGTATAAGTTATACACCTTTGTAAAAACAAAATATTTTGTCTTGACAGCTTTGCTTTAATTCTGAGGCCTGTCCCTTAAACTCTGATTCATTAAGTGGATAAATTGTAAAAGATCAAATGTCTTTTCTCCTGGTTTGAATAGATTCTTTAATTATCAACTAAAAATCCACCAAATGGCAATCCCAAAAATGCTTATGATCAATGCCATTACAATCTGACTCTACAGACTGAAGTTTGCAGGTAGAACCAGATGAAGTCTGGTGGGTCCATTTTGCCAGTAGCATCCTCAGAGGCCCAGCCTATCCTTGGATTAATCTCAAGCTTAAGGACCCACCAAAAATAAATAAAATCCCTAAAATTTATTTCCTTAAAGGTTTAGGTCACTCTGAAGCCAAGCCAGCATTGCCTCAGAGTTTGTAGACTTTACCAGATTTTGTGCCATCTACCATGTCATATGACCACTGTTGACCACAATCCTATGACCCTGCACTGCTTGGCTCAGTGGAGCAAGGCTGCATGCCCTGTCTAGCGTTGCCCTGCTAAAGGAGGCTGATCTCACATGCAGTCCTTCACAGCCTTCGGTTACTGAGTGGATTTGTTCACACTTAGTGTGAATGCTGCGCCGCTGTGTGGATCACCCCAATTCTATCAGTGGTATAAGGGGAGCAAAAGGGAATTTTTGCCAGAGTAGAGACAGGAAGAAAAATTGTCCTCTAGCCCAGAGTTATAGGCTCACTTATTGGTGTTTCCTTATAAAAGTGATCCATCTCTCTGGGAGATCATGCAAATAAGTCTTTTGTTGTTTTCTTTTATTTATTTATTTTTTTGCTGTGGTTTTTGCTGAATAGTTATAAATATACTAATATTATTAGCCTTAGTACCTTTGCCATTTCAATATTGCTATTTTTCTAATGAGGCATCTGGCATGAAACAAAAAAAAATTAAAAAATAGAAGCAGCTCTTGTAGAAAGATCTTCTGTGAAATGTATTTTGGGATAATTTCACTCCACCTTGTAAGGGAAGGTCAGTCCAAATAGCCCACAGACAGCATTCTCCAACGTTTCTGTAAACAGCCAACAAAATTAGCCCCAGTGGATAGACTACAAATACAGCTCTTATTGTTTATGGTTGTATCTATGGTTAACAGAGTTTTAAAGGACGTGATAGCTTTGAGGTGTGAAACATGCTGCAGAGAACCCAGGACTGCTTTACCTGAGCATACTAGTATTTGCAGTGTCAAAGCTATGCAGGTCGTATATAATGTTTTGTATGTCCAGACATTTCCTTTCTAGTCTTATCTCAACTCTCTTGCCTTAAAGTGGGAGGATTTGGTCTAGATTATAAAGAACATGAATTTGAAAAATATTTTTCAATATTACATATTTTTAAAAGGAGATAGATTTCCACAAGTTGGATGAATCAACACATTCAAAGTCCCAATGAAGTTTTCCTTCTGCTGAGTTTGCTGTCCATTTCTTTAGCTGTGGTAGCATTTGTAAGCAGTGCATGATTTTCTACATTTTCTTCCCTCTGCATATGCCCAAATATCTCCATTCGTTTATTAATTCAGTCAGTAAGGTATTTAGTCAACTAAAATAGGGTAGGGGTAGAAAGATGTATATGAATTGGTTCTTGCCTTCCTAGAGCCTGAAATCTAAAAGAGAAAATGGGGCCCTTAGGAAAGCACTGAAGGAATACCTTAAATGTAAGGAATACATGATGACTCTTTCCACGCAGGCAAAGTGCTTTCAGAGCTTGGAGAGGCAGATCACCCCCAGATGGAATAAACAAAGAAGGCTTAATGGAGGGAGGGCTTGAATGGGCCTTAAAAGATGAGTAGGATTCTGAGGGCTTTCCACTAAAAGCCTCGGAACCAAGAAGATACCAGGTATAGTCTGGGAATCACAAACACCCACGTGGTTTATAGAAAGGAACTTGGTCTGATGTATTTTGGAAAGAGAGATTGGAGCCAGCTTTGGAGGACCTTGAATGTGTGAAGTCAAGGGCTTTATTGCTAAGTGAGAAGAAATCATGGCATATTTATGAGTAGCTCATCCTAGTGCATGGGGGAGCCAGGCAGAAGCTAGAGACAGGAATGTAGCTTAGAATATGAGATAATTGCAATAATACAAACTGGAGGCAGATCCAGACCTGTTGTGGAAGTTAAAAAAGTAAAGAGAGAGAGAGAGAGAGAGAGAGAGAGAGAGAGAGAGAGAGAATGCAAAACACTGTCGTTTATCTATTAAACTAGCATTTAATGAGCACCTGCTGTATGTTGGTGTTTCCTAAACACCCATCATTTACATACCACCATCATGATGTTTACCACATCCACTTTTGTTGGCATTGGTTTTTACTTAATACTTTTCTAAAAATAGACTCACTTTTAATTTAAACATTTTTAAGAATCTTCATGTCACTTCCATTTACCTTGCCTCCAATAGAAGTTAACTTAAAAATAAGAACAAAGAAAGCAAAACAAGTTGCTCAGTTAGGTAGATGCTTAAAAGGGAGGAAAGGCTAGAAGAGGTATTAAAAACATATCATCAAGAAATAGATTTTTTTACTTTGACTAAACTAAATGGAATGGAAGAATTGAAATGGGAATAATATTCTCACTATGCCATTCAATGCCACAATACTAGGATACCTTGCTCTGGACCAGCTAGTGTGCTGGGCACTGGGAATGCAAAGGTGAACTTCACCCTCTGTTCCCAGAGAGCTCAGTTGAGTAGGAAAATAGGAATTACACAAGTGAACACTGCATAGTGCAAGAAGGAAAATCTATTGTGCTATGGACATTCTAGGATATGATTGGCCAATTGAGAGCTTGAGGCATTTCTTTTAGACTTCTCCCTCAGCTCATTATCTCTTGGAAATTAAATTCAAGTCCCAGGGTTTAATTTAATCCCCACTCCATGTGTGGGCTGCTTCCTTACCTCTAGTTGCTGAGAACAAGCATAACAACCTACCTTTATTTTCTGAGAAAACAAAACTAAGGGGGAGATTTCTTAGGCTGAGAAGAAATGTTAAAATATGGTAGGAAATACCCAACATAGGTAGAAATATTGCCACATGGGGATCCAAGAGGCTCTGGGTCAGGTGTCAGATCCTTCTCCCCGGTCAGAGCTACACCCTGTGATGAATCAACCTCTTTGCCCAACCCAAGATTAGATGATAGCTGGGAGCATGGAGGCCACTATTCCCAGGCAACCAACTTCTAAGTTCTTTCATGTGCTTAGCTTTTATAGTTTTCAGAGATTATAAAGCTCATTATTGATGGACAGCATCAGGGACTTTCCCAGGAAATGGGGATATGAAAATGAGTGAGACTGTCTGTGCCCTCTAGAATCTCTCAGGGTCTACTGAGAGAGATGTGCATATAAGGAAATCAAATACAGGCATTTCTAGTGCCTGGTGGAAGTATGAATAATGAGCTCTGTGAGAACACATGAGTAGTTGTTAACTCTGCCTACTGATACAACAAAGGCATCACCAAAAAAGTGACAATGGAGTTTGGGCTTTGAAGAAAAAGTATGAGTTTAGAATAGTGAGTGGAGGAAGGAAGATGTGCATTCCAGAAAGAATCACAGATGTAAGAAATAGAGAGTTTAATTCTCTCTATTTAGCTGGACCAACATCAACATCACTAGGGGATTTGTTGGAAATGCAGATTCTTGGAAACCAGCCCTCCAGCTGATTCTTATGCACACTCAGGCCTGAGAACCATTGTTGTAGCTAATTGATGGTATCAAGTGAAAAAAAAGCTAGATTAACAAAATTTTATATTTTTCATAATAAAGAGATACTAGATAGATATAGATTTGCCACCCCCACTCCAACTTTTTCGCAATTGCTTTACTAGATTATATAGATACTAGAGGCCCAGTGCACAAAATTCGTGCACTGGTGGGGTCCCTCGGCCTGGCTGGTGATCAGAGCTGATCAGGGCTGTCTCGCCCAGTCCCAGTCAGGGTGATCAGGGCCAGTCAGCCAGGGGGAGGGACCGAGGGAGGTTGGCCAGACCCAGGAGGTTGGCTGTGGGAGTACATTGACCACCAGGGGGCAGCTCCTGCATTGAGCATCTCCCCCCCCCCCCCCGAAAAGGGATAAAGTATATTGCCAAAGTAAAGATAAGGAAAGTAGAATAAAAGTGGAAAAATAATGAAACCATTACTGTTTTGTCATAAATTTGCCAATAAACTTCCTGGTATTCAAAGCATAAGTGAAACGTATTCCCTTTACAAGAGTTACAGAACTGGCAAGATTAAATGGCAGTCGTTAAACACACAACCTTGCTAATATTAAGACTAGAGGGGGATATCCCCCATGATGCCTCATTCACAAGACACTCTTTGTGGAATAGATAACATCCAACAATAACAGCCATGCAAGCATGAATACCTGTTTCTTAGAATTCCCTTAGACAGGCCAGTGGTTTAATATGAAAGAGAAGTTGAGTGAAAGGAACCTTAATAATGAAGTCAGGTTTGTAGCTCTCAGATGATCTGACTTCCATTTGGATAGTATCATCAAAGATGAAAGCAGAGTAGCATTAAAAAAAGCCCAAGGAGAGATGGAATACTTGCACTAGAACAGGCACTGCACATTGCCACAAGAACTTCATCTGTGAAGAATGTGCTTCTCTACACTCTCTAATCCTCCTAAATTGAGATGTCTTTCTCTCTCCCTCTCCCTTCCTCTCTGAAATAAATAAAAATATATATTTAAAATTTTTTTTAAAAAATGGCTGGCTGCAGGACTGCCCTTTCTCTCGCCCCATGTGTGCTATCTGACCACTTCTCTCTCATGGGTGCATGTAGGCACCGGTAATAGTTTTGAAAAAGGGAATGTAAAATCTGAATCAGTTTGAGTAGTTTGTTGAAGCAATAAATACTTAACCTGGAAAAGAACTCTATAAAGACGCCTTAGCAAATTCTGATGGGGCTGCTTCTGAGATGGACTCACATTTGGCCTCTGTGGGACATAGAGCACTTTGGCAATTGCCCAAGCTGGGCAGGAGGGCCCCTTGGATGAGTATGCGTTTGTGAGCCTACAGTGGTTCTGCCACAGACAACTACAGGTTCTCAGCTCTGGACAGGAAGCTGGGCCTGACTAGACCTAAAAGATTGTTGGGCAGCTTCCCTCTGTTTCTTTCCCTCGGGCGACATGGGGACTGGATCTGCTTCCCTCTGCATGTTTGCTTCTCTCCTCCATTACACACACTCCTCTGCAGGGCCCTGTTTCTGCTGCCCCACATTTTCAAATAGCTCTGGCTTCTCATGGTGCCAACACTGACCCTTTCCTCTACTTGACCTTGTAGATAAGAACACCAGGGTTCAGTGACTCCAGGGACATTTCCATTTAAGCTTCCAGGAGCCAGCATCTGATTAGCTCACCTAAGCCTCCGCGTGGATGCCCCTGAGTTGGGTCTTCAGATCTAGTTCAATCAGCTCAGAGGATGTGGTTATTGGCTTCAGTGTTCCTAGCCAGGATGTTGTCAGCAGATGTTGTGGTTAGGGGAAACAATTCCCCAAAGCAGGTGTCAGCTGAACAACTACCACAATAGGGTCGCACTATAGGCACTCAGTAAAGTAAATTTGTATAGCAAATTTGGTAAGAAAAACAGCAGCATTTAAAAGAAGGGAATTTACTCTTTTTCAAAAGGCGAAGGAAAAAACAAACAAGCAACAACAACTCATAGACATAGACAACAGTTTGGTGATTACCAGAGGGAAAGGGGTGGGAAGCGGTAGAAGAGGGTAAGGGGGAAGAAATGGTTACGGAAGGAGGTTTGACTTTGGGTAGTGAACACACAATACAATATACAGATGATGTATTATAGAATAGTACACCTTAAACCGACATACTTTTATTAACCAATGTTATCCCAATAAATCCAATAAAAAATTTTAAAAATAAAGAACCTGGACTTGCCAACAACCACAGAAGACCAATAATTGACTCTTTTAGTTACTTGAACTAAACATAACTAATAATCAGTAAGACACTCCTTAAATTTTATTTTAAAAAAATAATACAAATTTTAAAAAGAAGGAAATTTATGGGAGGAAAACATTTAATTCAGGTAAAACAAAAAACATAAAAACCAACTATATAGTCTGGCTGTGAAGCAAGTTGTCCAGAATATGCCAGAACATGTTCACAAGACTATTCAGCTAGTTATGAGAGATATAGACAAAATAACTCAGCTTTCATTTAGAGGCTATTTTAGCTTATTTTTTTCAAGTTGTATTGTTGTGTTGTTTTGATTGCCATTGTGTTTGCATTTTTTCATTTTCTATCATGGCTATCTTTATATCTCATTAGTTTTTTTATATCCTCACTAGAGTCCCGGTGCATGAATTCATGCACGGGTGGGGTCTGGCTGGCTCCCCCCCCCCCCCCCCCCCCCCCCCCTCCCCTCCGGGGCCCCCCCCCCGGCGACCCCCCCCCCCTTTTG